>NW_012267293.1:2290833-2354972 GCF_000151885.1 Dipodomys ordii | reverse complement strand
GGGGGGGGGCTGGGAAGGGATGTGAAGGGTAAACAAAAGGAGGAGGCTGCAATGCTTGGTAAGAAATGTACGCATTATCCTGCCCATGTAATTGTAACCCCTCTGTTCAGTAAGTTCACAAATAAAATTAAAAAATAAAATAAAATAAAATAATGAAGAAATGAACAGTACCATTATTAAGAGTTCAACTTGGGGCTTGAGACTCTTGCAGGGCTTAGCCATCAGCTCGGTGTCAGGAAGAAAACTACTTTCTCTACTTTATGACTAGCACAATAAGGTACCAAGACAAAACAGCAACAGACTAAAGGGCTTTGTGTCCAAAATTCTCTTTATAACCACTGAATGCCAATAGCACATGATTTAATATTCTAGGAAATAAGGTTGACTCTGTGGTGACTCATCATGGATCTTCTAAAACTTCCAAATATTGGCAGAGATTATCAGTTGCTGTGATGATGAGAAATGTACCCTTTGGATGTGGTCAGAGCAGCTCACGTTTCTTTCTACTGTGTAGCTTTGTGTCTACAAAGTCATTCTAACTCTTCAGGTTATTTGAGAACTTAATTTTGATCTCATTTCTTGGGATTTACCATCTGTAATAGCTTCCATTTATATAAATGTTAGAAAAATTAAGGTAACCCCCTTCAAGGAAGAAAAATGTCAAAATTATTATGACAAAAAGGTAAAAATGAAACTAAGACATACATTGGGCTGAGCCCTGTTGGAAAGGAGCCTAAGAGTTCACTGTCAATAGAGAAATGAGCAGGTACCACTCCTGGGCACTGATCTAGCATGCAATAGAGCCATCTGCACACCCATGCACTGCGGCACTGGTCATGATAGCCAGCCCAGATGCTACTCACCTGAATGAGTTCTGCATGGATCAGAAGGATGTGGCATACACACACAATGATAGATAACAATGAAATGGTATCACTTGCAGCTAAATGGACGGATCTGCAGATCACAGTGTCGAGCAAAGTCAGCCAGAGGGGCAAAGTTTGCATGTTTCTTCTCTAACATGAATGTTCACTTAAAAGACAAATTTACATGTGAACACAAATAGGGCCACAGATGTGCACAATATGTAGGCAATGTCTGCGACGGAGAACGTATTTGAAGGGATCAGAAGGGGGAGAAAAAGAGAAGGTCAGAAGATGAACAATGCTGAAATCCATTATATCTGTGATTGAAGTTGGCAAAACAAAACTCACTGATAGCTGCTGAGTAACTGAAGGTAGGGGTATGGAGAAATTAAAGCACAATATATGCCTGTGTGGAATTCCATGGGGGAGCCCTTGCGACAATGAACACACACTTTAGCATGATGAGTATTAGGAAGCAAAGCAGTCATGTCTGGGGTGTGGGCCCTAGTGCTAGGGGGTGAATGAAAAAGGAAGTATGATCAAAATGTGTATGTGGGGAAATAGAAGCCTGCGGTTTGTGAGATTTGGGGGAAGAGTAATGAAGGAAATGTGTCATCAAGATATTTCTTTTCCAGACATGTCAAAATGAAACCCCTTTGTACAAGTTCATGTCGTGACCATGTCAGTAGTCTTCTCTGAATCACTGGCATGCCCCTCAGCTGCAAACCATGGTCAGTCATGTCATGTCTCCATGGCATGACCCACCCTTCATCTCCTGGCTGGTTCTTGATATGCCACAGCCTATGCTGATTCTTACTTACATTTTCCTACCAAGTTTCCCTATCAATTGGCTCTGATGGTCAGTTGGTATTTATGCCCGGAGAAGTTGGACACCTGTTGGAGCGGGATTAATCAACCAGGCTATGTAGAGATTGAAAGGCATGCTCTGAGCCAGTAAGAGACTGAGATTCCATGTTCATTATTGAGATTTAAGAGCAGTAGAAATGCTTTGGCTTTCCGTCATACTTTTAACACCCTAACATTATCATCATTTCATAAAGAATGTTTTAACGTATAGCAATTATGTCAGAATCTGATTATTAAAGTGGCTGTTTTACATAATGAGTCAAGCTGCAAACCTACAAAAAGATAAAGCAATTCTAAAAAGTAGGTCAGTTAGCCATGAAATAGATATGAACAGCATGCCTGTGAATCATAATTTGAAAGATGCTCACCCTTTCACCCCACGTCTCTGATAGATTACCCACACCCCATGGTGTCTACACACCTGCACACTGCCCTCCACACGGCCAGCGGGGCTTGCCCATGTAAGTGTTTCAGAAAATGAAACGAGAGCAGACATGACAAAGTAAAGGCCTGAACACTCTCTGTGTTGAGTTCTGCCTTCTCCTGGGGCCGGGAATTATTCTCCACAAATCAGACCGCAGATGCACCAAGCAGAAATGAGCCAGCCAGCCAAGCACCACAGATCCCTGGACCAGCCAACTGCCCACAACCACCAGACAGGACGGAGGTCCCTTGTGTCCTCCACTGGGTGGATCTATCCAGGGCAGAGTAACCTCCTGGTGTTTCCACAGCTGTGAGAAATAATCAGTGATCATTGTGCTAAATGCTATTTGAGGGTAGTTCATTGTTCAGCAAAAGCTAGCTAATAGAATCACAGGCTTGGAACAACTGAGCTATGTCCATGATCAATCATGCCAGAGAATTCCTTTCATGTAAGTGTCTAACCTGAAAAGGTATTTTTAAGTAAGAACAGAGATAGTCTTAGACTAGAAATCTGTCTTATACTTAAAAGCCACCTACTATTCAAATACTACTGAGATGGCTCGTGAATATTCATATCATTATCTATAGAAAAAGCTCCAAGTAAAAACAACTAATACTTGAGATCCGCATTCACGTCAGGACTTAGTTTGTGCTCAGATATACTGAACATGAGGCACAAAGCAGAGTCCTGTGGAGGCGAAAATGACAAGTATGTGAAACTGCCCTGCTGTTTCCAGACAAAACAAAAATTAGACAAAAAAGGACTTCCACTTTCTAAAGGAAGGGCGAGGAAATACGGATTTGTTCTCATTTGGTACCAACTTCAGAGCAAGGGCTTGCAAGCAAAGGAGTGCACACTGGGGAGGCACAGCTTTATCCAGATGCTGGCAGACGCTGCCTGAAGAAAGGCTGAACCAGGGCACGGGGCTGGCCAGCGGCTCACTCCCTGGCCTCCTGGACTTGGAAAGCTGGAGTCTCATTACATCTACTTGGAGTGTGTTCTCCATCATCCCTTCTTTCTCTAAGTCTGTCTGAAAGGCAAGTGGACCTTTCTTGTCTCCCTTTACAATAACCTAGGAGTGTGCTCAATTTAATTATGAATGAAAACCCATGCTTGAGAGTCATAAAGTGCAGGGGACAACTTGCTTTATATATGGCTAAGACAAAGTAATAAACTCACAGGAAGAGGGAGAGATAAAAGTCATAAAAGGGCAGCAGTGATGCCAAGGGAGGTAATTGAAGAGAAGCTCTCCCAGGGGAGGTGTGTACCAAGCACCACACAGGCTGGTGGTTTTATGAAAAGACTTATTAGGCAATCAAGGCAATGAGAAGCCAGAGCTGCTGGCATACGGGGCTGTACCCAGGACTCTCACCCAGGCAGGACAGTCCTACAACTCAGCTCTATATTCACCATAGATGGAATCTCATAGAGCTAAAACACAATACTCTAGACCAACATAGAATCCTGCATATGCTGTGCACACATGTGCTTTTGTACCTGCTCATGTTCATGACATAAATAAATAACATAGTTAAACAGATATAATAGGCATAACATCTTAAATATATAGCATACATAAAATTATATATTTATATACATTGCATGCAGAGTATGGCATAAGTGAATTGTTTACTGTAGGGAGAATTGCTGGTCATGTTTACAGTGCTTGAATAAGGTTTAAAATAGACCCGCATCAGCCAGAGTTTAAGACAACTCATTATATGGGCTTAAAAAGCAATTACTGAATCCAGTGTACAAATTTCTGTCCACCACTTCTCAGGGCAGGTGCTGTGCTAGGTCCTAAGCACATAGTAATGAGCAACACCAGACTGGTTTCTGATGCACTGTAGCCTACTGCCTAGGAGGATGCAGAGAATCAGCAAACAGTCACCGTCAGTCCTCAGAATCCCTGTGATGCACACAGCCAACCCATAGTTTCCTTATACTTTAACCTCTAGGCTTCTTGCGGTACCTCCATGTAAAGAAAAACTGTCAATTTTCTCCAATTGTTTGGTCAATAACCAAGTCTTGATGATCAGTAAATGATCTCTGCCCAAGTATCTGCAGGACCATAGTAAAGAACAGAGGAGTAAGGAAATGCATTTAGGAAAGGGAGATAAAGCTTATAAATGCAAAATACGTAGAGGACAAAGTCCCTAACCTCAAAGAACTTAAAATAATTTCAGGGAGATGCAATGTGAGATGACAGAACAATTACAAAACAATTTATCAAAATTACATAGAGAATACCAAATACATAAGCTTGGGGATGATGAAAATCAAGGAGGGACTCTAAATAATGCTGTTCAAGAAAGCAATATGAATACCATGGCTGAGAAGCCACACATCCAGGTGGTGGCAGCCACACAAAAATCAATCACTAAAAACTTTCAGAGAAACTCATCAATCCACCCCAGCCTGGCATTACACATCATTCTTGTAGACTCTAAGGCTCATTTGGACAGCAGAACAATCTAGAGGGCTTACTGTCTTCAAGGTCAGATGATTTCTGTCCTTGGCCTTCCTGGGTTTGATGTCATTGACATGATTTGACCCCTTGATGCTCCATGCTTCATCTCTTATTATTCTTCCAAACTAAGGATTTAATATGAATCGACACCATCTAAATTTTTTTCCTGTCTATTTATGCCATTTTCCTTGGTTAACTCTAAAGCTCCATCAATTCTTCTTCTGTTTCTTCTTCTATAAATATTCTTTGAACTTTCACTGACCCCGCAGGGCTATAGGAAGACAACCTGTTTCACTTCCTGCAGTCTGAAATCTGCCCACAGCTCTCTTGTTGATATTCAGTAACCACAGACCTAAGGAATTAACCGCCCCCCCACACACACACAGAGTTTTAGTTTTTCTCTTCAAACCTTATCTTGCCTTTTCTTCTCTGTATATCCCACAGTGAGACAGTGAGGCATTTTTTCCCAGTGTTAATAAGGCACAATTAGCAACATATGGGTGTGTTTAATGACATCACTAAATTGTGATAATTAACAGATACGACACCTTATTGTTTTGTAGCAAGACATTTAAGATACATTATCTCAGCAACTGTCAAGAGATCAATTAGCAATTATCATCTATTGTGTCTATGCTGCTTGTAGAGCTAAGCCACCACGCCACCTGACTGACTGAACCTTGCCCCCACTCTCCATCCCCAAGCCCTGTATGCCACCACTCTACTCCCTCCCAACAGGTTTCTCAGATTCCACCTGTCAGCAAGGCCAGGTAACACTTGGCTTTCCTTCTTCTAGGTGAATTCAAGTTGTCACAGATTGCTTCCATCCTCAGATGTGTATTGGGGCCTCGTTTGCTATAGCCATTCATCCATGCACACAGGAGGCTTTCAGAGCTTGGCTAGTATGTTGCAACTGGCTTGGGAATCAAAGACTCTTCACCTTACTGATCTCAATTCCTTTGAGGATTTGTGGAGCTGTGGGATCCCTGGTCTGTGCAGTGATTGTTACTGGTACTTTGGCACCTTCTATATTCTCCGTCACATTGATTTAGACTCTCTTCATCCATGTATCATGTTCCTGCTGTACACTGTCCACACTCTCACCAACTTTTGATTTATCTTTTGTATTTTTTGCCCA
The DNA here is from genome assembly GCF_000151885.1 of Dipodomys ordii. Lineage (NCBI taxonomy): Eukaryota > Metazoa > Chordata > Mammalia > Rodentia > Heteromyidae > Dipodomys > Dipodomys ordii. The sequence continues at coordinate 2,349,207 of NW_012267293.1, read as the reverse complement.
AGTCTACAGATGTGAGGTTTGATCACCATGGATATAATCTGCATTGAAATGCAATTTGCTCAAACCTGCAATGTTAAATCATGATATATTTATATGTATTACATGTAATTCAGGATTAACCAACAATGTGCAAAATTGTTTACCTTTTGTTATTCCCTTTCTCCATTCATTAGATAAATCCAGAATACTTGTACAACACAGAGCTCAATAGGTAATGTGAATCCTTGTCACTTTCTTTCCAATGACAGTATTGTTTATCTTTATTCAGTCACTTGTTTTCTCTCTTTGTTCACTGAATTTAGTAATCACTGAAGGGACATATTCATCACTTCTGATGTTCCCTGGTTCAAACATCTCTGTGTATTTGTCTTCTCTCTTTGCTCTGTTTTTGGAAACCCTCTTACCTGCTGCACCTACTCTTTTAATCTCCTGCTCTCTTTTATAGCTTGTAATAATATCTTCTCTTCTTAATACTTAGACAATACTCTAATATGCTCTATAATTTTCATATCTCATCTATTTCTTTCAATAATTGTAAAAATCATCTTAGACTTTTCCTTTCTACAATCAACAGGCTAGGGATGGCTGATTTTGAGTGAATGAAGGATGCCTAGAAAATTGCTAAGTTTTTCTTCCTTGGATGTCTATGAGGGTGTTCCTAAACAAAACTGGCATGGCAGCTGAGCGCAAGCCCCCCCCCCCGAAGTGTGTAGTGCCTTACACTTACACATGCTCCAACCTTCTTGAGAAGGCCCACTTCCTCTTTGGCTATTACCTATGTGTCATGAGCTCTCCCCAGCAGCTTTCGGGAGAGGGGGGTTTCAGGCCCCTGGCTTTGGGTGTGAGCTCCATCACTGGTCTCCTTCTCCTTCTCTCTTGTTTAGCTTTGTGGACTGAGCAGTGAGCACGTCCCCGGGCTCAGCAGCCTGCACAGGCTGTTGTGGGATCACTCAGCTTCTTATCATATGCGCCAGTCTAACAATCTCTCTCATTAACTCTGTTTCTTTGGCAAATACTGACTAAAACAAGGCATTTTAATAATACATAATCTGAGTGGCCCAAGTGGGAGATGGCACAACCAATGGGTTTGGGCATCCACAATCCTGGCCACAGGAGAGCAGAAGCGGGGATTCTCCAGAGATCAGAGGTGGCTATCCTCCCCCTACACAATGGTCAGCCTCTTGTAGTCTGTGTCCTCGCAAAATCACACACTAAGATCTGCCAAGGCCTAGGAAATTGACTATAACATGAACGTTTTGGCTAACTCAACTCTGCTTAGTGGAAAGTCTGAAAGGGACAGCCTCTGGCATCCATTCCTTCAACACTAATTATCAGACCAATATAAGATCACATGCAGAATAGAGTAGCTAGGTCAGACAGTCTACTTAAACTTTAATAGAAGTTAATTATTCATTGATCAAACTCATTTATAACTAATTAAAGTTTTCCTGCATTAGAAAATACAATCTGATATGGATTATGCCTCTCTCTGAGAGCAGACCTGGTGCAAAAGGAAATGGAAAAGTTGTGACATTTCTGCCATGTAAATATACCTCACACCAGTGGACTGCACTTTAAGTCATAATCTTTTTAAGTGGCTTTATAATTTTAATGTGGTTTCTACAATATTTCCAAACCCTAATGATTTTTTTAGCCAGAATACAGCCTTATAATAGACTAACAAAATGTGCCAGTGCTCAGCTGAGATCACAGCATAGAATTTTCTGTCTACAATTATTTACAATTTTTGAAGTATAATCAATTGTGCATATGTAAATATTTAAAACAATAACAACAAAATAAAAACCTGAAACCTGAGGCTTAGTATGGAGCTGATATTTTATAATCTATTTCTAAGTCTTTCTCTCAAAAAGCTACAAAATGGCAGCGTTGTCTAAGGAATGGTAAAGACTGTGTGCTTTTCCAGGAAAAAGAGCATATGTTATTCCTAAGGGAAAAAAAGAACTTTCCTGTGCACTTTACTTTTAACAGTCATTACTTACAATATGTTGCCTGAAACATGGCACTTTCTTTTATAGTGTTTTTTTAATATTGAGCATATTTCAAAGTTGATTTTTGCTTTAGATATATAATTTATTTTCTTAAAGCACATCGCCAAATCTCCTGTCATAGCAAAGTTAATAATTTTATTTCTTAACACTATGCATCCTCAATTAAGGATGCTGTCTGAAAGCATCTATTGCTATAAAAAGTTATTATAAATAAATGTCATATGAAGCCTGCATTTCTGAAGCTGTTAAATATCTTTCTAATTCCATGAATTGCTCTATAACTTTTGCTATTATTTTCATTCACAGTAATTATTTTCGCTCTAAGATGTGACTCGTCCCTGCATGTCACGGCACTACTCACATGCGGCATACAGAATCTCTACTGCTTGGGACGACAGACACAGTAGGTGGATGTTTTTCCTGGGAAGAACATCATTTATTTCCTTAAATTTTGAAAGGGGCACTAGACAGAACAAGACCTCCTGATGTTTACTTGTTGCTGACTTGGATACTTCTCACACTTCTGTACAGTTAAACTGCATTAAAATAGTTGGTTGACATTGTTTCTCACCATGAAAAAAAAATTTTTTTTTTGGATCTGGTCGTGGGGCCTGAACTCTGGGCCTGGGCGCTGTCCCTCAGCTCTTCAGCTCAAGGCTAGCTCTCTACCACTTGAGCCACAGCGCCACTTCCGGCTTTTTTCTTTTTGTTTATGTGGTGCTGAGGAATCAAACCCAGAGCCTCATGCATGCAAGGCAAGCGCTCTACCACTGAGCCACTTTCCCAGCCCTCACCATGAAATTTTAAGTAAGATACATGTTTCATTTATTTTCTTTGCGCCTGGAAAATTAGAAAAAAATACGGTGTCCTAAAACATCTAATGTTAATTGAATAAGTAATGGGATGAAGGATGGAGGGATAGAGAGATGAATGGATGGGCAATCAATGGATGGATGAGTGGATGGATGGGTGGTAGATGGATGGGTAGGTGAATGGATGGACAAATGGGTGGGTGAATGGATGGATGGATGGATGTGTGAAACTGCCATACCAAAAGTCTGATGCAGTTTGATGCAGTCTGATGTATTTTGATTGACAGAGATACTGGACCATCCAGCCCTTTTTTGCCTTTTTTTAAGACCAGTAATGGTATAAAATAAACTTCTTTGCATTTCACTTTTCTTATCTAAATTAACTTATACATGGGTATTTCATTGCTGAATTTACAGTGGAGGCCAATCTACCTCAGCCCTCCTCTACAATAAACTTTCAAAAAGTATAGCCATGTTAAAGAGTTCAGGAGAATTCAAGAAGTCTTTCTCTTACACAAATCCCCTGCAGTGGTGGAGACAATCTGCCATGACTATTTCTCCTGGTGAACTTTTAAAATCTTAAAGACAGTTAAATTTCCCCAATATAAATCAAAACTTAAATACTAAAAAGTTATCACCATCTTTTGGCATTGAGCATCTGCATACTGACTTCACTTAGTAGAGGGGTGATTTATTTGTCTGAACAAAACAGCACAATAGGGTTGGTATGCCTCACCCAGGAGACCTGCAGTAGGAGTGAGCAAGGAAAAGGAGGGGAGGGGGGAGGATCCAACTAAACAGCTCTGGCAGCCAGGCTCTGGGTCTGAAATAGCTTCTGCTTAGCAAGGCAGATGACACTATCTTAATGCCTTTCCTATACAGTCATTTGTTCTCTTGAGACCTCTAAATGAAAAAAAAGAAAAACTCCCAATTGATATCAGTAAGTCACAGCCTGCTTTATGTCATCACTAAAGTTCTTTTCCTGAGAACAGAGAAGAAACACAACATAGAATCTACATTAACTTCTTTCTAGACAAGCCAACCAGAAAGGAACTGATTTTCTCTTTTTGAAAGGTAATAAATCTAATTTTGAAATAGTTGCTGTCTATGCAGGAAACATTATAAAAATGTTTCATTTGGGGGCCTCAAAAATAAAATTTTGTTCAATTGTATATTTCTGGCAAGGAGAAGGGACAATATTTATTTGTTAGAAAAGGGTTAGATGTTCAAGTTTTAAGCAGGATTCGCAGACAGTGGTTTTGAAGCCCACACATTTGGAGCTGGCAATCTGCCCACTCTGAGGGTCCACAGAGGCCCTGCGGTCAGCAGCCGCAGAGACAGGCTTCTATGCCAGCTAATACCCCAAGTATCTTTAGGTGAACAGTGTAGAGCCAGCTGTGCTGCAGCCAAAGCACAAGTTATTCATGAGGAAAAGCAGGCTTTTGCAACAATCTTTACTCAACATAAACAAGAAGCACATTACTCCAGTGTTTCTCACTAACATTTAGGAGGAGAGATATTTGTTATTGAAATTCTTTGAGAGTTACCTTTCAGGAATTGAAGAAAATTAAAGGATAAACACATATAAACTCCAAAGTGAAATCCTATGCTTGGATAAATCTGAGAGGGGCCTGCCAGGTGTCAGATAGACAGGTGGAGGGCGCTCCTGCCTTCCTGTCGCCCGTGATCAAGGGCCCACGACTGTGGTCATTTCTGCTTGTAGGTGGATGTGGATGCAGGTCTCCACACCACAAACCACAGAAGCAGCTCCAGTGCTGAGCGTATGAGAGGATATTTCACATTTTACTCATTATAATAACTTCTGAGGAGACTGATTAATTGACCTCTGTGTGTGTGTGTGTGTGTGTGTGTGTGTGTGTGTGTGTGTATCTCCCTGTCTCCTTCTTTCTCAATCTTTTTCTTTTGCTTATTTCTGGCTATGAATAAATGTAGCATATATATTCTTTGTACACTCCCCATTCCGTCAGTCACGACTCTAACCCAGAATATCCGTTGCACAAAATTCTATGCTGGGAAATGCATGAAAGAGGCAGTCATTTTCAAAATAGTGTTTAAAGGGAGGGTTCCGGCTTCATTATTGATGCTGGAGAGTGAGCAGAGGAGAAATGCAAAGTGCTTCATGGGGCAGGTCAAAGAGCCACACCAACATCAAGAATCATCATCGCTTCAAAGTACCTACTGTTCTCTTCCAGGTCCTCTCATGTCATAAAAGAGAGAAGGAGAAGCAGAGAGGGCTGCTTACATCTTATGCCTAAAATGTGTCACTGCAGAGCAGCAGAGCTAGGCCATTACCTCCTCAGAGCTATGTGCCCTGAACAGTAATCAAAGTATGTGTACACATGTATGAAAATGCAATGAACTTATTAAAATGATCAGAAAAAGTCAGGGAAGGGGCAAAAATTAACATCGAGGAAAATATGTCAAAGCACTGCTGGACACCTGTGGCTCACCTCTGCAATCCCAGCTACTCAGGAAGCTGAGATCTGAGGATCAGCTTTGAAGCCACCCCAGGCACAGAAAGGAGAGTGAGACTCTTATCTCCAATTAACAACCAAAAAGCAGGAAGTGGGGCTTTCGCTCAAGGGTGGAGGGCCAGCTCAGGGGCAGCCCCAACTTTTAAGGTGCCAGCCACCTCCCAGTAGCTCCACACTGAGTACTAACTAAGCCTTTAACACACAGGCCTGTAGAGGACACTGCAGGTCCAAACTATGGTGCGGACCCTCCTCACGGAACACACCTGGCCTATTCATCCTCAGACTCTTCTCTCAGGCACTCCTCCACTCCTGCCCCACAACCTCCATGACCCTGCTACACCCCAACCACTTCCACTGCACCCCAACCAGCACACATCGTCTCCCACCTCCACGGTCAGTGCGTCCAAGTGAACTCCCTGTAGTATATCTAAGTGAACTCTCTGGATTCAGCTTCATTCCTTAGTTCCTGATATAAGTCTCTCACCCTGCAGAACTCTGTTCTATGTGCCAACTCCCTCCAGTCCATTCACATCTTCAGGGAGTCATGGCACACTAGGACCTCCAGTCCATTCACATCTTCAGGGAGTCATGGCACACTAGCAGCTTTGGAGATGGCTGCTGCCAGGGGACAACTCTTCTACTACCATTTCAGCACATGATTACTGACTTCTATCTTCTCTGCTGCCCTTTATTCATTCATTCATTCATTCATTCATTCATTCATTCATGTATTTAACTCATCCAGAGGCTTGAACTCAGGGCCTGGACACTGTTCCTAAACTTTTATGCTCAAAACCAGCGCTCTACCACTTGAGCCACAGCTCCATTCGGCTTTTAGGAGTTTAATTGGAGATAAAGTATCATGGATTTTACTGCATGGGATATCTTCATATCATGATCTTCAGATCTCATCCTTATGAGTAACACGGATTACAAGTGTGAGCACCAGTTCTGCTGGCTTTTATATTCCCTCATATCCATCTGCTTAAAAGTTTCATGGAGGCTTTGTCTTTTCCACAGTTGTTTTATGAAGTATTTTAACCTGGCCCATACCACATGTACTCATTTATTTAAAAATTAAATCATTTAATGCTATTAACTCCACACTGAACAAACTGCTGATGCCATCATGCTCTGATGGAGACTATAATCAGGTAGGCCTTTATAGGGCAAAATAGTTATGCAAATGATTTCCAACTATAATTGTGGCCAGTAGGTAAGCCAATAGGAAGGAGAAACACAATCTACTTGAAAAATGTGTAATTAAAGGTCTACTTTAGCTGGAGTAGAAGGTATATTTTTGTCTTCACCCTGTTCAGTTTTTGAGTTCAAGGAACTCCGTGTTTCCCGATGTTGGTAAAGCCTTTATAGCCACCATCCTCCTCCTATCTTGAACCACACACGTGAAGTTGACATGGTCACTTCCCATCATCTCCAAAAGCCTTGAGCCTATTGTGAACACTCTAACAACATCTCCACACAACTGCACACACTCCCTTCCTGTGGTCACTCTTCTTATGATCTTTCCCTAGGGTTTCTTAATAACTTGGGCATTTTGTTGTCTTTTCTACATGTCCAGGGTTAGATTTTATTGGATTTTGCATCTATCATTTCCAGTCCAAACTGTGTACACAATTTTAGTTCATGCCCTTTTATGTGTGCAGGCATTCATGTCTTAATGATGTTTCTTCCCAAGACAGAACACTTGCTTCTTCTTCAGAATAACAGACTTCCATTTTTGCCTTTAAGTAGCATGAAAAGTTGTGATTCTGGTCAAAATGTGGTCACATTTTCATAGAAGCAGAAACAAAATCCATGCCTTGACTTACACATAAGGTGGTAGGTTCTCCTGAGTCATGCAGTCCCCACCAGCTCAGGCAGGCGATTTGTCCCAAACACACTTTCTGATTGGCTGTGTCTGTCTCTGAAACTTGAGAACTGCCCTTCCTGCACTGAAGTATCACAGCCTGCCAGTGGTGCAGTTATGTGGCTGGCTTTCTTTTGCTTTTCTATTGATTTTTGTTTAGATTGGTTGTTTTTGGCAGACAAACAGCAGTCACATGGGCTAATGAATGTTTCTGCAGCTCAGCTTACTTTGTATGCCCGTGTATTTTACACAGGCTCAGATCTGGATACATTGTCATCTGGTTTTATTTAAAACTACACCTTATTGTGGCAGCCAAGGCAAGAAAGACCCGGGGCTGGGAAGGTAGCTCAGTGGTAGAGTGCTTGCCTTGCATGCATGAGGCCCTGGGTTCGATTCCTAAGCACCACATAAGTAAAAAGAAAAAAGCTGGAAGTGGCGCTGTGGCTCAAGTGGTAGAGCGCTAGCCTTGAGCTGAAGAGCTGAGGGACAGCGCCCAGGCCCAGAGTTCAGGCCCCACGACCAGACCCCCCCCCAAAAAAAGACCCTACTTTTTAAGGTACCAAGAAAGATAAAATACAGAGATTGCCACTTTAATTGAATGTGAGACCCAATAATCAAAACTGTAAACAATCTAAAGAAAGCCTGAGTAATGAATGACTCAACATGGATCTCCAAAGTTCTCCAAGATGGTTCTCATGCAGTGTGTGAGAGCATCATTTGTGATATCATAACATATCACATGAAAAAAAATGTGAATATTTCACATTATGCAGATTAGGTGCTACAGGTTCTGAGAAATCCTGTGGTAAAGAAACTAATTTCACTTTAAGTAAACAACTCCCAAATCTATGGGTCATTTAACCCATTTTAATGTAGAAAACAATTATGAAGCATTTTCAAAGTACAGTGTCTTTGGGGCCCCCGTTTAGGAAACGCTGCTCTATAAACTGAGTGTAGAGAGGAGGTCTGTAGATGGGTCCCAGGAATTTCCGCAGAGGAGAAATGCGAGGCGAAGGCTACAGTCACAAACAAGGGAAAAGGCATATATATATATATATATATATATATATATATATATATATATATATATATATATATATATTTACCAGGGGTGGACCAGATGATGAAAAGCAGCTCTTAAAAAGTGGAAGTAATTCACATCTCACATCCACAAAAAATCCTACCTTTTATCCTCACCATGCAGTCAGTCATTCCATGTATGCCTGATACACAAATGTCACAGGACTCCACACATTTTTGCATTTATACCTCGCAATCACCAAGGGCAGAGCATAGTTAAATTTAGGGAGAAAGGATCGTAACTTCAAGTCATGAAGAATACCGTGCAGTGGTGTGGGGAGGGTGAACGCAGCCCAGAGCTGCTGGGATGGTAGCCGTGAAAGAGGAAATGCAGCCATTCTGAGGAGACAAGGTCAAAGAAAGAGATGGTGATGTGAGAGGCAGAAGGAGGAGGAAGAAATAGAAAAGCAGTGAAACCAACATAAAATTTGCTCTAGAATTATTACCAACCTTTGAAGACTGATGAATATTATATTTAATAACACCAATAGAGTTTGGATTTCTGAGCCATTTTATCTTGCTATTTCCTATAAAATTAGCAAGAATTATACATTTAGAATAATGATCATGGTTATTCTTTCTCTTTTAGGAAAAAGATGTTTCCTACTTCTATTTTTTGATCTTTAGACACCTTCCCAGGTCTCTATTTTTATACTCCAAAAATAACCTTGGTAGGTGAGCATGCTCCTCAGTTAATTCAGCTGAAGCACAGCACTTAATGCCATCTGGAACTACTAATTTTATTTTGTTTGAATTATCCAAATGGGCTCTTACCTGAATTTCAACAGCAGCTATTTTTACAAAATCTCCATTATTTTGTAATTTCCCACAATATGTTTCCTCCCTTTTTCTAAAGTTTAAAACAAATGACCAAAGACACTAGAAAAGCTGAGGCTTGTAAGATGTTCTGCTTAAGATACCTCCTTCTTCACAAGAATTGTCTCTAAGACTCACTTGCAGCAAAACATTTTCAACCTCTTCATTTTGTTCCCAATCTTCGACTCAAAACCTCTTCAAATACAGCTTTGGAACCTTCATTTTCAAATCAGCAGGACACTGATTTAATGTGCCTCGTAGGATATTTAATAAAGTACTTCATAAACAAGTATCTCAATAGCTAATGGTATGACAAGGCAGATGGTGAGTCCCTACACCACAGCCTACTGCTGTTGATTGAAACAGTATTCTCAGCCACACCCGCCTCCCTTCTCTACTTGTCCCTAGACAACAGACCTCAACAGTGGGTTGACTCAACCCAGACTATCCAACACTGACACAGCGAAACCCAGAGTGCTTGAGCACGCCATGCCTGGTGTGCAGTCAGGCTTACGCCATAGTCTCTCAGGTTTGGGCTCCTAGTTTTCACCTGGGCTTCTCTTTCTCCTTGTGCCTAAATCTTGCTTAAAACAATCCCCAGTGTTCTTGGCCTCTGGAACCAGGATCCCCTTTATTGAAAGCATCGGCCTTCCATGCTCCATCTGTACCCACCTGTTCTGGTCATTGCCTCAGCCTGAACTCTATCAACTGAAGACTCATTTTCTAAGGCCCATTCTCTTGTCCACCCAAACTCTAACCTATCATTTGGCTTGGTTCCCCATTGCCCCATCCTGTCTACAGCTAAAACCTCCCTCCTCCTCTTGTGCTTTCCAGGTTTTATTTATTGTGTCCTTTGTTTTGGAGCATAACATGATGCAGATGGCCATGTAAATCTTTCTGGTATAACTTCTTATAGTCAGGTTTGTCCTGATAGGAACCAGCTAGGTAATATTACCTAATATTACCAGGTAGGTAATATTATTTGCAAAGGTATTTGTGATATTTGATAAAATTCCAACTGGAAAACAGCAGCAAATGACCACAAAGTATGATTACCATAACAGAGTGCTTAGCATTTTTTCTTCCCAGAAATTTTGTTCACAAAGATTAGCACACAAAGAACAAAATCGTAATTTCAAGTGATGAAGAATGCCCGCAGTGGTGTGGGGAGAGTGAACTGCAGACCAGAGCGACAGGGATGGTAGCTGTCCCTGTCCAAGGAAATGAGTCTGTGAGTTAGGACTGGGATGAAACCATAGAAACAGGGGTAAAGAACATGTGGATGATGATGGATAGGAGAGGAAATAACTTGTTAGGATCAGGAAGGAGAGAGGCATGAGGCTCCAGGTTTCTGCACTGAGCATGCCGCTGAGCTTGTGGGCACAGGAATCCATACTTCAATCATTTATCCATTCTCTTACTAAGCATGAGGTGGCTCTGTGCCAGGCGCACTGGAAACATGCCGCTCTTTTGATGGCTATGCAGTCCGCCACATAAACAGCCCATGCAGTGTTCAGCAGCACACAGGCTGAGGTGATATATCATGAAAGCCAGTAACAAACAAGTTTGAATAATTAGAGGAGTAAAGATCATAAGAAGACATATTTTTAATATTGGAATTTCTAAGAATACCTGGCTCAATTATTTTTAACAAAATGAAACTTGATGACATTTTGGGGGCAATTGAAAAACCTTGAGTCTTGTTCATGAATTATATAATAGTATGCATCAATGTAAATATTCCAATTTTCTAATTGTATTATGATTATTTAAAAGAATACCCTTTCTAAAAGATGTATTTTGAAATATTTAATGGTGTAATGATGTTATGTCTACCACTTAAGTCTCCAATGATCAAGAAAATGAAACATATATGTATGTTCTTGTAACTTAATTACATTTTATTACAAATGGGAAATATGCAGAGGTTATGCATATGTATGAAAATGTATGTATTTATAGATAGAAGGCAAGAAATGGAAAGAGGGAAAGGAGGGCAATCTATGGATGTGGATAAAGGATATGCAGATGCCTTACAACTTTGCATAGGTCTGAAATTATTCTAGACTGAAAAGTTCTACAAAATGTTAATGGAGGGGCTGGGAAGGTGGCTCAGTGGTAGAGCACTTGCCTTGCATGCATGAGGCTCTGGGTTCGATTCCTCAGCACCACATAAGCAAAAAGAAAAAAGCTGGGAGTGGCGCTGTGGCTCAAGTGGTAGAGCGCTAGCCTTGAGCTGAAGAGCTGAGGGACAGCATCCAGGCCCAGAGTTCAGGTCCCACAACCGGACCCCCCCAAAAAAATGTTAATGGAATGATTCATTTGCTTTGGCACAATACAAAGAAAACAGGTAATTCTTCTGGAGGAAAAGAGTTTCAAGGCCTATTTAATACAAATAGAAAATGTCTTTTAATACAAGAGTACACCTTATTATTTGATAACCAGTCTTCGGTCAGTAAAAAAAAAACAGATCTATGCAAGCAAAAATATAAAGCTGGATTATTAAAAATCTAGACAAAAACTGGCCAGTGGGGCCAGTGGCCGGGAGTACCTTCAAGTACTCGTGAAAGTAGGCCACGAGTGCCGGATCTGATTAACAGCGTCCACTGGCAGCAGGAGTCTAGAACCCATGAACCTATGGCTAAGGCTGCCACAGGGCACTCCCTCAGAGACGACAGCCTAAATGACACTGAGCCTTTCCAAACTCTTTCTGTGGGGAGTGCTATGCTACACAGGCAGTCTGCCTGTGTCAGAATGCGGTTCTTCATGCATGTCTCAAGAGTGCAGTTAAATGTTGTACTCGTCCAAACATAGTCAGCCTTCCATCTTTCCATCCTTTTTATTTTTGTTGGTACTAGGGTTTGAACTTGGGGTCTCACTTGCTAGGCAGATGCTCCATCCATGAGCCATACCCCAGACCTCTTTGCTTTAGTTACTTGTCCACATAAGTTTTCTGCACAGGTCCAGGTTTAGGAGGCACTACTACATATGGCTCCCTGATGAGCTGGCATGAATGTCACCCTCCCCAACCATCGATCTTGTCAACTTTCCTTGGATCTGCCAAATACATTGTCTGGAAGATGACACTAACTACAAATTCTGCTCACGGTGAGTTGCCCAGGACTCACAGTGCAGGTGAATCTGGATGAGAAAAGCCAGTGAGTGGCCACGGCGTGCTTCAGGAGGAACAGGCAGTGAGGAGCCATCTTCACGCTCCTTCCCTGGGGATACAGCAATTTCTTCTCTACTTTCCCTTTGTGATCCACACTTAGGTAAATGATATTCAGACTGGCTTCAATAGGAATTAAAATAAAATTTCAGCAAAACTTGGGCTTATTAAAAATACACAATTTTAGCCGGGCACCTGTGGCTCATGTGTGTAATCCTAGCTACTCAGAAGGCTGAGATATAAGGATTGTGGTTCAAAGCCAGCCAGGGCAAGAAAGTCCATGAAACTCTTATCTCCAATAAACCACCAGAAAACTGGAAGTGGCGCTGTAGCTCAAGTGTAGAGTACCAGCCTTGAACTGAAGAGCTGAGGGACAGTGTTCAGGGTCCAGAGTTCAAGCCCCATGACTGAAAAAAAAAAACCTATAATTTTAGTTGGGCATAGTGGCACATGATTGTAATCTCTTCACTCAGCAGGTAGAAGGTAGCCTATGCAACATAGTATGTTTGAAACAAGCCTCTCACCAAAAAGTACATTACATATTTACTATTTTTTGGCTGATTTTTCAAGGCAATTTAAGAAGAAATAAGTCTTTTCAACAAATGGTTCTGGGACAATTGAATTCTGCCTGGAAAAGAACAACATCAGACTCCTATTTCACTCTATATGTAAAATCCAATTCAAAATATAAAGGTAATAATTCAAACCATAAGTGTAAGTTATTGGGATTGCATTTGACAATGGATCATATGATTTAACAAAATCACAACCAAAGAAAAAGTATATGCAATGGACCTCATCAAAATTAAAAACTTTTATACATCAAAAGACATTTTCAACAAAATGAAACACAATCTATAGAACAGAAGAAAATATATGAAAATCAATTGTGTGATAAGGTTCTACCATCCAAAACATATAAAGCACTCTTACAACTAAACAAAAAGACAAACAAACCTATTGAAATAGGAAAAGGACTGAGACATTCATTACATCAGAGGAGATGTGCCCAACAATCACATTAAAAGATGCTCCATTATTAGCCATTAGGGAACTATAAGTTACTACCACAATGAAAAAATAAAATGGACATAATAAAAATTAAAACTTTAAAGGAAATGGAAGTAAGTGCATGAAGTTTCAGAGAAAAACTGAACCCTAATTCCTTGGTGCATGGAACCTAAAGTGGGTCAGCAACATGAAAATCATTAAAACTTCATTCAGTTATCTCCATGTGACACAGAAATCCCACTTCTAGGTGAGCTCCTCCCTCAAAACTGAAAACAGATTGCTGGACAAGTATACACTATGCAAGATCAAAGCAAAAATTAAGTACAGGAAACCAGACCAAGAGAACACTGCTGAAGGTCTGAAAATGGTATTGACCTCATTCTAGGGTGAAGTTACAGAAGATGGCTGGAACAACAGATTACAGGGCAAGTGAGAGACAAAGGGACTGAGGTGGATGGCGGCTTGGTAATCACCTGCAGGAGGAGATGAGCAGCCAACCAGGCAGTGGCCTTGCCGACTGCAGGCACCTCTGGATCCATACCTGGCCGGTGAAATAATTCCACCCAATGAGCTATCTATATGGGCCTTTCCTTGTCCCAGTCCAAACAGGTCGGTTTCCATGACAAACCAAACTGAACAGCTATGCTCACACCAAACCCCTTCAGAAGAAGGAAGGGAATCAGGGTGGGCAGTACAGTAGATTGCATGACACATCTCAGCAGAAGGAAAGAACAGTGGTGTCAGTGGGTGCAGAATGGCCATGGAGTATAAGAGGTGTGTGGGAGGGAACACTGCCCGCCCCACTTACAGACAGAGTCTGGGATGACAACTCCAAACGCCCAGTCAAGCAGACTTGTCATCTCAAAGAGGCTTTGTGTGTGTTCCAGGTGGGCACAGCAGGTAGAAGGGAAGAAGGCAGCACGATGCCCACCAAGGGGGAATGGGAGTGTGGACAGCACAGATACCCCTTTTCCAAGTGGCGCGCGGGGGAGATGGGAGGGAGTGCATGTGCACGTGTGTGTGAGAGAGCGAGACAAGCTGCTGATATACTAAAGACAAGAAAATGACTTAGTGGGAATTATTGAAAATTAGCACTGTGAGCAGAAATGCTTACCTAAGTATTTCATATAAGCATCTTCCCACTCCATTTTCCCAGGGAAATGGTGGGGGGGGGCGGGGGAGTTCCCTATTCATTCCCGAGATGCTCCCGCATCCACTCTCTGCTGAGAAGTAGTCTGCCTGCTACTTACTGACTGTTCCCAGTGCTGACCGCACACACTCACATGACTAAAGAAGTGTTCCTGAAGGGACTTTAACTGACAAGCTGCTCCCCTCCTCTGCCCAAAGTGCCGCCTCGGCCTTGCCAGTTAACCAGCTGGCGGTTAGGCTCTGCCAGACGAGCCGCTTTCCTCTGCCAGTGCCAACTCAGCTGTGCTGCACCTTGTGGCCAAGGGAGAAGCGTCTTCAGCCTCCCACGGAGCAGGACAGCATTCCTCCAATTGCCATGGTAATAGGAAAATTGTCTGGGCATATATCCATTTGATCCATTGCACTGTTCTTTCTCACTTCAAATTGTACACTGAATAGTGGAGCTTTACATTTTTCTAGACACCCACTGGTGAGATTTTAACCCTTCAGTTATTCATCTGTGCATTTTATATACTCTACAAAAATCCTCAGAGTTCTAAAATCACAGGCTCACTCTACTAGCAAAGACCCTAATAACAAGATCACTTCACTGATTTTAAATTTACTAGATTATCAGTTATAGATCATCCTTTCCTAGTGAATAAGCCAGTATAGCAAGAGAATTTTCCAAACCCAGCAGGAATGCCTGCAGCCACAGAGGCTCCAGAGGCCCTAGGAAAGCCAGCAGGCAGGACAGGAGAGGCAGGACAGGCAGGACAGACAGGACAGACAGGACAGGACAGGACAGACAGGACAGGACAGGACAGACAGGACAGACAGGACAGGACAGGACAGGACAGACAGGACAGGACAGGACAGGCAGGACAGGACAGACAGGACAGGACAGGACAGGACAGACAGGACAGGCAGGACAGGACAGGACAGGACAGGCAGGACAGGACAGAACAGGACAGGACAGACAGGACAGGACAGAACAGGACAGGACAGACAGGACAGGACAGACATGACAGGCAGGACAGACAGGACAGGACAGACAGGACAGACAGGACAGACAGGACAGGACAGACAGGACAGGCAGGACAGACAGGACAGGACAGACAGGACAGACAGGACAGGACAGGACAGACAGGACAGACAGGACAGGACAGGACAGACAGGACAGGACAGGACAGACAGGACAGGACAGACAGGACAGGACAGGACAGGACAGACAGGACAGGACAGGACAGGACAGACAGGACAGGACAGACAGGACAGGACAGGACAGACAGGACAGGACAGGACAGACAGGACAGGACAGACAGGATAGACAGGACAGGACAGACAGGACAGGACAGGACAGACAGGACAGGACAGGACAGGACAGACAGGACAGACAGGACAGGACAGGACAGGACAGACAGGACAGGACAGGCAGGACAGGACAGGACAGACAGGACAGGACAGGACAGACAGGACAGGCAGGACAGACAGGACAGGGCAGGACAGACAGGACAGGACAGGCAGGACAGACAGGACAGGACAGGACAGACAGGACAGGACAGGCAGGACAGGACAGACAGGACAGGACAGACAGGACAGACAGGACAGGACAGGACAGGACAGACAGGACAGGACAGGACAGGACA
Source organism: Dipodomys ordii (assembly GCF_000151885.1). Classification (NCBI taxonomy): domain Eukaryota; kingdom Metazoa; phylum Chordata; class Mammalia; order Rodentia; family Heteromyidae; genus Dipodomys; species Dipodomys ordii. The sequence goes on along the minus strand of NW_012267293.1, from coordinate 2,333,168 downwards.
GACAGGACAGGACAGACAGGACAGGACAGGCAGGACAGGACAGGCAGGGCAGGGCAGGGCAGGGCAGGGCAGGGCAGGGTGGGCAGGACAGACAGGACAGGGCAGGGCAGGCAGGACAGGACAGGACAGGGCAGGGCAGGACAGGCAGGACAGACAGGGCAGGACAGGCAGGACAGGACAGGACAGGCAGGACAGGACAGGGCAGGGCAGGGCAGGACAGGACAGGACAGGACAGGACAGGACAGACAGGACAGGACAGACAGGACAGGACAGGACAGGCAGGGCAGGGCAGGACAGGCAGGGTGGTGAGGAACATACAGCAGTGTCTTGCTTGCTTTGTGAGCAGGAGCCTGCTGCTTCTTCGTTTTAAGTCTCACTCAAGGTCCCGGGGCAGGTGACACAGGATTCACTCCCAGGGTGCAATTGAAAAGAATTCAATAAAGAGACAAGTGATGCAGCTATGTGGGGTTTAATCCAATCAGTGCGGGATGGTGGAGTCCTTTCCCTCTCACAGGGAAAGCTTGTATCACACAGGTCCAGAGGGGAGGGTGCTTTCAAAGCTGCTTGAACCATGCAGCCTGCAGGCCCCAGGCTCGTGGGAAGCCTAGGGAAGGAAGGAACAACCTGATGGTCCAGCCTCCTCCTAATGAGTCTTATCTGCCAGTAACTCAGCCCTTAGAGCCTAGAGCAGGAGGCAGGAGAAGAGAGACTCAGAAGCAAGGCCAGACTGAGTGACCCAGAGCAGGGGAGTCCTCTCACCTACCCCCACTCAGCCACCTTGGAGAGTCCATCACAGGCTCACCCATCTTGCCCATACCATGATGACCCTGCTTTAGCAGTACCCCCGCCAGACAGAGGGACCCACAGGAGAACAGGCTCGAGTCGACCACACAGCCCCATCAGTCACTGCACAGCCTTGGGGTCAGCGACTGAGGTCGGGCATAGCTCATCATCATGACCACTGTGCCACCACCAAATGCATATTGATAAGATATGGGATGAAGGAAGAAATGCATGATCTTTTCTCTTTAAAAGGTTTTATCTGGGATGACTAGGAGTCTTAGAACTTCCCCAGTGCCCAAAGTCCACACACTCTTATCCAGTCCTTTCATTACATACCCTGACCTTTGATGGTCTAAGCACTCTGGCTGTGGCTTCAGACGCGCGCTGCCAGCATAGCCATGTGGGCCTGGTATTGGTATGTCAAATAGAAGCAGTGAGGGCAGAACAGGCAAGTAAGAGCTTGCAGAGTTCACGCATTCTAGTTACCAATGTCCTTGCTTAATGGCACATTGTAATACATCAGCCCTGGAACCAATTTTGTATGTTCAAATGAAAGTACAAAAATCAATTGCCAAGGAAGGATTATTTTTGTATTGCAACCTCTTGCCTTCCCAAGTCATTCAAACCTCGTTATAGACCCGCACAGCCACAGACACACACTACTTCACCTCATCTGATAGATTTTCTTGGTACTAAAAAGGAAAACATGACAACCTGTTTATTGAAAGCTAAGAAATGACTTTGTTTTGCTGTTATTTCCATTCAAATCCACAGGGAATTTTCTATTTCAATCTTTACAAACAAAGTTGTCAAATTTAGTCTGTTTAAAAGATAAGTTAAGGAGAAACGAAGGTGCTGATGCAGATTGTTAGAAAACCATTTTTCTATTTTATTCATCACAATAGCATTCTATTGCCCTTTAAATGTCACAAGTTCAAGAGCGTAACTATATAAACCCTGAGAACATTTCTCCTCTATGTAATAAAACAGAAAGATGCAATTTCCTAAGGTGTAGGATGACAGAAACAGCAAAATAAGAATGAAAACAAGTTGGGTGCTGTTACAAGTAAGAAGTTGGGGTATTCTTCAATTGAGGTTTCCCCAACCAAGGAGCCAGCTAACTTGGCAGTGGTACATACTACTGCTTTTTGTATTATCATCTAAGCTGTAATTAGGAAAATGGATTTATGAACTCTGAGAAGTGCACAAATACAAGACGCAGTGCCTCTTTCTAAAAGAGTCACATCATAAAGTCTTCTTTTCACAAGTGTTTGCTGCCCAATCTGGAGCTGAAGAGCATTTCCTATGCTACGTTATTGTGGACACAGGTAGGTGTACAGCTCTGATATTCCCACTGATAGGGAGCAGCGAGCCAAGAGTGTTTGTTGTAAGGGAAACTTAAAGTGGAGGATGAGATGACTTGGTCTCTGAGAGAAAACGCTGTAACACTAGAATTTTCAACCAAGCCCTAAGTGGACAGAGGTTAAGTGGAATGTTACAAGATGGAGATTTTTCAGTTCCCCACCCACCTGAGGACTAATGGCAGGCTTCACTCCAGCCTTAGCTGTGTGAATAAATAATTCCTGAAACAACAGGTCTTTAATTACCCACCCAGGCCCACGAACCATCTCCTACAGAGGTCAAATGTCATTCAGTAAATCTCCCCCACTCTTGGGACAGTGGTTCTGCCCAGAGCTGGTTCTAGGTGGGACTTACACCAAATAAACTTGGGCGGGGTAAAAGTCACTGTCATGATCACTCTGAGACCACTTATTTTGGTCTTGAAAGTATATTCCTTTCCTAATAAACTTCCCTAACACTACTACTACATTCTGGTCTTGCCTGAATTCTTCTGCTGCTGGACATAAAACTAAAGTTGGTAACTAAGCTGACTTTCCAGTAGCACCACTAGATTTTGAACTGATGCAATTTCACTGAATAAAGTAAGGATCAAAGAATGAACAATGGTTTACTTTTTCATGTCTCATGTCCATGTGTACACCACATAACAAGAGTAAAATGTAGTCTCCGCTGACTCCTGCCTAGAAGACACGTGGAGGGCTGGCGTGCCTTGCCCTGCCCTCGCAGCACCCTTGGCACTTTATGGAATCTAGAATTGGTGTTCCGTTTTCCACTTTGTCTACATGCAGGTCCCTTGAGCTGTGCAAAACACTTCTGTAGCTTGTCTTTCTTCATTCCCCTCATCTTTTCTAGCTGCTCTGGTTAGCTACTAATAGGCTTTACCTTGAGCCTGCAGCTTCCCCCGCCCCTCTGTTTCACCTGTAGCATTGTGGTCATCATTCTTTTTCTGACACGCAATGCCAGGTATGCGTTTCTCTTGCTCAACAACCCTCGTTTTCTCCCTATGAGATATCTCAGTGATTCCCAAACTGTGAAGAGCACATAAAAACTTTCTCAATTAATACATAAGGAGGCAAGCAGTGTCCTGGCTCTCCAGGGGGCAAAAATCTTTTTGTTAGGATACATCTTTTTTTTAAAAAAAGAACCCTCTAAAGTAATAAGACACATAAATTGGATTATTTGTACAATTTAGTTAAGGTTAGGAATTAGGTATTCCTGATTGTGGAAATTTTTTGAAAGGTTTACTACATATATATATATATATATATGCATTCTTTAATCCTGTCTTTAATATCCATTTTCATGAATTATCAATTTCCTTAAGTAATTTTAGATCTTAATCTTTGAAGAGTTGCCGAGTTCCTATTTTTCTTTTTTTAATGTAAAGGTGATGTATAGAGGTTTTTTGTTTACTTTTATGCTCTTACAACTCATAGGTTTGTAATTCCTCCCAGAGGTGGAAGTTTTACGTGGTCTGGGGCTTACAATCCAAGCGAGGTCAGGCAATGGCTGGAGCCAGCCTGAACGCTCCCGGCAGGCCCCGTGGGCAGGCCCCTGAGGCCTGATGTGGAATGTCCCGACATTTTTTTTTTTTTTTTGGGTCCAGTCGTGGGGCCTGAACTCTGGGCCTGGGCGCTGTCCCTCAGCTCTTCAGCTCAAGGCTAGCGCTCTACCACTTGAGCCACAGCGCCACTTCCGGCTTTTTTCTTTTTGCTTATGTGGTGCTGAGGAATCGAACCCAGGGCCTCATGCATGCAAGGCAAGCACTCTACCACTGAGCCACCTTCCCAGCCCCCATGTCCTGACATTTTTGACATAACAATATTGTCAACCAGAACAGCTTCTCAGTTCCTATACTAGAGAATATGTCTGAGACTAATCCTCTTGCAGGAAAAAAAGAAGTATGTGATATAAACACAGGCAGAAATGACATTAAAAAAAAAAACTTTGGAAAGTAATCAAGCAGGCAATAACTGCTCATCTGGTAGACGGGGGGAGGGGAGGTAAGGAAGCACAACAGTGGAATGCCACACCCACCCAGCACGTCTGCTGCACAGGTGCTCCTCTTGCACACAGAGTGCAACACTGCAACACCCGCAGAAGGCTGGGAGAGGTTCAAGTTCAAGGACAGTTCTTAGAGCAACCAGAATAAGCACTTTTGAAGAATAAGGATGAAGCTAAACTAGACCAGCCCACACATAGCTTGAAAACCCTCCTCAGCAGTACTGGTGGCTTACACTGCCTTATTAGTATGCTTTCTGTTGCTACAGCAGAATACAACAGGCTAGATCATGTGTAAAATATACTTCATGTTTCTGGAGGCACTGAAGTCCAAGGTGGAAGGGACAACATGACAAAGGCATCACATGCACCGCAGACAGAGCTCCCTCTGTCTTTAGGAATCCACTCCTGAAACAACCAACACCTCTCATGACTGCAGTAAGAAACTATCCGTCCTTGTAGGCAGAGTCCTCTGCCCACTGCCAGAGTCTCACACTTCTAATAGCCCATCTAAGTTAAGTTCTGTGGCATTGGGGGCACAGTTTCCACCAGAAGAACTTAGAAGCACATGCTCAAACCATAATATATGCTATGGTTTAAAAAGTTAATAATCAAGAAGCTCTGTATGTGTGTGTGTGCACACGTGCATCACACTACTCCTTGGGTTTGAACCCAGGGCCTGATCACTGTCCCTGAGCTTTTTCACTCAAAGCTAGTGCTCTACCACTTGAGCCACAGCTCCTCTTCCAGCATTTTGGTGGGTAATTGGGCAGAAAAGTCTTAGGGACATTCCTGCCCAGGCTGGTCTCAAACTGCAACTGTCAAATCTCATCCTCCTGAGTAGCTAGGGAAGCTAGGAATCGACGCATGAACCACTGGCAGCTGGCTCCTAGTGTTTCTTTTAAGCAGATTTATTGAGATACATTTCATATATCATAAAACACCCATGTAAAACATTCAGTTCGCAGGTGTGTCACTACATGCAGAGTGATACAGCCATCCTCATCTCCCTTCAGAACAAGAGCCTTACTCTGTCCCCAGCACTCAAAGAGCTCTGAGCATCAGCCACTCTTCAGTGCTTGGCTCCTAGTATCCTATAAAGCACTAACCTAATTTCTGTGTATCTGACTTTTACAGATACTTTACACAGGTGCAATCTTACAACAGGTGATCTTTTGTGACTGCATTCTTTCAAACCTAAGCATGGAATTTCTGCATCTTAATAAGTTCTAGGTTCAACCTTTTGCAAATGACCATTTTTACAAGTGCTGCACCGCCTGATGTCCCAGCCAGCAGTGTCTGGCCTATTCAGACAGTGTCTGTCTTGTTCACAGTAGCCATCTTACTGCATGAGAATACACATGCAGTAATACATGTCAGATATGTTCCAAACCCAAGACACAGGACTAGAACAGCCATGAAAGCAAAATAATTACATTGCTAGAGAAACAGTCACTGGATATTCAAACTTAAGTGGTGGTGACATCCTACAAAGGGAGATGACAAAGCAAAGCAAATTTAATACAGAACGTTAATCATTCCAAAAGAAATGGACAAATGATTGTTGCTGAAGTCAAGGTCAAACCTGTGTGCCTAGTTTGTGGTGATATACTGGCAGTAATGAGGAAAGACAATCTGGAAGCCATTACAGCTCAAAACACACGAAACTCAATGAATTGGTCAGCCAAATGCATCCACACGCATCAGTGTTCCTAGGTGGCTGCTTTGGCTAGGCTGCCCTGTGGCAGAGGTGTTATTCAGACACGTGTGAGTGTGCACAGCCCAGCTATGAGAGAGAATGTGGTCGCTGCTGCAGAGCCGTGGTCAACAGTGTGCATTGTTTCAGAATGTTTCTCTTGGAGAACTCCCTCAGAGCAGACTACTGACTTAGCCCAAGATATTGAAAACAGCACTGAAGCATTCTTCAGCAGAGTCCCAGGCTTTCTTTAGGGCTTGTGACAAGGCAGCAAACACTGCCCAGGTGGCTATTCTCCTTTGCAAGGTAGTTACAGTCCACAATAATTGAGAGGAACTGTTCTCACTGGGAGTAAAGCACTCTAAGAGATGAAGAACTGGTGGAGAGAATAGTATTAGAAATTAAAATAAACGATGTTAACTTTATAAGGTTGGCGGGAAGAAAGAATTAATTGCATTTGTCAAGAAAGAAATGAATCATCTCAGTCTTGACCCAAAGATTTAATTACCTGCCACTGCGTTACACAGCAAGTCTCTGTGCACTCACTGAAGTTCAACATGTGATGTCAGTGTTTCAAAAGCGGAGATCTTAACAGCCACAATTTAAGGAGTTACTGACTGATCTTGACTCTTAATACAGCAATCTATATTATCATGAAGTATAGGGGCTGAGCACACTTACAATCACGAACAGGTTCGTGTGGTGTGAGGAGATACAGGATGAAGTCAAGCAGTTCATGGACAGGAACCCAATGTCCACAAATGCTCCTGTAATCCAGAGTACACTGTGGGGAACTCAATGACCACAAGTGTTTCTGTAATCCAGAGTACACTGAGGGGAACTCAATGACCACAAGTGTTCTGTAATCCAGAGTACACTGTGGGGAACTCAATGACCACAAGTGTTTCTGTAATTCAGAGTACACTGCAGGGAACTCAATGACCACAACTGCTCCTGTAATCTAGAGTACACTGGTGGGAAATCAATGATCACAAATGTTCCTGTAATCTAGGGTACACTGAGGAGAACTCAATGACCACAAGTGTTTCTGTAATCTAGAGTACACTGAGGGGAACTCAATGATCACGAATATTCCTGTAATCTAGAGTACACTGAGAAGAACTCAATGATCACAAGTGCTCCTGTAATCCAGAGTACACTGGCGGGAACTCAATGATCACGAATGTTCCTGTAATCTAGGGAACACTGAGGAGAACTCAATGACCACAAGTGTTTCTGTAATCTAGAGTACACTGAGGGGAACTCAAGTGCTCATGTAATCTAGAGTACACTGGAAAGAACTCAGGGATCACAAATCCTTATGTAATCCAAGGTACACTGGGGACATCACCACACACCCTTCAGAGCTGAACACCAATCTACAGAGCCCAAATCAGCTTCTCAGCTCCGTACTTTCAAACATGAAATCATATGAAACCAAATTAAGGTTGTGGCAAGTACAATTCCAAAGAACTAGCCTGTGTATTTCCACACTCTGAAAGGATAGAAGCTTCTACCAAACTTGAATGTGCTGGTAAAAGTGAAAAACATGGAATATTTAGTGAGGGAGTCAAGGATGTGAAAATAAACAAGTAGAACTGAATGTCTCTGATACACCTCAACTGTGGAACTAGCTGATGTGCCCCATAACCTCCAACATGAAATTGTCCAGCTGCAGACAATCAGGCGAAAACTGGGCATGACCCCCTTCTGCTGCCTGAGTTCTAGAAAAACAATGTTTAATTTTCTTCTTATTTTCAAGACTAGAAGGGCTCACGCTAGGGTCAGTGTGATTCAGTGACCAATTGAATTCCATGACTGCAGGTACATCCTCTTGCATGACTTGCTTTGATGCTTCCGCCTGTGCCAATGAGCTGCATGAAAATGCACACCTTCCCCCACTGGGAAGTTTTACACAACAGCTTTAACCTCCACTTCCAACCATGCATAGCCTGAAGGTCAGCCTTCTCCTGCCCAATGTCTTTCCTGGTCATGCAACAGCCAATACATGCAACTTTTACATCATAATTAATATATCAAAATATTCCATATTTATTTTCATTAGTTCCTTTCTAAATTCCACCCAGATTATTTTCTGCCTCAACTGAAATCACAACCATAGATAACAAGATGTCACCAGCCTCAATTATTTTTGTAGTAACCAAAAAGTTTGGAAAGTTAGACAAAACTGGCTAATGCCTAAAAATAAAGCCTTTTAGGGCAAATCCAAGTGAAAATAAATAAGAAAATCTGATTAACACCATTGTGATCAAAATAAGTAAATTTATAATTAAAGCTTACTTAGAATAAAACTTTACCAATAAATGTTTCAAACTGTCAAGACAGAAAATGTAATCTTATAAAAAAAAATCTACAGAATAGCAAAAGGCATTGGATCCTGATAAAACAAAAACAAAAAAAAATAAAACCTAAAACATTGCAAGAAACTAAGACCACCTTGTTTTTTGTTCGTTTTTTGTTGGCTGTGAGGCTTGAACTCTGGGCTAGGTGCTGTTCTTGAACTCTTCAGCTCTACCACTTGAACTTCAGGTTTTCTGGTGGTTCATTGGAGATAAGAGTCTCATGGACTTTCCTGCCTGGGCTGGCTTTGAACCATGATCCTCAGATCTCACCCTCCTGAGTATCTAGGATTATAGGCATGAGCTACTGGTGCCCGGCTTCAAACCAGTTTTAACTCATAAACATAGACACAAAATCCTCCACTATACACTACATGTGATAAAGGTATCATGCAGAAAATGAAAAGGTTAATACACGAAGACTTCAAGCCCACTGGGAGTCAATGTTCTCAAAGTCAATAGAATAATTAGGGAAAATAATATTAAGTCAATAAATTTAGAAAATTGTATAATATTCACATTTATGATTAAAAATTTTGAATAAGCTTAAAATAGAAGGTAATACATCAATCTAGCAAAATGATCTATAAAATACACCATCAAAACACAAAAATACACATGTATACAAATACAGAAGAAATCCAGATACACACACATGACACACATGCACCTGTATACAGACACTTACATATTCTCTAACTCCCTCTGTAGTTGAATATATGATCTGAGAGAAACTAGAAACTGAGAAAAACTAAACTAGAGAAACTATACCTTAGTAATACACTGTTTTTAATGTTGTTTTCTATTGAAAGAAAGTGTGACTCTTTGGAGAAAGAGCTGATTTGAGATCTGATACAGGAAAAGTAATAAATGTGCTGGAAATATGTTATTCCAGAAAGCAAATATACTCAAATTATACATAAAAATTAAATTTGAAAGTATATCTGTTGGCCAAATTTAAAATAATTTGAGCATCAAAGTAATTAAATATTCAACACAAATGCTTGTACATGTACATCCAAAGTCTTGAACAGACATATAGAGTCTTCCTAAATTTGAGTTAAATTGATACATTCTCTCAATAAATTTAGTATGTGGTAATAAATTGTGGAGTACAATAGAGCAATGAAAAATACAGTAAAATAATACAACAATCCATTCAACAATCTCAATGAAACAAACATAATACTGACTAGCAAAACAAAGAACAACCATGATTCGTTGATTAACTGACTGATACATAAATAGATTCTTTTTGTAAGCAAAATAAAGTACAAGCAGTACACATGTATGATTGGTTTTCTTATATGATACACACAGGTCAGTACTTAGCTACTATGTTAGAAGCTAGCCTCTTGATTACCTGTGGGGTAAGCAGGACTTTGGGGTGAGCAGGCTGGGAAGATCAGAATATATGAAGGCTCATCTCCTGAGTATGTAGTGTTTCTTTAGAATTTCTGTGTAGTGGGTACATGAACTAATTTATTGCTGTGATTACTCATCCAGCTATGTGATCAAAGCGTGTCACTATCTCTTTGGCTGATTATATAAAAGTATAAACTGTGAATTCATGACTGTAGAAAATTTTTAAATGTCTGAATGACTTCCTCCCATGGGCCAATAATCCCAACATCAATTCCACTGCTTTATGAAACAGAAACTCCTGCCTGCTTTTTCAAAAGTGTGCTTCATGTTTCACAGACACTCAAAAATTAACTTAAATTTATTTCTTTGGTTTTGTAATTTTAGTGGATGGTGAAATCACCACAATATTCCACAAAGAAATGGATTCTGTATATCATAAAATAGTAGAATGCAGTGCTCATTGGAATGGCTAGTTTCTGCAAATGGTGTCACACCAGTAATTCCAAGTTTCCAGGGTGAACTTTATGGTGGTAACAATTTCCATAAATGATTTTTGGGCTAAAGTATTACATTAGCATTATTACTCTTCAGTGTGTCACTGCATGTTCAACAAAACTTTGTGCACAGATAGCAATGATCATTGTTATCTGAATAGACATATCAAAAAATAAAACGTTATCTCACCATGTACTATCCTTCTTAGCTTCCATTCTAAAATGATCCGTACAGAAGGGAAGTTCACACACATCCCGCCATTCCCGATGTCTCTCTGGGGCTCACATTATTTGTGAATTGCAGCATCCAGTTTCATCAATATGGGTCTCTGGGGATCACAGACTTTTCTGTGGCTGCTTCTACAGAATTCCAGGCACAAATTGCTCTTTATTATCAAAATATGCAAGATGTCCTCATTGTCAAAGGAAAACAAATTTTGAAAAAATTTTGCATGAAAATTAATGTTTGCATTTTATAGGGTATACAACTAATTTTGTCCTTATCTATGCCAGAATTAGAAAATAAAAACAGCAAAATAATACAATGGGTAAGGGGCCAAACCATAAACTTCAATACATATTATCCTTGGTCTAAACTGCAATTAACTAGAACAGCATTAAAAATTAATAGTGAGTGAGATACATAAATATATTTTCTACCATTAGTAGACTACAACAACTTGAAGTCTTTCTGAAACTCGATTTTCTAACACAACTTTGCCTTAAATTTCCTTTGATAGTACTGTGAATAGTCCAGAGAAGCCCTGGGAAGAAGAAGATGTTCTACATACTTCTGTAGCTTGCCAGTCATCCCTGAACCTCTCACGTCACAACCTGCTATCCTCAGAAAATGGAATGTCCTCATCCAAATCAAGATCTTCCTGGTTGATCAGAACAACAGATCAGGAAAAGAAAAGGATTGAAAAAGAAATTACGCCAAGTCACGTGCTGCTGATGTAGTGAGCATTATACATCCCTCATGGGGACATCTGGAATCCAAAGTCCTCCAAAATCCAAAGCTTTCTCAGTGCAGGCCTAACATTCCAAAATGGAAAATCCCATTCTAAGAAACACTTATGCATAAAACTATTAAAAATATAAACAAGATTACCATCAGAACATTCTTTCTTGGTATGTCCTCAATTTGGGGAGGGGGGCCTCCTAGGCAAATGGGAAAAAGCAAACACCATTCTTGGAAAAGGGCTTAAAAATATGCTGTCACACAAAAGAAATGGATGAAATACTAAGAAAAAAGCACCACTCATTTAAATTCTGGACCACTGAAAGTTCCAGAAAGAGTCTTTTTCATTTACTGAAGATTTTTAATCTTGCCTTTGTGCACTTTATTTTATGAACTAAACTTTCTGGAACACGGTACTTAATGTCATACCAGGTTTTTCAGTCTAGCATGAAGGAAAAAAAGAAGTGATAAAGGAAAGAGTGAAAAGGAGAAAATGTATACATCACAAAAAAATATCCAAGGCTAGAGTTCCTATTTTCCATCTCAATTTCTGCTTTGGAACCTGAATTTTATCTACAAGCTTAGCAATGTGAAGATTCTGAATGCTGAGGAAACCAACTTTGCAGGGGAAATTCCAACTCCAAAAGAAAACCTTAAAATGCATCAAGACCCTTCATCTTACCAGTTTGTTTTTTGTTTTCCATGTGGATTCAAGAAAGGGCACAAAGCAAAAGTATGCACAATTTTCCAACAGAAATAGTTTCCCGTTTCTGACTTGAGTGGGTAGTTGTTGATCTTTCTTAACAAAAAGCTGTCATTGCTTTTTGACACAACAAAAGGTCCGTTAGTTGATACCTTTCTCTGTCTTCCTTTCCATGGAGTGTGCTATTTAAGTTTCCCAGTTGGATGTGACAGCATTGGCAACTTGGATAGATGTGCCAAGCTCAATGAGGTCACAGTAAAAGTATGTTAAATTTAAATTCTCATGCACATTAGTGTAGAATTAGGACTACAGGTCAATTTTGAAGACTCTTAGTTTTAATATATCATTTTTTCTAAAACACAATTTTCAAAGTCGAGCAGTTTAGTATCATATTGAATGCCCTTTAATATCAAGAAAAATTTAAAAGCATAATTAAATTGGAAAACCCAGATAAATCTGTCCTTTATTAATCCTTCATAAAACATATAAAATCCTTCATAGGTACCAAAGAAAAATCAATTCGAAGAATTTAATAATATGAAGTTCAAAAGATACAAAGATATCAACTAAAGTAAAAGGGTAAAAAAACATAGGGATCCCTATTCATAAGTGGAATGCACTGAAATACAATCTTAACTCTTTCTTGATTAATCACATACTATTTATAGTCTCATCTTTGAAAACTGTATAAAAATATTCACTGTATTCCATATAGTGGGGGACAATCTCAGTAGGAGATATATTAATTCTATAAAGCTTCGGTGTTAAATGAAAGTGTAGAAAGACAGTACCATGGCCGCAGTGCTGTCTGTGGTCCTGATCAGATACAATAGATTCTAAGGGAGAGTTATCGTCTACACCCATCACCACACATGACAACCTAAAATCTCAGTCCACATGGGAAAATATACGTGTACTTACTAAAATGACAAAAATACATACAATAGTACATTAAATCAATTCTGAAAGCTGCAAATGAGAAATAATCATTCCATTTGTTCTGTACAATTACAGAATTTGTACCAGATGGTGGCAGCACTCACAGGATAACTCAGAATCCTAGCTTCTTGTGAATCTGAGAATAGGAAGATCATGGTAGTAGGCCACAAAAGACCATGGAAAGCATGACAGCGCGCGCGCGCGCGTGTGTGTGTGTGTGTGTGTGTGTGTCTGTGTGTGTCTGTGTGTGTGTATGTGTGTATACTTGTAGTTATGACAAAATATTCCAAATGTATTAAAAAATCTATTTCTACAACTTAATTTCTGTTACACAAATATTGAAGCAGAAAATAGCATTTTTTTAAATCCTGGTAAATACAATGAAGTTAATAGTTGGTACGCTTATTTCAAGGTAACTTTTCTTATTATTTCATTTCCTGGTGAAAGGCTACTGCCTCTCCCATTCAAACAGCAGTTTGATAAATAATGCACTATGTATAAAAGGTATGTGAAAATTACTAATAGATGCTGATGAAAAGGAGACGTGGGTTCTCACAATCTCCATTAGGAAAGGAACTTTAGACCTCCGTCTGCGGTGTAAGAATAGATACAGACAAGGGTAGCGCAGCTGGCTGTGCTCAATCTGTTTCGTAGCTCTCCTGACTCTCAAGCCTTCTTGCTTTCTCCCAACTTAAACCAGGAGAACCAGAGATTCAGTAAGAACACACCACGTGCTTGACTGCTCTAAGAGCTTTGAGAAGAATACATGTGAATGTTAGTTCCCTCCCAGTGGGGAAATTTTTAACATTTCTATAACACAAGGCATAAGTGTGCAGTAGAGATGAGCACAAGGCAGTGTGAAAAATGCAGAGAAGTCATGGTGAGCATTCAGTGGGAAAACTCCCTGGGCCCAGGCAGCAAGGGAAGGCCTCCCGAAGGCATTCACACAACAGCCGCTTCTTGGAGGATTGGAGCAGGGGTATGACAGATGAAAGATAGAGTAAGATTATAGGTCATGTTTAGGGGTTGCAAAGCTTCTAGTATGACAGCTTGTTTGATCTTGATCTAATTGCTATAAAATCTTTCCATTAAGTATTTCTCTTTCTAAAAAGGGCTTAGAAATGAGGTCCTATGTGAGGATTTTAATAAACAGTAGAAATAGTAGAAGCCAGATTGTAAAAGACACTGGAAGAATTTTCTTATATCAAGGTAAAAAAGTTACATTATTAAGTAGTAAGCTAATATTGAAGTCCTTAGGACAGGAAGCATTAGATCAAGTCTGCCTGGAAGCAAGGAGGGGAAATGAGAGTGCGATGAGCAGTTTAGATCCCATCACAGAAGGAAAGCAAGGGGAGAAGGGGGCGGGGAGAGAAGGGAGGGGAGGGGGAAAAGGTAGTAAATCCAGACAGAGGAGGGATGTTACACAACAACAAATAACCACTGAAACAAGCCACAACATGGATAAATCTCAAAAACATTAGGAGATAGTCATAAAAAAAGCAAATAGATGTTAATGGTTGCCACAGGCCAGAGCTTATAGATATGGTGACTGTGCAAAGGTTCAAAGAAATATATAATTGATGAAAGTATTCTATATCATGACTGTAGCTGTGATTATAGGACTAAAGTGTTTTGGATAACTCAATGAGTTATAACTAAAACTTTGCAAACCTTCTTGTATGTAAATTATACTTTAACCTTAGCTTCAAAAATACACAAAAATAAACATACACAAATACACACAAAGCCAACTCTATAACCTAATGACCTTCCTGAAGATCATTACTTGAAACTCAAAAGGAAGAGCACAGATGACCTTGTGTTATATAGCATCTATATAGTGAATTTATCCCTATCTGCAGTGTCCAAAATTCTATTTAATTTCCAATAAAATAAAGTTCCCCAGTAACACCACCACATTCCAAGTGTTCAACGACAGGTGCAAAGTTCTACTTGATAGCAATCACCTAAAATTTCTCACAAGCAAAGCATATTTTTCAGATGAGTGGAAAAAGACATTAGCCATCCACTCTTTCCCTGACTATCCTTCATGAGTGAAAGTAGCATCTGCTTAGATGATGGAAATAAAGCCTTCAACATTTCAACACTTTCTACTGTTGCACAGAGAGGAGTGGATATTCTAGAGGGTTCCTCCTAAGAATGAAGGTTGTCAATCACTAGATTGTCTTACAGTCTAGTGGGACCCTGTAAATAAAGTGTGGGAGCCACGAGCTGATTTATGGTGGAGGGACGAAGGCCTGAGGACAGGCCGAGAGCAAGTCTGATGGAGGCCTCCAGCAACAATCTTCATTAGCCACTTCTGCATGGGTAAAAGACCAGTTCTCCTCCATTATGTTTCTTTTGCTTTTAAATATATATACTTGAGAAGCATGACATGCTCCATCAAATGGAGTCTGCCTTTGCTGATTCCCAATTTAATGAGTCTGTGGATATAATCCTATGAAAAAACACACATTTCATTCATGCTTTCCACAGGTAAAATATAAAATCAGGCCCCAGGAAATTAAATGTCTTTCTTCTAATAGTGACCCCTAAGGACAATTCAAGGAAACCTAATGTGCAATGAAGATCTGCATGCTAATGTCTACCTGTGCACAAGATCTGTTTTCTAAGTCTTTTGAAATATAAATTATCCAAACCCACAGTTTTCATAACTGCATTTCAGAGTAGTCACAAAAATTGTTTATCAGTTATACCACAGGGTTCTGCTCTAATGAGACGTGATTATGAATATGGAGAAATTCTGAGAAACAACAGTGTAACACTGGGAAATCTTTCACTTGTCTCTTATGAATCTCACTGCCAGCCCAGCATATCTGTGGAGTCCTGGGGCAGGCGGGCAGTCCTCTGCGCCTTCTAGGGCTGCCCTCCAAGGACTGGCATTTCTCAAGAGGCGTTTATCAAGCTGTGGGGCGTGTTTTCCATTTTTATTGCTGGTCATGCTCTAATGTGCCTGCAGAGGAGATAGTGAAATTGAAATTGGACTGGTCCTATCTCTCCATGCCAGCTGAGAGCTGCCAGGCTGGAAAGTTGTACTAGGTAGCTCTCACTTTTGTGAAGCAAAGACCAACGATTTCTTTAAGAGAATTCTAAGTTCTAGGGAAAGACAAACTCTACCACCTATTTGCATATGTGAGGAGAGTAAACTCCTAAGGGCACCACTGAAGGCCCTCTGCCAGACTACTTCCACAAAACTTACCCAGCCCCCCTACTTGCGTGAAATGCTATTTCCTCAACATGCCCATTTGAATTCCACAGTGTCTGCCCCGGTGCCATTCCACAGGTTCTACTCCTGACTTTTCCTCTCCAGAGCCACTCTGCTCAGTAAACGTTGCAAGGTAAACCTCCAGTTGCCACAGGTCTAAGTAGTCCATCCAACATATTGCTAGAAACTGCCATAAAAGCAAGCATTCCCCAGTGAATGTATATTTGATTGTGAGCAGTCAAACTAGCAATGTGTCTTTCTCAGACATTTTATTTTCAAATGTTCTCTGCTACATACTGTGATGCCTAGTATTCAGTGATAAATTCAGTAACAAAAGGAACAAAAAAATCGAACAATGGACTCTAAAAATAGGGATGTATTCACCTCTGGAAGTACTTACCCATCCTCAGGCCTGTCTTCCCATTCCAGGCAAGGGAAGAGAAACAAGGAAAGCACACGTGAACAGTGGAGGGAGGGAGGGAGGGAGGATTCATGGCAGGCATGCTTTTCCATGAAAGCAATGAGAAAACAGTGGGGGAGGGGGAGAGGCAAGTTAACTTCCTCCAAATTCTGAAAAAGAGAAGCATGAAAATCCAACTAGTTTGTGTAAAAACAACGTGACGGATTTTGTGCTGCTAGAGAACGACAGCACCCTCTGGATCAAGTTTACCAGGTGGGACAATCCCGGAGAACCTCATTTTCCCTCTGCAGGGGCAGGGGCAGGGTCTCAATGGCAAAATGGAAGAAGGTAGCTACAGAAGAATGAGGAAGTAGAACGACAAAATCATGAAGAAGTAAGAACAGGACAGTAAATCTTTGGCATTACAATCTTATTGAAAACAGAAAAGAGACCCACCAATCAGAAAGCCATCCAATTAACACTATGTTATCAATGCCAGGTCAAGCTCTGTTATAAGGGAAAAGGCTAAAAATGACAAAGATGGCAGACACAGGATAAACTGCTGTCTTCTCCATGGCATGTCCATGCCACAGCTCTCTCTCTAGTTAATACTTCTTTTCTAATAAACTTGGCTACCACCCCGGGTAACCAGCATTTCCAGGGCCGGGGCTGAGGCAATGGGTTGATGGGGCTGCTTGGAGCCAGAGTGTCGTGTGGTTTTCTGACAATTAGGAACATCTGCTGTCTGTGGAAACCTCACAAGAACATATGACACCCTTTAATTATGTGTGTTTTTAAAATACTGTGATCCCAAGACCCTTTACCATATGGAAATGACAGGCATTCTTTACCACAGGACAGCTAACTTTTATCAGTGAGTCCAACAGATACACAATCAACAAAAGAAAACATAGTGGATTATCTGCCAAAGTGGGGCATTTTTCTTTTATTTATAAAAGTTATACTGATAGCAGTATTTCGCACACTGGGCAATGATCCATCTATTAAAGACACATTGACTATTTCAAAAGAAATGTCTTTGCTCTAGGAGATTTCTGGTATTCCTCTTATAACCATGGAGGATATTTTTTCTTTGTATCTTTTAATGAGTGAATTTAATTCATACATACTATTATATTTTTCACTAAGAATGTGACCTTTCTGTTACGATCACAAATGGGAGTTTCTCACTCAATATATTCTATTTTTTCTGCGTATGAAGACTATTGATTTTTGAGTGTAAAGTTTATATTCCACAACACTGAAGAATTATTTTATGGAGTTAGTTTTATTATTGCTTCCCCAGGGCTTTCCAGATATACAGTGCTATCCACTGTTGGTCCTGCTTTTACTATGCTCTGTTCCTGAGCCTCTTGCTGTTCTCCTGAGCTGTCTGGCTCTTACAATAGGCTTACCACACAAGGACAGACACCTCATCTTGTGTCTTCACTCTCCCTCCAAAGAACTGAGGCATTTGTAAGTCATGATGTTAAGGAAATGCTCATCAGTGCCTGTTCTCTTGAAATACTGATCTTAGAATTCGTATTTTTCACATTCATACTTATCATTGATATTGATCTACATTTTATTTTATTATATCCATGGGTATAAATTTTATCTTGACTCAGGAGATGAATCATTCCTGCTTATTTTATAACTCTGAAACTACTTTTTTTTTAGCTTTGGGATAATCCAGTTCTTTGTTTCTCCCTCTTTGGAGTATCCTGGTTGCCCCTCTCTGACAAATGTGTATGCTTTCTAAGCAAGCATTACAATCCTGGAGTCTCCAAAGAAAGGAACCATTCTTCAGAACGCCATTCATTTTTCTTTGTCTAAGTAAGGAATTTCTCTTTTGAGTTGTATAAATTTTGTTGTAGTAAAGTACATTTAACATAAAATTTACCATTTTAAGCATTTCAAGTGAGCAATTTAATAGCATTACTTATATTCAGAATGCTGTGTCAGCAATCATTTCCCTCATCCTGAGCAACAATCCTTACTCATCCCTTCCCCATCCATTCCCTCCTCGCCTGCTCATTCTAGTCTACTTTCTGTGTCTGTGAATTTGGTTACTCTATGGAGTCATCTCACATAAGTTCACATAAGGAGTTCTACAGTATTTTTCCTGTCTAGCTTATTTCCCTTAGCATGTCCTCAGCATTCATCCATAACACACAGAATATGCCAGAAAAACATTCCTGTTTCAACACTGAAAAGTATTCGTATATATATATTTATATATATACAATACGTATATATTCTACATTTGGTTTAGTCCAGTCAACCACCAATAGATCTTGGATATTGAAAGGTATCTGGATGGATAGCTTCTACCCTACGACTATTGGAAATAATGTTGCTGTTATCCTTAGAATACAGAAGTCTCTTCAAGTTCCTGTTTTTAATTCTTTTGGGTATATGTACAGATGTGAAGTTCCTGGATCTTGTGGGAACTGTATGTTTAACTTTTCCTCATATTTTTATTAGTATCAATTAGTTGTACACCAAGTTTTTAACAGTATTGAGGTTTCAACTCAAGGCTTTGCACTTATTAGTTTCCCTACCAGCCCTATTTTCATGTACTTTATTAATTAATTTAAAAATGTGAGGCTCCAGTGAATGTATTATTTTCCTGACTTCTTTCTCACCTACAGCAAGTTTTGTTTCAACATATATGTTCTTGGATTCAACTCACCCCCCCATCACTCTCCCTCATTCTCCCTCCACATTTCCCAGCCCAGTTTCAACAGCTTCATGATTCCATTTTCACCAAACACTTAGGGTATTTTGACTACATTCACTATCCAGTCTTTTGATGCTTCAGTAGAATTCTCATAATGGCATTTGGAACTTGTAATTTTTAGCCGATAATAGCTGATAATTATTTCTATGTTTGCTATAGTACGATGAATTTGTATAAATTTATTTTTCAATGAGATCAACTTGTATGAAATTTTTTTCTATGGAAAAAAATTTCTTTTCCTAAGAAATTTTCTAGAGCTAGGAAAATGACATGTTGTATTATGTCAAATTTCCTTTTTATCAATGGGTTACATGTTTTCTTTTCTTCCCAGTACTAGAGTTTGAACTCAGGGTCTTGCATGTGCTTTGCAAGCAATCTACCACTTAAGCCATGACATGGATTTTCACCAGATTTTCTTGATGGAATTGGCCAGTAAACTTTTTAAATATCCTCAAAGAATAAAGATTTTTACTTATTAGCTTGATCTAATATTTCTCTATGCATCACTAGTTTTTATTGTTTTATCATCATTTTCTTAAATCATTATTTCTTTTACCACTATTATTTTTCTCTTACTATTTTTAGTAGCTTTAAGTTGGGAAATCAATTCATTTCTATACTTGTTTTTATTTATATCTCCATTTAGTGCTATCTAATCCTTGCTTAGAATTTATCACATTGCTCATAATATGAAATTCTCATTAAGTTTTCAAGAAATTCAAAATTTTTGTTTCAGTTTTTCCTTTTCTTCCAACAGTTGTTTAATAGAGCATTTTAAAATCCCAAAGATAAAATCTGACAAGTGGTTTTGTTTTTAACAATCTTCTTTTGTTTAATTTTTAGAGTTTTACATTTTGATTAGGGTTTTCTTTATGTACTACTTACTACATAATACCAACTCTTTCAGACTTATGCAACAAGCTAGTTAAGAATTCCCCGGGGTAGAATTACTAATTTTCCAAATTACCATTCTATAGAAGAAAACGTCAGGTATCAGTGGCAGACATTCCATCAGACTGTAGCACATATTGCTTCCTTTGACTGTAAAACTACTCATTTGAGTGACATTCCTTCACCCCAGTCACAGTCCAGATGACAGCACAAGACTGCAACAGAGACTTGTGATCAGCTGTGTGTCTGGAGGCAGTGTGTCTTTTGTTCTCTCCCAACACTGCCACTGGCTGCTTCTCTGGCCTTAACAACCTCAACTATACTGTCTTCTTTGGCTTCATCAGTTATTAAGTGAAGAATGTCACCTTAATGGAATAAATAATGAGGGTGTCTTGCATGTTGCCTGAAACAAAACATGTTTGGATACGAAATACTGCCTATGGCCAAAATTGATAATGATCCTGCGATTCTTCCTTCTCCTTTCACATCCTTATACAGCTGTATGGATCTGCTTGCTAAATTCTTACACATGAGGAGTAGGTAAGCAGAGGCAGTGTCAGAATTCTAGGCGACACATCTGACACTGATCACCAATGAAGAAAATGAAGAGAAGTCACAGGAGACAAAAGACCAAAGCCAGGCCAGGTCTCCAGACCCCCCCAATCCTGCCTCCAATCCTGCGCTAGTCACATCATTCACCCTAAAACCTGAAATATCCCCCCACGATTTTATATTTTTAATCTTGAACTCTCCAATAATCCAGTTTGCTTTATCAAATTCATGCAGGAAAATGCCCATAAATGCTTACATAGTACTCAGGTGAACATGTACAAAATTAAGTATCCTTCTATCTCAGCAACAGGAATTTCCATATTGAGCTTCAAAGGAAGAGAGGTCTGCACATCTCCCTTAGCATTTAAGGCTGAATAGATCAACTCAACTGCTGCTGTCCAGCTCCTGCATTACATCGCAACAGTGGCAGTATGCTGAAGAAATCACAGACAGATGATTCCAGAGATTTCCAGCCACATCTGTCACACAGGAAGAGAGTAGCAATATAATGAGTGTGGCTTTAAGCCTACTCACAAAAACATTCTACATTTTCCTCCCATTCTTCTTCCTATTTTAGAATCATGTGCATTTCCCCTCTCTATCCAAAATAGATTCATTACAAATGGAAAACTAGTGGGCAACAGATAAGGTTTGGGTAATTATATGAGTGTTCGAAAGGAAGATTAGAAGCTATAATTTAAAACAATCACTGAATGAGACGTTTTTTTTAATTCATAGAAGGGAGAAAAAAATGCTCTGTAATTTTTCTAGCAAAATCCATTTTCAGTATCCACTGGCTGTAATCCCAGACAGCAGGGTTTTTCTCTGTTAGAAATATATCTTATTACCACATGCAATTATATTTGGCAAAGAGTTAGTCATGTATAAACTCACAGGTTGTATGTTATAATAGTGTAATATGCAATAAATAGTATAAGAGAAAGTTGTGGGGAATCTGTGATTTTTTTGGCAGGAATAGATCCCAGTGCTGTCTCATTCAACCTTAGTATGCACCCAACCTTATTCATTTTATACTAGTACCTCCTTTCCACCCTCTGCTACAACTTTTCCTCCTCAATTCTGGAGACTAAAGAGCATTTAACTGAAGCTCTGGGGAACTGACTTAAACTAAACTGACTTCCCAGAGATCAGTCCACCAGATTGTGATGCAGAATGTCAATATATTTTTTTCTAATGGCAAGAAAATAGACACTTTTCCAATGACCCACACACCCACAGAAAATCCTGCTTGAGAAGCTGACTTAGGAGACAAGAGAGGGAACACTGATGAAAAAGCACACATGATAATCAGCAAAGGTTCTGCATGTGAAGACAGTAAACACACTGAAATCCACATCTGTAAGGGGAATCTTTTGCATACCTATAAAAGTAAGGCTAGGAAAAAAAAGGGTTAGGAAGGTGGCTCAGTGGTAGAGTGCTTGCCTTGCAGGCATGAGGCCCTGGGTCAATTCCTCAGCACCACATAAGCAGAAGAGGCACTGTGACTCAAGTGATAGAGTGCTAGCCTTGAGCTAAAGAGGTGAGGGACATTGACCAGGCCCAGAGTTCAGGCCCCACAACCGCAAAAAAAAAAAAAAAAAAAAAAAAGGAAAGAAAAAAAAAAAAAAAGGAAAATTCTAAGAAACATTGATACTAAAAGCCCACTGTTGAACAGGCACAGAGCTACCTGAAATAACTCTTGAAAAATAACTGATGGATAATGTCTAAATATCAAACCAAAAGAGGCTCCTTAGTAAATATCATGGACTCCCAGTAAAGATTAAACTAAAACAAAAAACAAAGTGTTGTCTCTTTATTTTCCCTCTTTTTAATATCTATGACTTCAAAGCAATGCAGAGTATTGTATGTTGAAACATTGAACAAAATTGCAATACTGTTTTCCCTTATGTCTGGGTAGCTCCTGGTGTCTTACTGCAATGCAACCAGAAGAACGCTTGGAAGTAAAATAAAGAGTCATGTGTACAATAAAAATCAAAACTATTGCTTGGAAAATACAACAAATGCCCCAAAACGTAATTTTCCAAATAACTTCTCATTTCCTCACTGATTTAACATTAATTCCATTCACATACTTGTGTAGATCTTCATTGGTATGCATTGTTTTGCACATTACATGACATCCTTAAGAGTATGCTCTTAGCTAAAATAAGATGGAGATGAGATTGCTAATGGCTGACAATGTACTGCTTCAAGTCCTGCTGGATCTACTCAGTGTTGGTTTGTTGGACTTCTTTAGGGAACATGGGGGCCACTGGAGTATTTTAAGAGATAATATGTATTAACTCACTGGTTTCTGTATGTTAAACCCAATCCTAAGCACTTTGTAGACACTACTTACTTATCTTTCTAACTATAGAAGTGTGGCTCAATGCTGTGACAGTGAAAATGATACAGATTCTGACTGACTAATAGATACACAGGGGTACATATAAGTGACTGATAGATAAATAGATAGATACCTACTTTCAGATGAATAAGCCCACATACAGAGAGACTGAGTAACTTGCTCAGTACGACATAGGAAGGGAAAGCAGAATTCTGTCCTGGGAAATGTGTCACAGGGCTACAGTTCTTACTTCTGTAGACATCCAGAAAGATTAGCTAATGATATGATAGGAAACAACAAATTCAGGATTTAATAGTTGACAACAGCTATCCAGTATCATGTGTCCATCACATGTCCATCATATCTCATATGCTTGCTCTTGCTGAAGGAGAACAAGATTTCTGGGGGGAAGTAGCTAATGTTGCCATACAGGTAGTATAATAACACTTGGCAAAGGTCCTGTTTTTTGTTCATTTGCCATGGTTCTTCATATTCTCCCCTGTACCCTACTAGGCAGGAAATTCAGAGTGGAAACAAACAGCACCCAGGGAATTCATCACAAATGAGTACATAAAACACTCAAACCTAGAAGATCTTTGGAAAGCAGCACAGAACAAAACAACGTGTCAGTATACCCTAGAATATACAATCTTGTCTGAAACCAGCTACCAACACCATGTACCAAATAAATTTTCAGTTACCAAATGAATATTACATATGTACCTATGCAAAGTTCAAGGACCTTCTTCAAGGACTCAGAAACACAATACCTATTGTTTGGGGCAGGAGCAACTGGACGTAGAGGAAATATTAAGCGAACCTGAAAGAGACAGTCCTGCTGATCAAGCCACCAATTCACTCAGAATATATGCTGATGATAAAGGGACATACTTCCAAGTCCAGACCATCTGATTTTATTAATGATTAGAGCTAAAGTGAGAGACAAGTAACAACAACAGTAATAGTGGGCCCCTCAATGTACCCCACTTTTATCATAAAGATTGTCCAGACCCCCCCCAAAAAATCAACAATGAAACATCAGAGCTGAACTACTTCACAAGCTGAAGATGACATTTGGAGAATGTTTCATTCAATAGCTACAGCACAAGTGTTCCTTTCATCCACATGTATAACCTTCTCTAGAACAGACCATATTTCAGACCAAAAAACAAATCTTCCAGAAAATTGAGATCATATCCTATATCTCAGCTGAGTACAATTAAATAAAACATAACCAACAGTTAAAGAAACTTTAAAAATTGAAAGAACACATGAAGGACAGATAACCTCTTGAATTAACATACTGTATCATTGAAGAAATTAAGAAAAATGTAAATTTTCTGAGAAAGAATGAAAAACTATATCAAAACATAGAATATTTTAAAAGCTGTAAATAAAGGGTTAAGTACATAGTATAAGTTTATAGGGACAAGTATTTTTATAAGAAAAAAAAAGATTTAAATAATCAACTTACTGGTACTTCTTAAGGACCTAGAAAGCCAGAACAAACCAAAACCAAAATCAGTAGAAGATAAAACAAAGAACATAAAAGTGAACAAAACAGAACATTAAAATAACGCAAAAGCTCAACTGAAAAAGCTGTTTTTATAAAGTTAAAAAGAAAATTTAAGAGAAAATACCTAAAATAAGTAAAATCAGAGATAAAAAAAGCTATCAGAACTTAAAACACAGAATTTATAAAGGAAGGATCTTTAAGAATAATTATGACAACTATTTGCTAGCAATTCAGAAAATCTACAAGAAATACATTAAATAGAATGAATACATTAAATTATGGATGAATAATGCCTAACAAAATTAAACCATGAGGACACAGAACACTTGAACAGGCCAATTACAAGTAATGAGATTGAAGTAGTTACTAGTTTTCCAAGAAAGAAAAACTAAGACAGGATAGCTTCACTTAAAAATCTTACCAGATCATTAAAAAAAATAATGCCATTTTTCCTCCAATTATTCCAAGGAATTGAAAAGGAGATCAACCAAACCAGCCTCATCCTTTGAGGTGGACATTACTCTAACACTTAAACAAGTCAAGGACTCAGCCAAAAAATAGAAAGCTGTAGACCAGTGTTCCTGATAACTACAGATGCAAACATTCTCAACAAAATACTGGAAAATGGAGTACAACACCACATCAAAAACATCATTCACCTGATCAATTGGGATTTATCTCCTAATACAAGGAAAGTCCAAACATGAATCTATTATTAGAATGCATCACATTATCAGAACAAAAAAGGGGAAAAATCACATGATCATCTTAATAGGTTCAAGAAAAGAATTCAATATAATTCAACATCCCTCCATGATAAAAAAAAATCCCTGAACAAATACTGAAAAGCATTTCTTCAATTGAGAGCAAGACTAGAATTTGTATTCTCATCGTTCTTACTCAACTAGAACTAAGCTTGATAAAGAGATAAAACCCATACAAACAGTAAAGGAGCTAAACTATGCTCACATGATCTGATCCTATTTATAGAAAAAAAAGTAAAGATTTCAGCAACACACAGTTATAACCGATAAAAAGATGATACATGATACAAAAATCAACATTAGAAATTACTAGCTTAAGCTAGGTTCAGTTACTCACATTTGTAGTCTTAGCTTTAGTAGAGGTAGAATCAGGATGGCACCAGTTGGAGGTAAGCCTGAGTAAAAAAAAAAAAAAAACAAAAAGCAAGTTAGGGAAATGCATTCTCAACAAAACAAGCTGGGAGTGTACTAGAAGGAGTGTTGTCCAGGGCTGATTCTGGCAAAAATGCTTGGCATCATTTGAAAAATAACTACATACATATGAGCCTGGGGATATAGCTCAAGTTGTAGAATGCCAGCCTAGCAAACACTAGGTCCACAAGTTCAAAACAACCAAGAAAACAAAAATAATAATAATTGGCTTTGTACACCAAGAAGGAATTTTCTGGGAAAGAAATCAAGTTATCCTATTCACAACTGCTAAAATGAAAATAAAACCTAGGAATAAACTTAACCCAGGACATAGATGATCCCTATATTGAAAATTACAAAATGCATATCAAAGAAACTGCAAAGAGAATATGCATGCACGCGTGCACACACACACCCAGACACACACACACACACACACACACACACACACACACACACACACACACCTAGCAGGACTTCCTGCATTTATAGATAAAAAATGAATGTTAAAATATCAATGTTAGTCAAAGCAAATCACAGATACAATTCAGACCCCACAAAATTACAAGGACATTCTCTTCATTTTTCACAGAACTAAAAAAAAATTACAAATTTCATAGAAAAACAGAAAAGACTGCAAACAACCAAAGAATGATAAAAAGGAGGCACAAGAAAACCATAGTAACCAAAATGGCTTGGTATTGGTATAAAAAGTGGCACATAGACCAATGGAACAGAGTAGATTCCAAATATATCCTTGCATATATAGCCAACTGATCCTTGGCAAAAGCACTAAGAACACACAACTTAAACAAAGGACAAGCCGGGCGCTGGTGGCTTATGCCTGTAATGCTAGCTACCAAGGAGGCTAACATCTGGGGATGGCAGTTTGAAACCAGCTCAGGCAGAAAAGTCCAAAAGACTCTTGCCTCCAATAAACTACTCAGATTAAGCCAGAAAGAAAGAAAGAGAGAGAGAGAGAGAAAGAGAGAGAGAGAAAGAAAGAGAGAGAGAAAGAAAGAAAGAGAGAGAGAAAGGAAGGAAGGAAGAGAAAGAAAGAAAGAAAGGAAAAGAAGAGGAGGGGAGAGGAGGGAAGTAAAAGGAGGGAGGGAAAGGATAGGAAGGGAAGCTAAGATAAAAGGAAATGAAAAAGAACAGCCTCTTCAACAAATGGGTCTGTGAATACTGAAGATCCACATCCAGAAAACTGTAACTTGACTCCCATCTCACAACACACACACACACACAACACACACACACACACACACACACACCGCTCAACTCAAAATGGATCAGAGGCTTAAATTAAGACCAGAAACTAAAAATACTAAGAAACATAGGAGAAATATTTCAGAGCATGCATATAATCAATGAATTTTTAGGTATGACCCCAAAGCACAGGAAACAAAAGCAAAAATTGAAAAATGGGCTTTCATCAAACTAAAATACTACACAACAAAGGAAACAAAAGTAAAGAGAGAGCTTACAAATATTTACCTATCATTTCTCAATATTTACCAGATATTCATCTGACTAGTCAGATGAATATATATATACATATATATATATATATATTTAGAATATATAAGAAACTCAAGGAAACAAACAAGAAGCTAAAAACTCAACTTTGTTTAGTAAGCAACTGATCTTAATAGACCCTTTTCCAAACTAGAAATACAAATTATCAGCAACTCCATGAAAAATGACCAATATCACAAGCCATTGCAGAAAAGTAGATCAATGATACAAGGACAGGGAAAACTGCCAGGTAAGATGAGAATTATTTTTAAAAGTGAGAAGTGTAGGAAAAAGGATTCAAACACAGTTTGCTTGCATCTAAGTTAGTGCAGTTATCAGGGACAAAATAACAGAGCTTCTTCACAAAACTAAAAGTGGATCTACTATGCAATCCAGCTACCCTACCTCTAGGTATGAACATGATAAAAAGGACAGGAAATCCACATCTGAAAGAGATACCTGGACCCCCACATTCATTGCAGCAATATTCAAAACTAGCTAAAAGAGGGAGTTCTGTTGTTCAGCCATACAGTTCACAATAACTGACTCTATATGTTTCATGAAGATCTAAAAGAACTCAAAGGCCCAATCAATTGTAAGGGGGGAGATGTTAACTACTCCAATTGGATTCTGCATACTGATTCTTTGTTGAAATTTCACACTGAACTCCATTATATGTACAATCATTGCATGCTGATTTAAAATACCGCAATAAAATAAGTAGAGCCTGGACAAGATGAGACAATTTCTTTCTGTCAGGAGCAGTGGCCATGAGGCATAGTGACATCTGAAAAATCTGCTTCCCAAACGCCTCCTTTTCCTGGAGCTCTGCGGTAAAGAGCTCCTCCTCGCAATCCCTGCGCTCTGTTCAGAGTGGACCGTTGGCACTGTTGTATTCAGACAACCAAACTCTGGAAGACGGCAGTGCCCAAATCCCAGGGCTTTGTAGACAAAACAATAACTACTCGGGCTGGATCTAACATCCTCAGCTAAAACCTCTACTACTTAAGGATTTAAACAGGCAGCAGCCACTGGCACATGTAAGCGGCTTTGTAATTCTGTAAACTGGGCCAAGTGCTGTCATCTCTGCTTCTGGAATCCAGATTCCTCAGGTTTAGGGTCCTAATTAGCTGGAGTTAATAACATTTACACAGATCTCTGCCACTGCCTAAGCCTCTTACAGCCTGAGGAAGGAACATAATCTCACATAATCGCTCATCTTATCCTGCAATGGGCCTCCATCTCCATCTCATTAGATACAATTGCCCAGGACTGTCACGGCAGAAGGCAGAGGGCTGCTGCGGGCCAGGATCCAGCCTGGGCCTGAATGATGGCACTGGTGATGGCATAGCCTACAGAAGACACCCGGATTCTCTGAGGCCTCACCCATGCATCCAGTGCCATGCGTGTGAACGCTCCGGCAACACCACCTACAAACCCGCTCAACCCACAGGCTCTGCTTGCCACCTGTGCACCCCGTGTGTGGGATGGGAGGGTCAGTCATGTGACACCAAGAATGCAGGCCAGACACCCAAGAGTATAGGTCAGGGGTGGCCAACGATCTGCACTCCCATGGCGGCCCTACCTCACCAGGTGGTCCTGGCTTCCAGCTTGGAGGAAGATGTCCACATCTGGCCATCCTGCTCCACCTTCAGCTCTGCAGCCTCTGAGGACATAGCTCCCACCTCTGAGCATTGCTGTAAAGTAGCTTCAGCATTTCTGTGTATCTCAAATGAAAGCTCATTAGAGCCTTTCTTAGATTTATTTAATGAGTCCAAAAGAAGCAGATGTGTTTCATTTCCAGATAGACTCCTACATCAAATATTACAGGGCAGGCCTGAGCCTGAAGTCCACACTAGTCCACGCTGCTTAGATGACCCTCTCGCTGCCCACAGGGGCAGAAGCACAGGTCTGAAGTAGGGTCTGTTCTGTACCAAGCACACACACAGGTGCAAACACACTCATGTGCATATGTATACGCACACGTTTACAGTTTTCTCAGATCTTACGATCTGGGAAGAAGCAAAGGGTGCTGGACAGCCTCATGAAGATGGCCCCTGGCGAGGAACTGAGGCCAGAGCTGCCCTTCCCGCCGCATCAGGTCTTCAGAAGACTCAAGTCCTGTCCAGAGGCCTGACTGTTCACAAGTAATGGAGCCCCAAGCACAGTTGACCACTGAAAATTACATCATATGAGAAATGTCCAGTCTTCAGCTGCTGAGCCTCGGAGTAACTGCTATGGAGCAAGAGATGCCCTATACACCAGGCAGCCAGAAAGGTACAAAATACCACTCTGGCCCTATGCCACAGGCACCAGCCCAGCATGGCCTTCACCCCTTCAACGCCTCCACTCATTCTTCCCTGCTGAAGTAACAAGAGTTTGGGGTTGAAGCATTTAAAGATACTTAAAAGAATGTATACACATATATAAAAATATCACAATAAAGCCCACTATTTTGTACAAGTATCATATGCTAATAAAACACTTAAAAAGACAAGCAATATTAAAACTTTGTATTCTATGGGTGACTATAGCTATGAGTTACCATCTTAAATGTTCTCTATAATTCATATACTGCTAGGCATAGCATTCTTTGCTCTCAAAACAAAATTTGAATAGGTCTTAATAGCACACATCAGAACAAAATCAAGATTCTGCCATTAAAAACAAAATCCTGTTCTGTAAGATTTTGTAAACATGATATCGACCTAGGCAAAAATATAGTGAAGACTTCTAGACCTCCTCCTGGCTTGTTCCTCTTAGGTAGAAGATGCAGGAGGGGGACTCATCCACCTGTCTTTATCTCTCCCATATCACCACGGTCCATTTGGATACTTGATACTTTTCCTATGGAACTAAATTGACAGAGCAAGAGATCTGAGGACTGAGGATTAACTTGGGTCAAAACTAAGTATTTAGTGAAGAAATAACTTCCATTCTCCCCACCCCCAACCCACCCCGCTTTTTATTTTGGTCCGTAATGGGGCTTGAACTCTGGGCCTGGACCCTGTCCCTGAGCTCCTCAGCTCAAGGAGAGCACTCTACCACTTGAGCCACAGCACCACTGCTGGTTTTCTGAGTGGTTTATTGGAGATAAGAATCTCACAGGCTTTCTTTCTGGGGCTGGCTTTGAACCATTATCCTTAGATCTCAGCCTCCTGAGTAGCTAGGATTATAGGCCTGAGCCACTGGCACCTGGCTCCATTCTCCTTCTTTAAGATATTAAAGAAAGTAAACTCTAACCAGCATGCTTACAACCAACCCACCTGGTACCATCAGATGAAATGAGGCGGCATGGAAAGTCAGCATCTCACGACCTGGTGAGGCTGTGATTGCATCAGTGCCAACCAGGGGGTGTCTGCTTCCCTCTCCCCCCTGTGCCATCTCACCAAATCTACCTACTCCAGGATGGATCAAAACCTAGCCTTCCCGGATAGCTTAAGATTTTCATTCTGTCACAGAAAATAGATGAGATCAATGATAAGCACCATTTTTCACAAAAACCTAAGCTTTTTATAACTACAAATCCTTGTGAATTAAGTACTGATGTTCATAGATATGATTTTGCCACTTATAACAAGACTATATAAAACCTAAGATACCAAAAGGCAGCACAGAGATGTTGCTTTTATGAGGCTTAATTTAGTGAGTACAGAAATAGTGGGATTTTTTTAGTTTTATGAATACACTAGAAACCAGTTTATATATTATATGTATGCATAGTGTATACATGGGACAGAAGAAGAGAGGGAGACAAAGAGAGAGAGAGAGAGTGAGAGTGAATACAAGGTTGTCTTCCCTAAGTGGCACAAAAGTCAGTAGAACCAGCTCCTAAACCCCACTTCTCATACAGCAGAGGGATGGAGGTGGTAGGTGTTTGAGATGCAATAATCATTTTCAAAGTATCTATGGAGTATCAAATTAGAAAACTCATTCTAAGAAGTAACTTTCATGATGAAAGGAAAGAAAATGCATTTTTCTGCCTATTCTGATAATAGCTGAATATTTAACAAAACGTACGGAAAGTAAAGCACTGCATTTGGTTTTCTAGATCACCTAGAAAAGAACTTGGTGTTGCCCTGCTGTGGAGAGTGGACCCATCTGTTTCTTACGCACATGGCAGCTCCCAGCACCTTGCACAGAATCTTGTACACAGCAGGTGCAGAACATGAGTGCTAGATGTGGTTATAATCAACAGAGGGATGAGAAGCTTTTCCTGATCCATTCCTAGCCTGTTGCTTTCTAGACAATCATCTATGACAATCATTTGCATGACTGAACAAGTTGGTCCCACAAAATGAGAAACACCCTCCCTCAGAAATAGGACACAGCTATCATGCCCACTCCCCCCTGGAGAGGGGGCTTTTTTCCTTCCTTTGTACATCTGATCCTCCTGACACTGCAAATAACAAGATGCCCTTTCCACCAGGCTACACTCAAGATCTAACACTGTGCGCAGAGATCACTAGCTTTATTCAAGTGCTGCCCCAACCGCACATCCCTTTTCTTTTTCCACAGATGCAGAACATACAAAATGTGACCTGGAAGTTAGTAATATCAGCTTCACTCTAGCCAGTTAAATGGATTTAACCTTCATAAGATAAAAACAACAATATGTATGTCCGGCCCCCTTTATAGTCTATAGTGACTCCTAATGTGCTCTCTGAAAGTTCTGCCTTTTATTATTAGCAGTGTCTATGCTATGTTAGCTCCTTCCTGCATATGAACTCTTTAAAGCAATAAACTTGGGACTATTCCGATTCACAAAACAAGCCCCAAGTCTGTAGCTCACAGCCTGCTATCCTAACCTTCTTTGTTTGAAACTGGGTAGCCCCCTTATCATTGCAGAGTTGCAAATTTAAATAAACCATGGAGAGTTTCTTCATATTTTAGGACTTGTCATACCCTCAAGTAGTTTAAACCATAGTCTACAAACTTGAATTACCAATCTCTGCTCCCACTGAAACCCATTGAGTTGCTGAATTGCTGAGTTACTGGGTTACATTGAGGGTGGAAGTGGCATTCCAGAGGATAATGCACTAATGCATACAGTAGAGTGCCAGGAGTTATGTGCTTATGACATGATAGGAAAAACACAAAATAATATTTCAGAGACAGAATTGGAAATTGGTAGAAAAAGATGTGTAGGTATTTTCACCATATAAATGATCATGTATCTTTGCACCAAATGTCAACTTGTTTTGTTATGCTAGTAAACTAACCACCATCCTCAATTTTCTTAGGACAGGCTTAATGTCTTTTTTCCTTAAAATATGTATGGTTCTAAGAGGGCCTTTTGGATCCATCTGGCAGACAATCAATGAATCCAGATCCATCTGGAAGTCAATCAGTTGAATCCATGATCTATCTCTTATCTTTTTACTTTTTCTTTCATGCTAGTCCTGGGGCCTGAAGTCAAGAGTCTGAGCACTGTTGCTGAGCTTCTTTGCTCAACGCTGGTCTTGAACCACTTGAGCTACAGGTCCACTTCCAACTTTTTGATAGTGAATTGGAGATAAGAGTCTCACAGACCTTTTTGCCCAGGCTGGCTTCAAACCTTGCTCTTTCAATCTCAGCCTCCTATGTAACTAGTATTACAAGCGTGAGCCATTGGCGCCCAGTTCTTGTCCTTTCAATAGAAGGAAAAATAGCAATAAATTCTTTCTCTTCCACTTCTTACTGCTCCTTATCCCATTCCTGCCATCTCTACAATATCTGCCTTGTTGGCTCGGCGATGAGCACCAAGGCATTGCCAAAGCTGGCATCCTCCAGTCAGCCCAGCACGTGGCAGAGTGTGGCCAGGGCTTCTCCAAACAACCACAGCGAAATCCTATGGATGCAACTCTCCAAATAGCAGATGCACGGGACCCTTTGCCTGAAAGATGTTGCACCTATGTCTAGGAGCAGCAGCTGGCAGATGTCACTGTTGGAGTTGCTGTGAGGCCCAGACCAGCCAGTTGTGATCTTTTATGAGGCCCACACACAGATGAGGAATGAATGATGTGAAGGGATCCAGTGAGGCTGTGTTCTCAGCAACCCAGACCCTCAACCAGTTGCTAAAAAGCATGGATTATATGTCACTCCCAGGGTGGGTCTCTTGGCCCTGCTTTATCTGAAAGCTTTAAGTTCTGAGTTATTTTAAGAATGGTGTATTAAGCTAGTGATGGTGGCTCACACTTATAATCTTAGCTACTCAGGAGGTAGAGATATGAGGATAGTGTTTCAAAGCCAGCCTGGGTAGGAAATTCTATGAGACTCAGATCTCCAATTATTACCCAAAAACCAGAACTCAAATGGTGGCTTAAATCCTCAAAGAAACAACCCCCTGATTAATAAATGGACTAAAGACTTAAAGAGAGACTTCTCTGAAGAGAAAATAAGAATGGCCAATAGACACATAAAGAAATGCTCAACTTCTCTAGCCATAAAAAAATGTAAATCAAAACAACATTGAGATTCTACCTCACCCCAGTTAGAAGGGCTATAATCAAGAAATCTAACAACAACAGATGCTGGAGGGGATGTGGCCAAAAGGGAACCCTATTGCACTGTTGGCGGGACTGTAAACTTGTTCAACCATTCTGGAAAGCAGTATGGAGGTTTCTCAAAAGACTACACATAGAGCTCCCCTATGACCCAGCAATCCCATTTTAGGTATTTACGCAAAAGATCACAAACAAGGCCATACTAAAGCTACCAGCACAACTATGTTTATTGCAACATAATTCACCATAGCTAAGATATAAACCAACCCAGATGCCCCTCAGTAGATGAATGGATCAAGAAAATGTTGTGTGTGTGTGTGTGTGTGTGTGTGTGTGTGTGTGCAATGGAATTCTATGCCTCCATCAGGAAGAATGACATTACCCCATTTGTTAGGAAATGGAAAGACTTGGAAAAAATTATACTAAGTGAAATAAGCCATACCCAAAGAAACATAGGTCCCATGGTTTCCCTTATTTGCAATAACTAGTATACATCTAGGATAACCTTACCAGACAAGTAGAAAAAGTCAAAAGTTATGCACACATGACCATATAAGATGGTGCTAAGCAAAATGAACCCCAAAGGAAGACACAGAGGGTTTATCTTTGTTGCTGTTGCTTTTAATGTACTTACAATGTATTATCTGATTTCTTTTGTTTATTTCCTATGTTCTTAACCCCTGTTTTCACTGTATTTGATTCTGGTGCCCTGAATCTTGTATATACATTTTTTTTAATTTGGGGAGGGATAGGGAAATAAAATGCTGAAACAAGGATACAGGATGACCCATTGTAACAATGAGATATACAAGACACTATACTAAAAATGAACTCTACAACTTCGGGCAGGGGGTGGGAGGAGTTGGGGAGGTGAGGAGGGTAGGGATGGTAGGGGAAAAACAAAGGAGGAGCTAACAATGCTCGATAAGAAATGTATTCATTACCTTGCTCATATAATTATAACACCTTTGTACAGTATCTTTACAATAAAAATAAAAATAAATAAAAAATAAAAGAGTGGTAGAGTGGTAGCCTTGAAAGAGTTGTGGGATAGTGCCCAGGCCCTGAGTTCAAACCTCATGACTGTCTCACATAGCCCTGCCCTGCAAAAAAAGAAGGAAATTATGTTACACTGTGTTGTATTTGAACTCCTATTGCAATGCCATTTAGAAAAGCATTGCATAAATATATACATGGGCAGATGGATGAATGTGGCAACCTTAAAAATGGTTGACACACAAATGAGGATGCAGAAAGTATCATCCATAGTTGTGAGGCCCAGGGAATTATAGATGCTTACCTGGAAAAGACCTCACTGTATAGAAGTGATCAGGTCTTGATCCAGTGGTTGAACACTAGGCTTTATGGCTCAGAACCTTTTTAGCACCACACAACACGAGCTCATGAATGAGCATGATGAGCTGTTATAGAATTAAGAGGCAGAGCCTTACAGAAGAGGAGGAAATGGCTCCCAAGATGTTTGACTTGTCCAATGCTATTAATTAAACAGCACAAGTAAAACTCCACTAGGTTCCTGATTGCAAAACCAGGGGCTCTTTTTACTAGTTTCTGGCAAAGAGAACGAATTGAAGTTCATATGGACCAGACATTCATTCCTGAATCTCCTGAAATATATTTCTAGATGTCAGAGATCCAGCAAAACACTGTCAAACTTCTTCACTAGAAAATTCCTTCTACTAACTGTGTGTTGTCTTCTTTTTTATGAAACTAGCTTACATTTGTCATTTTTTAAATAAGCACCTCAGGGCTGGGAAGGTGGCTCAGTGGTACAGTGCTTGCCTTGCATGCATGAGGCCCTGAGTTCAATTCCTCAGCACCACATAAACAGAAAAAGCTGGAAGTGGCACTGTGGCTCCAGTGGAAGAGCTCTAGCTTTGAGCTGAAGAGCTGAGGGACAGCGCCCAGACTGAGTTCAGGCCCCATGACTGGCAAAATAAAAAATAAAAATAAATAAATAAATAAGCACCTCTATGAAATGATTATTTTTCTAGGAGTTTCATTATGTAGACATCTTTTTCCAGTACAAGAGTTGAGCCAAATGAGAGAAAACAAGCAAACAGACGTAGAGCATTATCTTTTGACCTATAAGCTACTGTAAAAGAATCCTTAGACAAAAAGATTACAGGTTAATCTTTGTATCTGAAACAGACGTAGAGCATTATCTTTTGACCTATAAGCTACTGTAAAAGAATCCTTAGACAAAAAGATTACAGGTTAATCTTTGTATCTGAAATGCATGGGACCAGATTGTTTCAGACTTCGAATTCCATATTTGGGAATATTTGCATGTAGAATAACTGGCTTGACAATGGGACCAAGTGGCAAAGCAACTTCAGTGCCCCTGGTTTGTCTTGTTTTGTTTTCTAGTAATGGAGGCTTGCACATCTCAACTGCAATCTATCACATAAGATCAAGCCTGGAATGTTCTACTTGTGGAAAATTGGCAATCAGTAAGTTCCATATTTTATAGCATTTCTGAATCAAGGAGTTTAGATTACGGATAGTCAACTTGCACTAAGGAAGATTCATTGGTGAGATCAGAAAGTAAACAACAATCAGGCAACAACTGTCAGCCTCTGCCATGATTGTTTGGTGGTGTTGTGTAAGAGCCAATATGGGGTAGAGAAACAGAGGAAAGCCTGAGTCCAGTGGATGATGGCTCCTTCCCGAGAGAGAGACGACTCTACAGCTTTGTCCTTCAGCCTTCCAATCACAAAACAAGTGAGGAGGTGGAGAGACACCACAGGTGGTTCAGAATTAAAATGCCCCACATGCAGACAGAAACTCCAAGAATAGGGGATGTGGACATTCCCTTATAACAAAATTCAGTTGTTAGTTTGAAAATGCTGAGAATTTTTATATTATACAATCTGTTCTTTATTATCTTCTCTAGGGCACATTTTTGCCTGTTACTTGCCCCAGAGCAGTTTAAATTCTGAAGGATTAATCAGTTACATTTCATTATAAATTAGTTGGAATGTTATATGTCAGTATTACATTGGAATATATTGGAATTACAGGTATATTGTGCACGTATGTCTGTGTGTAGAATGTGTGTATGTATGCATGTATGTAAATATGGATGTCATCTCCTGCCATCTGTAAGAGAATGATTGCAAGACACTCTGCAATACCAGAACCCTGAGGCTCAATTCCCTCACGGAAATGGCAGCAAATCTGCATAGTATCTGCATACATCCTTCTCTATACATTCAATCATCTCTTCATTACTTACAAAACATAACAGAATCTCAATGGAATCTAACAGGAAAAGTTGTTATACTGTACTCTTCAAGAAATAAAAACAGGAAATGAGTCCAGATGTGTTCAGTCAGTGCTGATGCAAAAGATACATCAGCCAGGATATTAATTTTGTTTTTAATATTTGTTTATCCCCAGCTGGTTGGAATCAGAGGACTGAATGTGTACAGAGAGGTCAACAGATAGACTATGGTCATGCCATGTCAGCATGTCTTTTGGCTCATTCTTGATAAGTACACAGCCTTCCTTAATAGACATGTTTTTAGCTTCATCCGGCTTTGTTTTGGGCTTTCTTCCTCCTCTTCGTTTTCATCATCTCCCTCCATCTTTCCTCTTTATTGTCCTCATCAAGCACCAACATCTTCACCCGTTATCTAGCTTTGAAAGTTGCCTGAGATGCTTTCAGTAACCAGCTGAGGTACAAAGTAAATAAGAATTGGATTTGCCTGACTGAGCAGCTCTACCTGACTGAGGATACATCAAAGAGCCATTTTCTAAGTGCCCTGGCCCACTACAGATATGTTTCATCTTCAGAGTTCTGATCTTCATTCAAAATCAAAGCAAACAACAAACTTTTCTCTATTAGAACCAACACTGAACAAAAGTAATTACTCTTCTCACTCCACTTCCAAGTTGCACAATACCCAAATACATTTCCCCAGCTCAGACAGCTTTTGGGAGGTCAGATGACCCATCAGGTATTTGCATGTGGTCAGCAGGCAACTCACAAACAACATGTCTCACACAAAATTTTCTTTTCAATGATCATGGAAATACCACTGTTACATACACTAAAAAATAACTTGATTCTCATCCCAGAATGTTCATATACCCCATGCTAAATAACACGAATACATATAAAGAGTACTGTTTAAAGTCTCCTGAAGTTTCTGACATACCCTCTCTATGGATCGTGATTTGGAACCACTGTTACAGGACTCCAAGTGGTGCTTTTTAATTTCAAAATTAACACAGATTTGGTATTTCTCATGCATGCAATTATGTTATATACCATGAATGAGATTTCTGTGCTTTCTTTGCAATTCATGTTGCTTAATTCTTTTTCTTGCTTTGCTGAGTTAAGAAAGATTAAAAATAGAAAGTCAACATAAAAAATCTGTTGCATTTCTGCATATTATCAATGAATAGAAAATTAAAGTTCGGGTAAGTGACATCTACAATGAGTCAAAAACATGGAATACTTAAGAAATAAATTGATTTTTAAATGAATTCAGTTCCTGTATCCTCAAAACTATATAGCACTGTGTAACACTTTTGAGAATAACATAGACAAATGAGACAAAATGAGATGTTCTAGATTAATGGACTGAAAGATCATTTCTTTCAAATGGATCTATAGAATCAATTTAGCCACAAGCAAACCTCAGCAGATAGCTGTATAAGAACCAAGTGCCTTTAAATTTGTTACAAATATAAAAATCTCTAAAATTTTGTAAATGAAGAACAAAGTTGAAACACTTACATGAATTAATTTCTAGATTTACCTAAAATTACAGCAATCAAGAGAATGAGGTTTTAGAGTAAGAGACAAGACAGAAAAACAGACCAACAAAACCAAGTGTAGAGAAAAGATGCCACAGGATGTCATGGCTCTCCACAGGGAGGGAGAGTGCTCTTCCTGAACAATGTGACATGCATAGGTCAGACCAAAAACAAAGTGCACCAAAAACTCCATCTCTGCCTCTCACTGTCACAGAATTCATCTACAATGAATCATAAATCAAATTGCAAGATGAAACTATAAAAAGTTCTAGGAAAATGGTGATGTCTGTTCTCACATCCACCACCCTAGCTACTCGGAAGGCAGGGATTAGGGGACTTTAGTTTACACCCATTAAGCACTCCAACTCACACATATGGGAGGTCCCAAAGAAGAAAAGTGATATGAAGAGCAGAGACCTCCTGAGGTCTGTCTGGCTTATCTCACATAACATCCTCTAGACTCATCTACGTTGTCACAAATGACAGAATGAATAGGAAATGGCGCTGTGGCTTAAGTGGTAGAGCACTTGCCTTAGCTGAAGAGCTTAGGGACAGCATCCGGCCCAGAGTTCAAGCCCCAAGACTGCCAAAAAAAAAAAGAACAGTATTTTGTCTGGTATACATAGTACTACACTGCTTTCTTCATTCATCTTTGATGGACAGAGCTTGACTGTGAAAAGTATCAGGATGAGCATGGGAATGTCAGCATTACTTGCATACTTTCACTTTCTTTGTGAACACAGAAATAGAATTGCCAGATCACCTGGTAATTCTATTGCCATTTTTTTGTTTTCTTGCTGTTCCATAATAGCAGGACTAAATTCCAATCCCACCAACAGAATTCAAGGGCCCCTATTTCTGCACTCTCAATGGGGTTTGATTTGTCTTGTCTTTTTGCTAATAACCACCTTAATGAGTGAATGATCTTTCGTTGTGCTTTTGATTTTTATTACACTGTAGATGAGTAATGTTGAACCTTTTTATATACCTCCTGACTGTATTTTTAGGGCACTTGCCGCTTTTATCCCGGGTGCTTATATTCTTCATATGCAGTGTATGCAGTTGAGCATTAGCTCTTTATCAGATACATGGCTAATCTATACTTTCTCCCATTATGCAGTTTAGTCAGGCCATCTCTTCTCTATGTTGACTGATCTCTTTGCTATTCAGAAGCTTTGCAATATGATACAATTGATTTGCCTATTTTCCCAAAATGTATTGAGTGTGCAATCCATAGAGGAGATGGTGCTGGTGATGGGCATGGCGTTCCTGGGAGCTGAGGAAAGTGCTTTGGATGTAACAGTGGTGGTTTCACAGCTCTGAGTGTACTAACAATGGCATGCTGTACATTTCAAATGAGGGAACTGTGTGAACTATGCCTCAGTAAAACTGTACACAAAATGTATACATGTTAGTTGCTTTTCATAATTTCTAAAATTGACTATATAAAACAATGTTATCTTCTTTGCCTCACTGCTCTATTATTCCAGCCATTCTCCAGAGAAAATAACAGATCAGAAAGACATGGAAGGACAGTTGTAGGCACACAACTCCATGTAGACTTTGCTCGCTCTTGATTGCCAGACATGTCCCCGATTCCTGACATTCATAGTTCATGCACTTTATTTGAGTTCCCTCTCCAAGGCAGGAGCCGTGCCACCCCAGTGAACCCCAGCGATGAGGGATGCTACCACAAATTGGCACAAAAAAACCAACAACTAAAGTTATACAGAGAAAAGTAGACCTAAACCTAAACACCTCCTGACTAAAAATCTCCCTTTGCCCAACTACTATGTGAGGAAAAAGGGAAGAACTGAGAGTAGGGATGATAATAGGCAGACTTCCTTCTTCACCTTCGTTCCATGGAATTGTTCCAGCATTTTTTATTTTTCTATTTTCCTATGAAAACTTTTTATCACAGATTTATTTTAAATTTAGCTTCCTTGCTCCTTTTAAATCCAAGTAACAGTTGATACCTTGAAAATGGCCAGTTATTACTGGTGTTTATATCCTCACTATCTGAACATTTTGTGCTAAAAATTCTAAATCCTAATCAAATTATGTTTGAATGCATGATGAATGAATGGGAAGATTGTCTAATCTCAAAACTGTCAATAATTGATCCAGTCAGTTTTTATATTACTAGTGCTCCTGGCTCATGAACTAGATAAACAATATTATCATTAGTAATTAGTATTTATTGAGTGTCTCTTCAAAGTAGGAATCTATTATTATCAACTGTGTTATAACCAGATACATCATCTGGCCTATAGGGATGCTCCATAAGTACTTTTGACCTGAAGGAAAATTACGTAATAATAATCTCACTGTCTCATCATGAAAGTCACAAAAGCAGAGGAAAATCCAGATGGTCAAGTGACCTGCACCTGCTGAGAAAGATCCAAACATTCTTAATGAAATACCTTTTGCTAAGGTTTAAATTGTTGTGATTTAAATAGATGATCTTAGGCCAAAACAGACTAGATGGTTATAATTAGCTTTCCTGTAACAGATTTAATTTTTATTGCTTAAAGCATCACTTTGTCAACTGCAGAAGGTAATCTAGCTAAAAAAATTTGAATAGACATTAAAATTATAATGAAAGAAATATAATCTGTAGATTCTAGTAACTTAGTGCTTTTAATTAGTGGGTTTCAAAAATGCACATGATCTAGTATTTCTCTTGATACTAGAAAAATTCAACGTGAGAGACAAATGCTTCTTAGCTTAATCCAATTTCCTCTAAACAACTCATTGGGAATTTCTTCAGAACATACTGTCTTTATGCAAGAATGTCTGTAGCAAGAACTGAGGTCTAGAAAGAACAAGCATGGACAGAATTTTCGACCTCTTCTGGCTCCAAGCACAGGCGCACTCTCTCAGTTCACTCAGGAGGGCTCTTCCCCCCACCTCCAGCTTCCTTTAAGGGTCTCAGTCCTTTTCACCTACCAATCCTCTACCTCATTCTTTGGGAACTTTGTGGCCATCTCACTTTCTAAAGGGATGTTTAGTTTTTGGTTTGTGTTCAGGTATCTACTGAGAAGGCTGAGTCATATGGTGTGTGTGTGTGTGTGTAATATCCTAAATGCATCAACTACATTAAATACCAGCACCTGGCAACAATAGTTTAAAACAGTGGTGCAGCCCGGGTTTTATGCTATCTCAAATCACTTTTACATGGCTTCCTGTGGAGCTCATCCAGTGGCACAAGGAAAAAGAGAAGAAATAGAAAAGGGTGGAGAAAAAATAACCCCTCAAAGAATTGTCTGATATATACTTCTTTAAATATTTTTTGACCTATGCAGTGGTAGAATTCTTTTCTAATGTTTTACAGTTGCTTCCTATCAGTGGTGGCTCTAAGAAACTTTTTAATATGTGTCTCAAGTAGTAGATATAAAGAAATTGAGTCAGAATTATTATCAGCAATAAAAACAGCTCAGGGTGAAGAGGCCGTTGTAGCTGGTGAGCACTGCAGCTGCCTGAGTAAGCACAGAAGGAAGAAAATTCTTTTAGAGACCTCCTAAAATGCTCTGGAAGACAGGCTGCATTTGTTCTTGTGACCAGGTCAGTTTTCAGTTCAAGTAATTATATTTTATGGGCCTAATATTCCTGATGCCATTTCAATTTTGGAATTTACTGTTGACCTCTTCACTGTGAGAGAGACGTCCCACAAACTGCTATGCACTGTGCTTGCCCCCCCCCAACACACACACACTGGCTGTCCACGCCCAGACACGCTGGCACCATGTGCTGCCTCCCACTGGCTGTCCACGCCCAGACACACAGGCACCGTGCTTGTCTTCCACTGGCTGTCCACACCCAGACACGCTGGCACCATGCGCTGTCTCCCACTGGCTGTCCAAGCTCAGACATGGTGGAACTGTGGTTGCCTTCCACTGGCAGTCCATGCCCAGACACGCTGGGACCGTACACTGCCTCCTACTGGCTGTCCACTCCCACACACACTGGCACTGTGCACTGTCCCTCACTGTCCACTCCCACACACGCTGGCACTGTGCGCTGTCCCCCACTG
>NW_012267293.1:2272509-2290425 GCF_000151885.1 Dipodomys ordii | reverse complement strand
CTGGCACTGTGCGCTGCCCCCCACTGACTGTCCACACCCACACACGCTGGCACTGTGCGCTGACCCCCACTGACTGTCCACACCCACACACACTGCCACTGTGCGCTGCCCCTCACTGTCCACACCCACACACACTGGCACTGTGCGCTGCCCCCCACTGACTGTCCACACCCACACACACGCTGGCACTGTGCGCTGCCCCCCACTGGCTGTCCACACCCACACACACGCTGGCACTGTGCGCTGCCCCTCACTGTCCACACCCACACACACTGGCACTGTGCGCTGCCCCCCACTGACTGTCCACACCCACACACGCTGGCACTGTGCGCTGCCCCTCACTGACTGTCCACACCCACACACGC
The DNA here is from genome assembly GCF_000151885.1 of Dipodomys ordii. NCBI lineage: Eukaryota > Metazoa > Chordata > Mammalia > Rodentia > Heteromyidae > Dipodomys > Dipodomys ordii. The sequence goes on along the minus strand of NW_012267293.1, from coordinate 2,290,060 downwards.
TGGCACCGTGCGCTGCCCCTCACTGTCCACACCCACACACGCTGGCACTGTGCGCTGTCCCCCACTGGCTGTCCACACCCACACACGCTGGCACTATGTGCTGCCCCCCACTGACTGTCCACACCCACACACGCTGGCACTGTGCGCTGTCTCCCACTGACTGTCCACACCCACACACGCTGGCACTGTGCGCTGCCCCCCACTGACTGTCCACACCGACACACGCTGACACTGTGCGCTGCCCCCCACTGACTGTCCACACCCACACACGCTGGTACTGTGCGCTGCCACCCACTGACTGTCCACTCCCACACACGCTGGCCCTGTGCGCTGCCCCCCACTGACTGTCCACACCCACACACGCTGGCACTGTGCGCTGTCCCCCACTGACTGTCCACTCCCACACACACCGGCACTGTGCGCTGCCCCCCACTGGCTGTCCACACCCACACACGCTGGCACTGTGCGCTGCCCCTCACTGTCCACACCCACACACGCTGGCGCTGTGCGCTGCCCCTCACTGGCTGTCCACTCCCACACACGGTGGCACCGTCCATGTCTCCTACCGCCAGCTGTCCACACCCTGCACATGATGACCTCCAGAACCAGAGGGAGCAGACAAGCAGACCAAGACTGGCTGGCTGCTGTTTCTATGCCACTTGCACACAATCAGAAATATGAATAATGGCCCCATGGGCGTTTATTCCCGTCTTATTTCTAAAATATGGCCCTTTCTATGTCTTTCCTGTGCTTGAATGCATTTAATGTTTACTCTCTTAAAGTACACTGGGTAACAGCATGAGGGAAATTAATTAATGGAGATTTCAGCTTGGTTTCAACTATCCCAAAGTCTTAACTCAGATAGACATTTCATTTTTCTCAACTGGACATTCTTCAGAGATAAATGCAGGCAGATGGCATCCTCTCGAAGCTGGTTATCTTGATGATAGATCCCAGGGAGTCGCAGCTGTAAGCAATGGTGACCTTTGACATCTCACATGTAGACAGGTTTGGGGAGAGGGGAGGCAGCCTGTTCACACAGCTGCTCTGTGATGTGAGCGCCAGCAGCGCTGCTGTGATTATCTGGGGTTTAAACTCGGCATCCTATTAGTCCTGATATGAAAGGCTGATCATGTGGGCTCTAATATTGTCACTTTGTGCCACCAGGAAAAGGCACAATCTGATTGAAAGAGGTAGTATATAACAGCAATGAGGCTAACCTATCTACAACCCAAATTCTAAGCATGTCATGTCACCTATATTAAGAACCAGTCAAGTTTGTTATGTCAAGTTATATATAGTCAACAGACAGTAAGAATAATGACAACAGAGCTATCTTAAAAAATAAAAGCCACTCGGGCACCTGTAACTGTCAGGCCATTAGAGAGGGAAATGAATGCTGGAGGCTCTTCTGCACTGGGTGCTCGTTCCAATGGGCAGTGATGAATGAGAAGGTGAGGGAAGGCCTCTTATCTCCACCTAGAGTAAAATGCACTAGACAACTGTTTACATTCTCTGTGTGCGTGCAGATAAAGAGTGCTTGATTGGTTTCCCTTGAAATCTGACTTGGAGTGTGTTTGCCTCATTTCAATCGAGCACTTGTTCAGAGAATGGGGATGTCACAGACAAACATCATAGAAACAGAGGTATGTGAAAGATGGCAGAGGTGACTGGAAGGATTTAGGGGGAGGACTGAAGCAGCACAGGGCATCAATTTGGAAATCCTCGGGGATTATTGGTTTTAATGTCTCAAACTGGTAAAGTGTTTAAATGTATCAAGCTAGGAATTACGCGGTGTGGTCAGTTCCCTCCAGTACTGCAGCAAGAGAATATGAAACAGGAAAGTCAAAAGGAATGGCATATGGGGTGTTAAAAGTTACTTATCGTTCTGTTCATTAGAGTGTGCATAATAGACAAAGCAATATAGTTAAAATTATTTATTGAAGGGGAGACAGGGCATAAAATACATTTTTACTAGGTGATAATATTGTCAATGAGGTTACCAAACAAAACATTTGTCCTCTCTTTTGCCCAGGAAACAGTGGAAATGTCACGATTTGTGGAAGCATCTGATTCCTTAATTGCAAAAAATAACAATATCACATTGTTGCCTGAAGACCAGACTCAGCACACTTAGTCAGAGGACCTTGTGGAAACACTGTGCACATGCCCTGTCTTGTCACGGCACACAGACAGCACCATTCCCCAGGCTGAGCCCCTGCAAAGCTGAGCATTTCCTAGCCCTAGCCTGTCTGCTTAGTGGTCAGATCTAAGATAACTTTCAATTAACCAGGGGGGTGACCATGTATAACTAGGCTTTTTCAGTCTGAATTTCTGCTGAACAATAAATTCAAAAGACAGACAAAAGCCACTGCAAAGCCACGGTAAACAGGCCACAGAGCACATGGTTGAGCTCTGGAGCTCTTCCACCCCTGGTGAAGAAGATTGATCAGTAGAGAAGACAGGTGGAAACTGTTTGCCTAGAAAACATTTCTTAGAGGTCTGTATGTCCCCATTCCCCACATAGGATGGTAGTGATTTTTTCCCCAATCCAGGCCAGGTAAAGTGGAGTATGACTATTTGTTTAAAAACAATGTGATACATACACACATGGAATTTTACTCATCCCTTAGGAAGAATAATATTATGTCATTTGCAGGGAAATGGATAGACCTAGAACAAATCACATTAAGTGAAGTAAGTTAGGCTCATAAAGAAAAATGGCACATTTTCTCTCTTATGTGGAAGTTGGATCTAAAATACAACTGGGCAGGATAACATATATAGGGGCTCAATGCATTTGCACACAAACTGACTACAGGAGGCTATGCTTGGGGAGGAATACAAAGGCATAGCATCTCTGAACAGCTAAAGTACTGTTTATCAAAACTAGTGCCAGGAAGGGAAAACATTTGGGGTAGGAAGGAATGAGATATAGGGACAGAGGGAGGAAGGGTGAGCAAAGGCAGTCATCATATTCAATGTACATCGTATAAAAAATGAACTGTGTGACTTGAGGGTAGGAACAGGAAGGAGAAAATGGGGGCGAACAAAGGACTCATCTTGGAAAATGGTGCATGAACTGTGTGACAGAGCCCATCTCTAACAGCAATTTCCTAAGGAGAAGTGACTGAGGTATCACCAGTTCATGATGTAAACAACAATGGTTGGATGACATGGGCTAACCTCTTTCTAACCACAAAGCCTCAGGAGAGGCTCAGTCTCATCTTCCCGGCAGAGGGGAGCGGGGGCAAAGACCCAGAGGCGGCGTGGTGGTATTATCCACTGCAGGGGCAGAAGACAGGCTTCTATGGCTCTCCATCAAGGCACTCAAAAGTGTGTGTATAAAACCATGAATCTGGTTCACGGTGGAGCAGAAGGTACTCTAGGCAGGTTCAGATGGGCATGCTTCCTATCTACACTCACATGTGTGTCAGTGCTGGATGAGGGGTCTAAGGGGCTCCTTGACCTTGGATAACCTCCAGTAGTGCTGGTCCCATGGCCCTTGGCTTTCCTCCTCAAGAGCAGCTGCCCAGGAGGAGGTGACCCCAGGAAACAGCATACCAGGCCTCCCACTGCCTGGACTCAAGGGACCCCAGTGCTTCCACTGTGGGCCCGTCCTCAGAGCCAAGCACAAGCCCAGCCCAATGCATGGGGGACGTGCTTCAGAGTCACAGTGGGGTCAGGGGGAGACAGGGATGAAAATATCAGGGCCACAGGTGCCAACACACACAGGGTGCAGTAAGGGAGAGGGGTAGGATCGCACAGGAGGAAGGACTGACACGGACATGCGAGCCAAGTGCCATGGACGCCACTGTGAGACGATGTGATTTGTGTTTCCACAATCCTGCTGAAGGAAGATGCCAAGGAAGTGGCTCATGAACAAGAGCAGAGGAGAGTGATCCTACGTGGAAGTAAACACAGTTGATGAGGTCTCAAATGAGCAGCATGGAGCTTGAGAAGATGCATTTACCATCAGAGGCCATGGAAGAAGTGGAGTCGAGGTGGCAGCCAGAGCTCCCTGCACCAGGTAAAGTGTGCTTCTCTTTACAAGCAGTGGCACAGTAGCAAGTTTGCAAAAGCCATTCCATTTCTACTCTGTGCATATTAAGTTTATGCCACAGATCACTCATTCATCAATGATGCTAAGGAAGTAATTAGTTACACAAGGTAATCCATCACCTGCTCCAACTGCAATAATCAGCATACTAGTATTTAAAAGCAAGGAAATATATTTGTTTATGCATGGATGAAATGGAGATAATGAATGAGGTCTAGAACCAAACTGTATAAAAACCAGATGTTTTGAAGTGACTGGGCACCTGAGATTAAGACATATCCAGTGAGATCAGGCAGTCACTGACTGAGCACTCCTTGCGTGGGGGGAGGGGGGCTCCAGAGGGAATCAGCTGCACTGCCTCCATTTGTGCAACAAGAAAATCACTGCCCATGGAAGCGTGGTCTTGCCTCCTTTATCTTGTGAGCATCATTACATGGATTCATACTATAAACTTTTTCTCTGTGAGAAAAAGATGAAGGGGCTGGGAAGGTGGCTCAGTGGTAGAGTGCTTGCCTTGCATGCAAGAGGCCCTGGGTTCCATTCCTCAGCACCACATAAGCAAAAAGAAAAAAAGGCCGGAAGTGGCGCTGTGGCTCAAGTGGTAGAGCGCTAGCTTTGGGCTGAAGAGCTGAGGGACAGCGCCCAGGCCCAGAGTTCAGGCCCCACGACCGGACCCCCAAAAAAAAAAAAAGATGAAGACCAATAGTCTAGGGAATGTGTTCATTCCTGTTTATCCACCAACAGCTGAAATCTTGTAAAAGAAAAAAATCACAATCCACATACACATCTTAAAGAGTCATTCACAACATGCCAGTATCCACTCTCTCTCCTTTACCACACCCAAACCAGCATTCCCTACTTTCTGTGATTTTTTTTTCCCTCTCATATCACTCAGTTTCTCCTCATGAGGCAAAGTTAATCCTCCTTGGCTATGTAGTTAGGGAAAGAAAATGGCTTCCAGGACCTGCTCAAACATGGCAGGGGGAAGGAAGAAATACGCATCAGGCCCACCCACAGACTCTGGATCTCAATGGCAGCTGCCCTTTCTGGCCATGGCCAAGTGCATGTTTTCCCCATCTTCCATCCATTCTCACATATGGAGACGGCGGATCCAATCATTGGACTTTGGGAGGTGCACGTCCACCCCGCAACCAATCAGAGAGTACATGCCCTTAGTGGGAGGAGGCAAGGACTCCATTTCTAGGAGGCCCTGAGAGACACTGTGCACATCTGCCTTGGGATCCCTCCTTACACAAGGAATCTTATTTGCTGTTTCTTTTGCTTTCAAATAAACTTCATCTGTCTGCTTTAAATACTTCTCTGCCACTTAATTATTTAATCATCAGGGAAAACAAACTCAAACCCTAGACAGTATCACTCATGAACCATAATCTAATCATCAAGTGTTTTTGCCATGTTGTCTTCCTGCCACTAACAGCTACATTACAGACTCCTAGAGGGCCAGGGTCCCATTGTTCACTGGGGAATCTTGGATTCCAACTGTGCCCACAATGCAATTGGTGCTCAGTAAGTTGTACACCCAAAAAGTGAATTTTCCCCAATAGGTAAATTGCTTGAGGAAGAACAAAGAAACCAACCAATCTAATCTATTTTCTATTTTCTCTTCAAAAGAAGGTAGGAGGCCGAGAAGTACGTTCTCCTCACCCTCACCATGTCCCTTTGCCAACTTCAATTTAACATTTGCTTTTAACTCTCATTTGATTAACTGATTCAGCCCAACTGACTCCCAAGATACTCTACTTGCCATTTTTCCCTATTTGAATGAAAAGTAGTCATGTTGCACTTTTGAAACTGGGATTTCTACCCCTGTGTTTCAGTTTCTAATGCATCCCAAGTGACTGCCTCCCGTGTGCACTGTACTTCACCATCCGTGGGTTGGGTTCAAGTACATCTTGATTAGACTCTACCACACAGCTGTCAGAACCCTCCAGTGGTGACAAGTGGTTTACAACACTCTGTCTTCTTGAATCAAAGCCAAACTGCAAAGCCATTTGAACCCATTTCAGAACCATTTCCTCCCCCTGGATGGAAGGGAGCTGAGTGGAGACCCCTCCTTACCATGACCCCGTTTGCGCAATATCATTTTGCAGTACTATTAACACATTCATGTAGACATCCCCACAAAGCCACTCTAGAGAGAGGCCAACCTTAAATGTGCTGTCTTCCCTGCCCCTGGGGAACCAATTCTGATCCAAAGCTAGCAGTGGGTGAGTCCCTGGCTGATTATCTTAGCTAATTAGTTTCCACCTCCATTTGAGAGACTTAAAGGGACAAGGAGAGAACTATCCCCAAAACACATGGAGTCCTTAAGACTGAAGATACAACATTCTTTTCTACCTGGGCACCATATTTCCTGCACCTGAGCAAAGACACCATATAACATTTGTATTTTAAATATGCTGTTTTTTCCATCACAGAACAAGGACCTCTTCCAGCAAAGTATGTAATGATTAGGAAAGTCCCAGATACTCAGATTCAGCTGGCTCACATCACCCTGAAGAGAGCTGAAAGACAGGGTTAGTCTCTTTCAGAGTGGACTTCCTGAAACCCTCCAGTCAATCATTACAACACTAAGGAGCTCTAGGAAATGGAAATGATATTACGCATGGTTTTTGTCCTGAAGGCAAAACCAATTGAAAGGCTAAAGAGAGTTTTCGTGAAAAGTTGCATTTTCATTAGCAGTGTAAGTTACTAGAGTATGACTCATAATGGGCATTGTGGCTAGCAGGGAGAAAGATGACCTCAGTCTAAAATAGGAGGTAAAGAGAATAGAGAAATGATGGGTACAGTGGACCTAGAATAGATAGAGCATAGCAGAAGGCTGACTGGAGGACACTGACATACATTACATGGCTGGTTCAGGTCAGCAGGTTATCTATTCACCTATTTACTTATTAATTCTATAGATTTTTTGCTGTTTAAGTATCTAATATATTAGACGCCACATCAACTGGGTGCTGAGAATGCAAATGTGAGCCAACAGAAATGATCCAGACATGTCAGTGTTGGAAAGGAAAGAAGCAGGGTCTATAAGGTGGGCAAGGCACCACTGGCTATGCTGGGGAAAGCACGCCTGCAGAGAAATTGCAAATGTAGCACATTAGGAAGCAAAGAGCCCAATGTGGCTAGGGGCATTCACAGGGGATGGTGTGATTGCCTATGAGCAGACAAAACTGTAAGCAGCATGGAAAGAGGCTGCAAAGCGCCATGGGCACCTCCACAGGAACTGGGCCTGCATGGCCCTAGTTACTGCATGCCAGCAGTGACTAGGACACTTCGGCGTATCTTAAGCCACAAAATGATTATGACAAATACGTGTGTAAAAGAGGTCAGTCCCATTGACTTGTGGGGATAGAATTAGTGGGCACAAATGGAAGTCAAGAAACCATATATGTGTAATAACTGCCAAATTTCAGAATAGAATTGCTGAACTCCTGAGATGGTTTCCAGAGCTATGATCTGGTCTTAGAAGCTATCCCTGACAACATTCCACAGTAAGATAAACCCAACCTTGCCATCCATGAAATATCTAACTCTATCTGTGACAGGGAATGAAGACAGACCACAAGACAAAAGAGAGAGAAAGTAGAGACTCTAAGACAAGACCATGAAGGAGATAGGCATGCCAGTGGAATGCTTGGGCTGTGAATTGAGCATCCTTGTATATGCTGACTGGGTTGGAAAGGAAGAACATCTGGCTGGAGAAAAAAAAATGAGGCTTCACGGTAGATCCAAGACCAGAACTGCTAAGTACCTGTTCCAAAGCATCTGCTGACTTCTCAGCTGCCCTTGGCCATCACAACCTGTGACCAGGTGGCCCTTTGCCCATGTTGTCCAGATGGTATCAGGAAATGTTCAAGGTCAAAGGCCCAGTGTCATACATCATCAGAATAGGGTAATAAAATCAGCCATTGGGAGGAAACCAAACGGGATTGCTCAGGAGCTACAGAGGGTAGCCTACCACACAGAGAAAGACCAAGAGCTGACAAACCCTTTCCTGCCCATGTGCATCCCAAGTGGGGACAGAAGCTTTGTGTAAAAGACACACCAGGAGGTGATGTCAGGGGTACCCAGGTTTGGTACTGGGAGAGAGTAGCCTAGAACCGGCAAATGGTAAGACTGAGATACAAGCCAGAGCTTCCACATGCACGTGCAGACATTGCCATGAGGAAACCGGGAAAAGAGGCGATACCTGGAGCAGTGCTCAAGTTCAAGTTGCAAGTGACCCCAGAATTAGTTAGAACTCACACATGAATAAGCATGGAGAATTTAGTTACTAGCCAACACTATGTTCCCTGTGGGAAATCGCCATGATTGTCTGAATAGGACTGTGTCTAGTAAGAAAGAAAATAAGCCAAATGGGGGCTTGTGGGCCGTACAAGACCTGAATCATCATTTGTGGGGATAATGCATGTGTATCACAGCTGCCCATGACCTGTAGGGATAGTCTGTGTGGCGTACAATGTAATAAATATCCAGTGGTCCTTGGCAGGAAAGTTTCCTCATCCCTACACTAAAGGCTTTTAATATTATGTTTCTTGATGCCGGGCTATCACTACCAGTGCCTGGATTCTTCCAAGGTATGAGTGTATGTGTCTGTCTGTCTGTCTCCCTCCCTCTCTAGATTTTTTTTTTTTTTTGTCGGTCATGTGGCTTGAACTCTGGGCCTGGGTGCTGTCCCTCAGCTCTTCAGCTGCAAGCGCTCTACCACTTGAGCTACAGCGCCACTTCCAGTTTTCTGGTGGTTTATTGGAGATAGGAGTCTCACGGTCTCTCCTGCCCGGGCTGGCTTTGAACCTCGATCCTCAGATCTCAGCCTCCTGAGTAGCTAGGATTACAGGCGTGAGCCACCAGCGCCTGGCTTCTAGTTTTTTTTTTTTTAAGTATTTTTTTATTGTAAAGATACTATACAGAGGGGTTACAGTTACATGAGTAAGGTAATGAGTACATTTCCTATGGAACATTGTTACCCCCTCCTTTGTTTTTCCCCTATTGTCACTTTCCTCCCCACCTCCCTAACTCCCCACCCCACCCCAAGTTGTAAAGTTTGTTTTCAACATAGTGTCTTGCACATCTCATTGATACAATGAGCCAACCTGAATCCTTATTTCGGCATTTTGTTATTTCCCTTCCCCACCGCTCTGGTTTTTCAAGCTCTGTTTTTTTTTTTTTTCATTTCTATGCCCAACTTGACTATTCCCTAACAGGCGGGAACTAGCACTCCTCTCTGGAGGACAGCTCGATCCCAAACCCTCACTGATGGCTTCTGCTTCAGACGAAGCAGCACATTCTGACTCCATTATATTGTATTGCTCCGAAGCCAGTGACTTGGGGGCAGGAGCTAAAGTATTTGCTGATGATCAATCTCAGGAAGGGGAAGAAATTGTCTCTATACCATTTTTTAAGCACAAATTCTTGCTGGAATAGTTCTGACTTGACATTAAGGAAACAGCAGCTTAAGTCCACAAAACGTTACCAATTGGGACAGCCCTTCTCATCTTCTTACAAGGTTTCTCAGGGTCAGAGGACTCTGCCAGCCTTGTCTAGACATTGTATAAATCAGGTCTCTTCAGAGCCTAGTCATATTTGTAATTTTGCTATTTCATCTTGGTTCAATCTAAAACTGTGGCTTGTCTGAAATGTTACAAGATAGGCACAAATCAGAATGCTACAGAGGCAGTCGGGTGGTTTTGGCGGTATGTGGCTCTATTAAGTAGAGTCAATTTAGTATTGGATAAAGGAAAGGACTAAATTAGAATCGTGGTTGGCAGAAATAGCCTCCCATCTGGCAGTGTAATTACATACTACCTTGACCCAAGCAATCTTTGCTGTTCCAAGCACTGAGATTCCTTCAGAGAGGAGAGGGGAGAAAATAAATCAGAGTTTAGAAAATCTATTATTCAGAATATCTTCTACATCTCTTTGGGACAAAAGTTGTATAATTTTTTCCTAATGTGGCTCTGTCCTGTATGCTTAAATGAAACCTCCGGTCACTTAATAACCGCCACCACTAACGGTGGAATAAACAAATGAGATCTGTAAACCCATTTTTGCCAGTGACATCAGACACTATTTCAACTAGGACAGAGTCAGTAGCCCCTTGGGTGTCCTCATCCTGAGGATTTTTCTAAGGGTCAGTCTTAGATGCTGCTGACATGTGGCATTTCAAAGACTCACAGTGGTCTTTATTTCAACCCTTGACTTCACCTTCTATGCCAACAGGAAATTTTATACTGCTCTAATCTCCTGGAGCACAGCTGTGCCAGAAAGCTGTGCCCTGCTATGGTTTGCTGGTGCCACCTACTGGCAAAATGTGTCCTCTTTGCCTTCTTGTTATATTTATTTATTTCTGTTCAAATATTTAGTGCATCCTCTAAATCCACATAATTTCGGTTTAAACATCATGCTTGAGAACGACAACAAGCTGGACTGGCAATCAGATGAAATCACCCTTCAATTCTCTGCTACGAAAAGTATGAAAGATCCCCACTGGGTGGAAAATGTGAGCAGCAGAGAACCAGGCTTCTGTGACTGTTGAGTGCAAGACTGTCTCAATTCTCCAGCTTCCTCAGACCCCATGTTCCCCCACCCAGACCTGACCATCGTTGACCACATACAGCCTTTTCATTCACCTCAAAGTGCTCTGGCACTCACAGGCATCCAAATGAGTGGATTGCTTTTGAATGCAAAATGACGCTGATTGTCATAAATATAACAAGAGCCTTATGTACATCTCACTGGAGGCACAAGCTCAAATTAGCCTGTCAGAATCTCACTACTGCCGACGCCAGCATGTCAAGTGACACAATTAGCTGAAGAGAATAAAGAAAGGGCTTGTCAGAGCATCTCTCTTCTGATTCCATCCCTTCCTGCGATGCCTGATTTAATTCAAATTCTTTTCATGCTTAGAGGTGTGTGTGTGTGTGTGTGTGTGTGTGTGTGTGTGTGTGTGTGTGTTCCCTCAAAATGATCAAATAGGGAAAAAAAGTTAAGGTAAACATTGATACTTTTTTAAGGTCCCAGATTCTATTTCCTCCCTTTCTCTTACTTTCTGCAAATGAGAATTTATCAAAAGCCAAGTCTTAATCTTTGTGATGAGAAAAAAACAGTATGCTGGCAAAAAAAAAAAAGGTGTAAAATTCACATCCCAACTGGAGAAATCAAAAGCTTTAGGACTACTGCCCCAGTGTAACTAATTACCCCCCAACATGCAGCTTTAGGGCAGCCAGGAGCATGCTCAACACAAATGACAAGAAGTCAGCGGGCATAGGTGAATGCAGAATTCCAACACATATCCTCGTGTGTGTCCTGGCTCTGGCCACACTTAGCACATTGGATCCTTTAAAGCAAAGCCTAAACACACATTCCCCAACATACATGCCTGGAACTAGACTAATCAGACAAAGTTAAAGAGAATTAGGGGAGGGGAGTACATCCATGCTGCAGTAAGAATTTTGATTGTTTCTCGATGTAGTTCCAAGCTGTGTAGTCCACTGTCCACTCTGACAACACACATGAGAATATTAGCTTGAGGGAAATCTTGGGACATGGTAGCTTCACCTGTAGCTTTAGGACTGGTGCTAGGAAGAGCAACCAGCAGGGAGCCGTCCTGAGCAAAGCTGCTTGCTGGAATCAAAAAGGCCCACCTAGACCAGAGCTGCTTCCCAGAACAAAGGTGCACACCTAGAGAAAAGATGTTCACCCAGACCAAAGCTGCTCACCTGAGCCAAAGCTGCTCACCTGAACCAAAGCTGCTCCCCTCGACCAGAGCTGCTCAAATCAGACTAGAGCTGCTCCCCTAGAACAAAACTGTTTACCAAGGACAAACCTACTCTCCCAGATCAGAGCTGCTCCCCTGGAACAAAGCAGCTCACCCAGAACCAAGATGCTCACCCAGACCAGAACTGCTCACCAGTGGTGGCCAGAAGCAGACATACTTACAGAGGTAGGCTCCACCCCGTTACCTCATTTCTACCTCCTGAAGGTCCCACTGCCTGGGAACCAAATCCTTAACACTAGGTCTTCAGGGGACTTTTAAGATCTGTGATTTGGGCTTATTCAACATCAAAGCACTGAACAGGATCACCAGTCCTCAGCTACAGCGGGACCAGGAGGTCAGGAGTGGTGGCCAATTGCTAGGGCTGAGGCTGGTGTTCCCCTCCTGCACATACCTGTGTGTCCTCACTGGCTAGCTCGGGGCTCTCAGAGCACTGTGGAGTTCCCCCACGGTGGGAATTCTGCACTAAAAGTCAGCAAGCACTGCTTCTCCTGCTTGGTGTTGTTTTCATTTTTTATTTCCAACTGAACATGTACCTATTCCCCAGTCCTCTCTTAAGTCAGCACAATGGCAAGGCTCCCTAAGCTTCAATCAGCAGCAGGCATCCCAGTGTGGAGCCCCCAAGGGCTGTGCAGAGAACTGGGGTCAGCTTGGATCCTGAAGAGATGGGCTGCTAGCAGGGAGATATCCCATCCAGGCATCCATGACTAGCCCTGGAGCATCAGGGAAGAGTAGAGCAGCAGGCGATCCCAGCCCACCATAATGCAGTGGTAGCAGGCAAACCTGGGCCCTACAGTGAGGTAGTACCAGCCCCTGGGTGCAAGGGGCCAAGTCACAGGGAGTAGAAGTGCTGACCTGTCACCCCAGGCCCATCCCTGGGGCTTCCCCGAAGACCCTTAGACACCACTGAACACTGAGGAACAGCCACCTCCATCCCGGTCCTCCCTGGGGCTGCAGGGAAGTGACCATAGAAGACATTCCCCCTGCCCTGAATCCTGCCCTGCCTGCAGGGGGTGCTGCAGCAATAGCCACACGATACTGGAGGATTTCCCAAGTGCCGCTTCTCCTCCTCCTCCCATGCCCTAATCTATGAAGAGTGGCTTGTGCCATCAGAACCAGTGGTAGGGGGTGTCTGATGTATCCTGAGCTGTGTGGCAGCCCCAAGCTAGCAGAGAAAGGGGTTCACCCTGATTGAGGAGCCTTTCTCTATCACCTGGAGAAAATAAATGCTGAATCTAGGTCTAAAAAAATTAGTTGTGCATACTATATTAAAAAAGAAAACTGTGAGAGTTGTATCTATAAATAGGATGGAATACTCAGAATTCCCACCCTGGTTCTGCTCAGAGTAAGACTAGCTGAATCACCCACTGACATCAGAGCTGGTGGAGGAGCTTGGATGCTGGTAAGGAAGCAGATCCTGGACTTCTGATGCTAATAGAATGCCTTGTGAGAGAGGTGGGACCTTGCTGACCAGAGTTTTCACACCATGTGGAAAGCGACAGCCCTGGTCTGTCCAGCCAAGGCCATAGTAGGAGGGTTGCTGACACATAGCCCAGTGTCCAGAAATTAATGACACACATCCAATGTTCCTAGCCACATTTTGTGTTTGGGGACCCCAAAATAGCTGAGATCTTGGGCTCTCCAGCATCATCCCTTCTTGGGCCCGCCCACTGCCATGTGGTGCCTGTAGTTCACTTCACTTCATCTGTGCTTTGCCTGCTCCTGCTTAAGACTGGTTTGTCTGTCTTTGAATTCTTTCTCCAATGAGACCAAGAATTTTCTGTCTCCCACACCTAGTGATGAAAATCCATTGACACCATGATACAAGAATCACTGAATCACTGTTGCCCACATCACTAGTCAGGAGACGAGGGAAAGCAACTCACAGCATTCAATGCCCGAACTGGTGAAGCAGGAGGTGCAGAACTTCCAGAAAACAGATCCTGCTAGGTTAGGAAAATGAGACTCAGGCTACAAAGTTTAATCTAAAATAATCATTACTTCCCATCGATGGGGGGGGGGGCGCATAATTCTCTGCAGTATGTTTTGTACCACTGGGGTCTGTACTCAGTCCTGCCCTTAATAGGCGGACACTTTACAACTTAGCAGCACTCCCAGACTGTTTTGCTTTAGTTGTTTGGGGATTGGGTCTGATGTTTTGTCAAGGGCCAGTCTTGCTCTGTGATACTCTTACCTACACTTCCCACCTAGCTTAAATCACAATCACATACCACCTCACCATGCTTACTTCTTTAAGATGGGGGTCTCACAGATCATCCTAATCATCCCCAAAGTAGCTAAGATTATAGACATAAGCCACCATGCCCAGCCTCTTGATTTACACTTTTATTTCTCTTCAATCAATATGAAAGAACAGGTTGCCTCAGTAATATGGAAGACTCCTATTGAAGTTTCTATGAACTTCAACCTGAGCAGCCCAGATGCTCCAAATCCTCACTAATACTTTGTGTGGCCATTCTTTCCATGCCATGTGACTCAATATGGCCTTAATGTGTACTTCCCTAAAGTCTAACAAGGTTGATAACTTCAAAGAATGTGCTTATTTGTTATGGTTTTGTTGATATTTTTTCATTTTTCAAAGCTATGATCATCACTAATACCATTTATTTCACTTTCCTGATTTGTTACTATTCTGCCCAAGATACACTGTTCCAATCTTCACAATTTACAGAACACACACCATGCTATCAATAATAAAACAAATTAAATTACCAAAAATAAAATAAAAATAACTTTTTGGTTAATTTAAAATTTAAATTTTAGAATTTTTACCCAAACCTACATGAGATAAACTTCCCACACACCAGTTTATTTACCAGAGAAAATGGCGTACTTTAAGTATCCAATGAAAGCTTACTCAAATTTAAGAAACATGTCATTTAAATCATTTGACAGAGACTGGCATGGTTCACAGGGGAGAGTACTTTACTGATCAAGTGCACAGCCCTGATTTCAAATCTCCATACTGTCAAGAGTGAATAAACCAATTATTTGTTTCACAGAGGAGTTGGTCAACTCCTATATTATAACTAATTTTTAAATTTATTTTCTTAAGTATAATCACTAAGAAGCTCAAGAGGTTTTGGTGCAGATTTTAAAACTACTACTCAGGGTAGAGGCCACTCCAGGACATTTAATGACTGCTTTATTATTCTTATTAATTTTATAATTGTCAAATGCTAAGAATGCAAAGGATAAGGCATTCCCATCAGGTAAACATTTGCAGATGTATCATTCAGATAGATACAAAGGAAGAAGGAAGGGGATGATGAATGAATTGACAGATGATGGATGGATAGATAGATAGATAGATAGATAGATAGATAATAGCTTAAATCACAATCAGACACAGTCTGGGAGCCTTGGTTGCTCACAGGCCACTATTAGAACAATAACATGCCATGAAACCTTGGAACATGTTGATAGTTCCTGGGAAACCTTTACATGTACCTTCCACATGACCCAAGAACGCTATCTTCAGTATTGACTAGACTGGCATGTATGTAGAGAGCACATGAAAAAAACAGAAATGAAGAATGAGTTATGTTTTCTTTAGAAAAGTCATTACAGCCAGGTGCTGGTGGCTCTGGCCTGTAATGCTAGCTACCAGGAGACTGAAATCTGAGGATTGTGGTTCAGAGCCAGCCCTGGCAGGAAAGTCCATGAAACTCATCTCCAATTAACCATATAAAAACTGGAAGTAGAGTTATGGCTCAAATGATAGAGTGCTAGCCTTGTACAAAAAACTCAGGGAACAAAGCCCAGGCCCTGAATTCAAGCCCCATGACCAACAACAACAACAACAACAAAAAAGGAATTACAAATATATGTATTTACTAGGTAAGATGTCACACATTCGGAATTTTCTGCTAGTATATATAAATACATTTTCCTAAGCCATAAAGGAGGTCAAATAAACATCCTAACTCTAAGACGACCCAGTTACAGCAAGCTGTAAGTACTTATTTCTGCAGTATGCCTTCTAACTGCTCATCCATTTGCCATCATTTCTCTCTTCTGAATAAAAGGGTAAGTCTGACTGGGACTTACTTAAGATGTCCATTTTACTATGGCTAAATGCTTTCATTATTACAAGACAAAAATCTTCTGATAAACTAGATTGTTTGTTTGATTGTTCAAAAGGGAAACAGAATAAAGAAGTCTTAGAGGAAAGTGGTGAAGCACAGACAGAATGGGAGTGAATAAAGGGAAATGAGAGGAAGCTGAAGCAGGAGGGTTAGGAAACAGAAATGGAAGGGTAGAGATGAGCTCCAAGAGAGAATCACAAGAAATGTCTGAGTATAGTTTTTAAAGTAGGCATCCTACTAAAGAGAATTTCCATCACTAAAGCCTTCAATTCAGAGACTATTCTTACCCACAGCCTGTTCTTTATCATTTTTTTTCCCAGATCTACTACAGTCTTCAGTGTATGAACTATGATAACAAGGTCAAAGTCTTTGGGGGTACCCAAGAAGCCATTTCTCTAGAAAATGCAAAGGCATGGGGTAGCAACACAGTTTCCCAGGGCAGAAAATAAAGGCACAAAGAATATAACAATAATAATGTTAGTGAAATGTAAATAAAACATGAAAATATTAGGTTAAATGCTTTAACTGCTATTCATATGCATTATCGTATACATTAAATAGCTTTGCAGACAATTATGCCTGGTCTAGTTGAGGAAATAAAATACTTCTGCCCTTTTATGACATGATATAATTAATATTTTGATAGAGCCAGTACAGAATTTTTTTGAAAGCTAAGTATAAGCAAGGAAGTAAGCCTGCAGCTGCCCGTAAGCACTTATTTTTTTTTTAATTGTTAGGACTAGGTTTTCTCTGACATCAATAATTTGCTCAAGCTTTTGTCTTCTGGATTCAATTGAAAAATACAGAAAGTTTCAGTGTTAATTTCTTGATTTCATAAGGTATAGATGAAATTTATATCTATGAATCATTTAGATTTTTGCCCAGGTCCTTTTATTACTATAGATTTGGAAAACACACAAGAGAAAAAAACTAGAAAGAAAAAAACCTTAGCTCCCTATCATTCAAACACTAGTCATATGGTATGTTAATTATGTATTTTTGTAAACTATGATTTTAAATTGTGTCCTAATATTTTATTACATTAAAAATAGGAGCCCATGCACAGCTCCTTAAATTTTTTCTGTAGTAACACCATCTTTGTTTCCTAAGGCTGACCATCATCTGATGGTTGTATAGTAGGAACTTTCAGAAGGGAGTATGCAGAACCAAACTCATGTTTGTATGAACGTGTGCTGTAAATCACTCTCCAGAAAAGGCATGTTGATTTATAGTTACTGAAAACACTGGCGTGTTCTTCTTAAACACATTACTAGTTTACCTAATACGATTTCTTGTATGCTTATCTCTACTATGGCTCCAAACTAAATCTATTCACATCTACACCTGTAATCATAAATGAAGAACACAAGTGCTGTCAGCCTCTAGGCCTGCTGGAGATGCCATTTCTCCCCAAGCACAAACCAAACTGCTTGCTGTAGAATCAGATTCACCTCAGACTCCTGAGGATGTCTCCAGCAGCCCCCCTGCTTGCCCCAGCCCTCGCTTCCTGGCACAGGGCTTTCTTACCTGAGTCGCTGCCCCAGCCCTCGCTTCCTGGCACAGGGCTTTCTTACCTGAGTCGCT
>NW_012267293.1:2256516-2272399 GCF_000151885.1 Dipodomys ordii | reverse complement strand
CCCCAGCCCTCGCTTCCTGGCACAGGGCTTTCTTACCTGAGTCGCTGCCCCAGCCCTCGCTTCCTGGCACAGGGCTTTCTTACCTGAGTCGCTGCTCTGCACCATCAGTGCCCTTTGTTCAGCAAGACGTGAGCTGCTGTCCACCTGCCTCTCAGCCTTGTCTCCCAACATTTGTGCCAGCTCTCCCTCACTTAAAAACATGGAGCTCATGACATTTCCAGTGCTCTACTTCCTTGCCAGCACTGAGCTCCTGGGATGTGTCTTTAGCTGAGGACATTTTTCCTGACTCTGTCTCTATCATAAGGTACTTGACCTTTCAGATCGCAGCTAACTCCACCACTTCATAGCACGCCATTACCAAGACCCAGTGACATAACATACTTATGTTTTAGCGGGAAACTCCAAGAACTCCCAGAAATAATGGGGATCTGCAGATTCGCTAGTCTGTGGGCTCCATCTCAGGCCAGTCCAGGACAGATGAGTGATGAACATACATCTGTCCGAGTAGATCTGAATGTAGAGCTACCTCAGAGGGTAGCCACCTGCTGACCCTTCCTCTACAGGGCTGCCCTTGCCTGCGCTCCCTCTTGGGTGTGGACTGTAATAGTGGTCGGTCCACCCTGCCTGAGGATCACCTCCTAGTAGAGTCAGACAGACAGACAAACATCTAAACCACATGACCTGAACTCTGCATATTACACAGTAACAGCTGGTTCCTCCTGTGGGATGCAGAAAGGGAGACTTCGGTCACAGACCTGTGGGCTGTGATTCTCACACCTTCCTATCTAACGTTCCTGTTCCAGCCACACAGCATATGGCTTCCATTATCTATAAATCCCTCAGGTTCATCATGCTGAAGAGCACCCCTTCCTGAGTCCCTAGAACCTTCCTTTTACCCATGGGCATGCACCCAAAATGCAGGGGGCCTGTGTGCCATCTGCACGCACCACTCAGGGATCCCGGAGCATATAGGCAACAACACATGCCAACGTCTCCATGTAAATTCTCAAGACTCCATCTTTCTTAACGGCAGGAAGTTCAGGCCCCTCCCTTTGTGGCCCAGCTTCTGACTGGACTTAGGGTTCTAGAACCCCAAAGTTTCCAGGGAGCAGAGCAGCACAGGCCACTAGGGAGACACATGTTCTCTCTACACAAGGTCCAGGCCCACGGGTACATGGACGTACCACCCACACCACTGCTTTCCCAGGTGAAGTGGATCTGTTGTCATCTACCCATCAGTGTAAGACAATGCTGCGCAGCCACGGGCCCCCACGGGGTGACAGTCTGACCCCTGGGGACTGGCCACAGGCCTCACAGCTCTGGCAGTATACCTGAGAGGACAGGGTGGGGCCGGCACTTCCCAGAGTCAAGTCCAGTGTCCCTGTTCTAAGGACTGTTCCCTGGGGTAGAACAACTTTGAAATTCTCAGCACAGCTTCCCACAGAAAAACAACACTTCATCCCTAGCCTCCCTTCCTAGAGAGATCTCTCCTAATCCAGGCTGGGGATACCAATCTAGGCTGTGCCTCAAAGTCTAGCATTCTTTTGGTAGTGGGATTTGTATTCAGGGTCTTGTACTTGCAAGGCAGGTGATCGACCACTTGAGCCATGTCACAGACCTTTTTTGCTTTAGCTGTGTTTCAGAGATTACTGCACTTTTGCTTAAGTCCAGCCTTAGGTCACAATCCTCCACACACAGTCGGCCTCTTGCATAAGCTGGGATGACAAATACATTCTACCATACCTAGCTTATTGACTGAGATGGTGTCTTGCCGACTTTTTGCCCAGGCTATCCTCCATGATCCTTACAATCTCAGGCTCCTGAGATTGTAAACACCAAGTTTAGATAATCTACTTAAGTGTTGCTCAAAAATTGGTAAAATATGGCAGGTGTATAAAGTCTATAAACATCTCTCCAGAAGAATCTCACCCAAACAATTCTTTTATGAACCACTGCCATGCTGTCTGAGATGTGTGTCTCTGTGTGTGTGTTAAACTTTTTTGATAAATGACACAACTTGGTAGCTGAACAGCAATTTTTGTTGTTTCCTAAAGCCATGCACTATCCCACAGACACTTCCTGTTGTGGGGGCTGAGGCTGAGAATTGCTGCGTATGGCATCTGTTTTGTTTGTTCTTTGTGGTGTGTTGTTTTTCCTGAAGCATTTCCTCCTCTCTCACTCAGGGGTTGGAGATGAATAACCTCCTTCCATGCAGTAATTTCTGGTGTGGGGACAGCAGTGGTTGGCAGAAAGACAGAGCCTCCTGGCTCTGTCACTTCCATTCCAAGCCAACAGGACAAATAAGGCTCCACTGTGCTGTCCTCCTCCCGGCCCTTCCGCTGCCCTCCCCACTCCTCACGGGGCAGCAGGTGCACAGGAAGAAATGCCAGTTACAGCAAGGCAGTGTGGACAGACGGGATTTGATTAGAAGGCAGCACTTGACCAAGCCGCTGAAGTCCTCCCATACACCACTAACTTCTGACCACACACATCTCCAAATGCTCACTTAACAAACAAGTGACCTGGCCTACATAACAATGCCCAGTTGTGTTACTGCCTGCTGGCTGCCGCATCAGGCTTTCCGAGAAGTCAGTGTGGCATTGGGTATTGAATACAAAGTGAGTCCACAGAAGGTCTCTGTGCAGGTTTTCAAAGGACAAGGCCTGGCTGAGAGACCACTTTCAGTGTGCAGCCGCAGAAAGTTTGCCATTGGAGACATCCAGGAATCACTGC
This sequence comes from Dipodomys ordii, assembly GCF_000151885.1. NCBI lineage: Eukaryota > Metazoa > Chordata > Mammalia > Rodentia > Heteromyidae > Dipodomys > Dipodomys ordii. Next base: position 2,269,666 of record NW_012267293.1, on the reverse strand, counting down.
TAGCATCTAATACTCTTTAGCACTTCTCAGAATCCACTATAGAGCAAAATGTGATAATACAGGCTGCCCTGACACCTTGTGGCTTCTAGGGGAAGATCTCCAAGCTCAGATCCTTGTTTGAGACTGCACAGGAGATGCAAACAGATACACTGAAGGAAGGGCAGCCCTGCCACTTGGTCCAGGGTCAGCCATGCTCCTCTGGCTTTACTGAACACTTGTATGCAATTCAGCAAAAATTAATTGGCATGTTTTGCTCATCAAATTCACTGACTCACAAATGTTGTGGGTATAGTTCAATAGGTGCTGACTTTCTGCTGTGCACAAGCATGCTAGCAATACCACAAGGAAAAATTCCTCATGCTTTTTGTCATAAATGCCAGTCTCACTTAACTACTGGTATATCCTGTTTCATACAAGAAACAACAGAGTTACCTCTAAATTCTAGATTGTCCCAGAAGCTTCTGTAAATTGAATCATGCAATATTTTCCCCTTACTTCCTGATTTCTTTCAGCCACCAGTATTTTGAGATCCTTCCACATAACTGTATATATCAGTAATGTAAGCCTTTTATGGTTGTGTAGCATTTCACTGTACAGATAGGCTAGCATTTATTCATTATCTCAGGAGATTTGGTTCTCTGCTAAAGTAAGATTCAGGGGCCTCTGTGAAGTTTGCTGGTGGTTGCTCCTCTCCGCGCCGGCACCCATGGGGTCTCAGAGTACACATGTACCGTTTGGTCGTTGGCAAAGAGTCATAAGTGGACCTCTGGAGACGGTTCTGTGCAATCCTCCATGCTTCCTACGCACTGCCCAGCAAATTCCAGCAAGGCTGTCTCATTCCCCGGCTCGGAGGGCCCGTGTGTGGCCTTCGATGCTGCAAGGAGCACGGCATCCATTCCCTCCTCTTGAATGTCTGACAGCAGTTTCCTCACTTTTAAAGCAGAGACACAAAGGTAACCCCAGACAGTCCGTGCAATGACAAGAGGTAGAAACCCCAGCTATTTTTCAGTGTCCAGTGGAGCTAGGGACACTATAACAAGTTGCTACAGTCTGGGTTAGTAAAACAACATCAATTTGTTCTGAAGCAAGTCTGAGGTTGAGGAACTAGCAGGGCTGCATGCATCAGCAAGGCACAGGGAGGGAACTGTGGCTTCCCTTCCTTCCGTAGTCTCTGTTAACAGTCCTTGACTGCTAGCCATACTGCATCTGAAACCTAGATTCCACCTAACCCCGACTTCAAAATAGGGAAACTGAAGCCAAAAAGGTGTCATTGAGATTCCCAATTGGAAATCAGGTAAACAGATTCTGAGAAGGCTGATTTTGTGGCCTTGGAATAGGAACAGAGAATTTCTTTATTCATTATCTTAGGAGCCAGGTACAGTAGCTCATGCCTATAATTCTAGCTACTCAGGAGGCAAAAATCCAGAGGATCAAAGTCTAAGATAAGACCAAGCAAAATCTGAGTAAGACCTCATTTCAACCAATAAAAATCTAGGTATTTTAGTACACATCTATCATCCCAGCTGAATCCAGTGAACTTAGACATAGATGCTACACTCTGCTTAGAAAAGTAACTAAAATAAAAAGGTTGTATAAAGAATGCCGCAATGGTAGAGTGCCCTAGCAATTGTGAGCGCCCGAGTTCAAATCTCAATACCACAAGAAAGTACTAACAACACAGAGGAGACATCTGAGATGCATGAAGCACATAATTTAGCTACCTGTCCTTCTAATCATGTGCTCAACATTCTAAGTAGGATGTGGAATTATAAACAGCTGTGAGGATGTTTAAACCAGAGACATTGATTCACAGATCCACATGCTATATTTCATTTGTACATGAGACTTTAAGTCCATTTAAATAAAAAGAACATTACTTTTCAAAAAAATGCAACTGCTTAAAGGAAAACTTCTGTAATCTCCTGTAGTGGACATTCAATCACACCTACAGACATTCAATTTTTATGTCGCTTATTCTATTTCATTCCCTGGAGTTACCTCCATCATCCATTCTAACCATTTGCGACACCCCAGTGGGCCAGCACACACGTACCCCCACACAGTACTGAATGGAAAGTGAGATCTGAGGTGAACATTCCTCTCTTTCACTATAAAGAATTCTTTGTGTCTTCAAGTAAACTGTCTCCACAGACACTGTTGAGTGAAAAATGGTAAGTGTATGTGGAATGAAAAATGGGAAATACTCTTGGTTCTTTCAAATGACAAGAAAATAAAAACCACCGCACAGGGTGGAGTGGGGGTGGGTATGACACACCGCAGACATGGCAGATCAATGCAGGCCCCAAAGCCAATGAAGCAGCAACTGCCAGCCAGTTCCCAGCAGGGACTGTGCGCAGGAGCAGAGCAGCCCGACCATGTGGGAAGAGGGGCTTCTCTTCCCTCCTGCATCCATTGAGGTCTCCTTCCCTCACTTCGGTCTGGGACACGATCCCGACAAAAGGGTCACCAAGGGTATTCCCTGAAAACACAGCTAACCTCCAACAAACTAGATGCCCGCAAGTACTTACAGTTCCAAAAGTAAGCTCAAAATGGCTAGAGTGCTGTTAGACTTTTGATTCAGAAGACCTGCTAAGGTTTTCCAGTAGTATAGGGTTGTTCTGTCAGTTACTCCACAGATGAAGTAAGTATATGAACAGTCACCAGCTCAGGTTCACAACTAGAACTCTGACTGAAGAAAGGCTCTGCTGTCCAGGATGCAGAAAGCTGCAGGAGTGTTCTGCCAGCTGAGCCAGGCTGACATGCCTCAGCATCAAAACCAGAACTGACTTCTTAACCCACTGGAGAGCTAAGCGCACAGAGCTGACTTCTTAACCCATTAGATGAGGTGGGAGGGCAAACCCTCTGCTGGAGGCTTTGCCCATTCTTGCTGGGACCTGGGTTGCAGACCTCTTGTCTCAGTTGTTTCAATCTACCAAACACACGACAGGGCGCTGCAGGAGTGACTTACTGTCTTTCCAGGAGACATGCTCACAACAGGGTCCCTCCAATGCCCTGTCCTCTCACAGTAGGATCTGGCACTTGATTCTCATGTTTTGATCTAGGTGTGGGAGCAGGGAGGGGAGATGCTGTCATCCTCCTTCAGCTCCAGCTCACATACCCTGTGTGGCCAGATCATGGTCGTCTTCCTTAGAGGCTGTGGAATTTGCATAAAAACTTTCTGATCATGTAACCCCTCTGTACAGTATTTTCACAATAAAAAAACTTATTAATAAAAAAAAAACCTTTCTGATTACAAGCCAGGAGCTGGTGGCTCACACCTGTAATCCTGGCTACTCAGGAGGCTGAGATCTGAGGATCATGGTTCAAAGCCAGCCCAGGCAAGAGAGTCCGTGAAACTCTTCCAATAAAACACTAAAAAACCAGAAATGGCACTGTGACTCAAGCGGTAGAGCTCCCGCCTTGAGCTGAAGAGCACAGGGACAGCACCCAAGCCAGAGTTCAAGCTCCACTACCAATAACAACCAAAAAAAAAGCTTTCAGATTACAAAACACAAACCTGCTACTGAGGAAAGGAAGTTTTCCTTCTCTTCCCCAGTAGCAAAAGGCTTCGACTGAATTGGTTTAGGTCTCAAGAAGCAAATCTCACACAATCTTCCCAGGCACCAGTGTTCGAGAAAGCCAAAATCTGGTAACCAAGGAAGACAGTGAAAACACCCTCCAGCACACCAGCCAGCAGCAAGACACAAGGCCCGTCAGAAGACCTTGCTGCTGGTAATACAAAGAATTGTACTAGAAAAACACTGAAACAAAATCCAACTGGGATACTAACTCCATGTCCCACGCTGGTAAGATCACTTTGAAAATACAAAGTTCATTTTCACATTAAAAAAAAAAAGAAAATACAAAGTTCACTGATATCATTTTGTATTGATGGTCCACGAATGATCTAAGATCCACATGCAAATATTAACATATAATCCTCAAACTGTTCAAAGTAAAAAACAAAACCCTGAAAGCTAAAAGAGATACAGGTCATGCTTAGCAACAAGGTCAATGACGACAGAAGATCCTTGTTGGAAAGAACACAGAGTGATAAGAACAAAATATTCTGGTTACATTGCCCTCCATTCAATTACTTATTTCCATCATTGCTACCACAGTGTCTCCCACATAAACGATATATTTCTTAACTGAGTGAGCATTGAGAATTCTCTTTGTGCTTTTCCTCTCCTGGCCCCTTCAGATAAAAGATGTATTCCACTTTATCTCAAGATTCAAGACATTTGTGACAGTCAATCTTTAGCATCAGTTTAGTTGGGTTGAGAGACACCTTGGAGACTGGCAAAGCACTGCTGTGGGAATGTTTGTGGGGTGTTTTCCTAGATGATTAAGGGGTGTGAAGAAGCTGCCCGTGTGGCAGTGCTGTCCTATAACCTGAGGACACTGCTGAAATGAAAGGGAAGAAGGCACAGATAGTCTATCTGTGCACAGATAGTCTATCCTCCCCACTTCCTGGCTGCTGTGAGGAGCTCAGTCTCCTCCACCACACACTGCTCCATTGTCCTGGTCTGTTTCACCCCAATCTCAAAGCCACAAGGGTAACTGTCTCTTAAACTATGAACCCAAACAAATCTCTCTCTTACACTGATTTTCTCAGTGTCTGCCACAGCAGTGAACACTTAACCACCCAAAGCAAATACATTCATTCTGCCTTACATTCTCCATGGCTGCTCATCCACTATTTTTCACACAGTAGGCATAAGCAAATGGCCTGGAGTTTATTGGAAATGTTCTATCATATATCAGTTCTTTAATTTTCACCTCATAATTTTTCCAAACTTATTCATGGTTTCATAACTACTAATCACAATTTGTGTTTCATTTATAATCTGAAGTAGTTCTGATGTAAATTAAGTTATATTTATTTATTTAGTGGGTCTTGGGGCCTGGGCGCTGTCCCTCAGTTCTTCAGCTCAAGGCGAGCGCTCTACCACTTGAGCCACAGTGCCACTTCTGGCTTTTTTTGCTTATGTGGTGCTGAGGAATCGAACCCAGGGCCTCATGCATGCAAGGAAAGCACTCTACCACTGAGCCACCTTCCTAGCCACTGATGTGAGGTTTTTAAAATTAAAAAGGTACTTAGTTCAACTAAGATTTAGGGAGAAAAAAATGACAGTTCCTTCATTTCAATATGTTTTATTCAATTAAGATGTTTTGCTTGAAGAGCTTGTAATTATATTGTATTAGAGAAAAAGAAACACTGCCATTTTTAGAAAATCCTATTTCAAGCTTCTGATCATGTGTTAGATAAAAAAACTGTTGATGTCACAAAATATTTTTTTAATTCGGTTTGATGCAAATTAGAAGAGGATTTGAAGGATGCTATTATAAGTGTCTCTCTCTCTCTCTCACACACACACACACACACACACATGGATATCTACTTCATTCAAACATTCCCTAAATGCTACCTTCTCATATTCTACAGCATGAGAAATACAAAATTAAAAACACCATGCTCTTAAGGAGCTAGTATTCTAGTAGTAAAAGGACTACAAAATACATACAGAAGCCTATGTCCACCCACGGGGCAAGCAATGGGCTGAACTGAGGCCCAGCTACCTCCTTATGTTCATACTGCCATAAGGAACATGGACTATGCAAATGGTACCTACTAATACACTTCCTTGACTTTACTTAAATACAATTGAAAAAAATCACATATGTGCCAGTGTGTAATTGAATGTTTCAATAAATGTTTAATAGCACAAAATCATCAATCAAACTAATTATCAAATGTATCACTTCATATATCGTAGCCAGACAAAGCTAGTAGTGCCTCTGTTCTAGATACACATTTAAAGTAAGGCAATATCTCTTATCCAGTGTGTGGTGTGTATGTGTGTGTGTGTGTGTGTGTGTGTGTGTGTGTGTGTGCACTCTACCACTTCAGCCACAGCTCCACTTTGGGTTCTTTGGTGCTTAAGTGGAGGTAAGGGTCTCATGGCCTTTTCTGACTGACCTGGCTTTGAACCATGATCCTCAGATCTCAGCCTTCTCAGTAGATAGGATTATAAGCCACCACATTTCTTAACTTTGACTTCTTAACAAATGCATAAGGACAGGGTTAAGACCCAGTCCTATGCCTTCTTTGCTTCCTTTACTTTTCCTAAGACTTCTATAAAAATCTGAACCCTGCTTTGCCATCTCCTTTACATTCTATTTCCAGGTTTGACAATCACTGTTCCCTTTTCTTATTTTCTTCAAGAGGAGTCAAAGGACTCATACACGTTCTGGTGTTGAAATATATTAATATACCAGTTTCTGTACTAGAATTTCACTTAAGCTGTTTTTAATACAGAACAGCATTTCCTATCTGTCATCACCATCTCTAATACTTCTCCCAGAAAATAAACACAAGCCATGTGCCATGGACAGCTAAAATGACCTGCTTGAGAGTACGTTTTCAAAATGTGTTGTAAAGGCAAATGTTCCTTCTTCCTTTTGCTCAGTGAGTGGTCTGGGTGTCTACACTCTGTCTCTTTTAAATGCAGCAAGAATAAATTTGGCAAAAGGTTCATTCAAATAATTTATGAAGATTTTGAAGTATTAATACTTTCTACTACCATCACACTTTGGGATGTGCACTCATCAGTGAGGTGGAAGCCTGCCCAAGTCAGACACGGGCGCCTGATCAACAGTGCCCTCTCCCCATAACGCCCATGGCAGACACCATGTGCCCAGCAGCAGTGCCCCACTCATGATGCCCATAGAAGACATGGATGCCCAGTCAGCCGTCCCGTCTCACAAAGAGAGGCCTAACTCTGAACCACACCCTGTGGCTGCTGGCCTGCATCTTTCATCAATCATAGATTTATTGGCTCACAGCCCTGGGCTTCACATGTTCATGACATGTACAGACACAGAACTGACTCCAAAGTTAGAATCAATAATCCTCTCAAGTGCTCTACCCATGGAGGTGATCATAAATAGGTATTTAATGGGGTTAGGTGTTCAGAACAGTGGCAATTTTTCCTCCAAAAGGAAAATTATCTTTCTTGGTGGAAGTTAAGAATCCCTTAGAGTGGTGTGGGAAAGGGGGAAAACAGCCTCAAATGTAGAATATGCCTCTCAAAGAGCTTCAGACCCGAAGTACACAGAGCAAACAGAGACAGGGAAAGACATGGTCCAAGGCTCCCTGCATCTGAGCTGGCAGAAGCTGGACCCAGCTCCAGCCCAGAGTAAGCGGTAACAGGTGGCTAGCAGTGCAGTGCAGTGCAGTGTCGCTCACTGGGAGCACTGCGCTCTGGGTGGGCACTGGCAGAGATGTGTCTCTCTGAGAGCCCAGTTGTCTGCAGCAGGCCTGCCATCTGTGTACAGTGGAGATCTGAGGGATGTCTGGTGACTCTGTCATGTAGTGAATGCAATGCCTGCTTACCTTCTGTCTGCTTGTGTGGCACACCCTCAAAGGAGGGTCCCCAAACAGATGTCTCTTCACATTTGTTATCAAGAGCTATCATGATCACCACCACCCACTTTGAAGTTGGGGAACATGAGGAAGGCATGCTATGGAACAGAAGAATAGTTCCCCTGTGATGCCTCCCATGCCAAAAGCCCTGCCAGGTCACAGCAGAGCAGGAAAGGACACTGTTACTTCACTCATCCTTGCATTTGATGATGTGCCAGTGAGAGCGTAAGCTAGGCTGAGAGAGGATGAAAAGGCTCCCAGCCCCCCACACTGGAAAACCATGGTGTCCAAATGCAGCGATTCAAATTAAAGAGTACCATCCCAACCAAGAGAATGAAAAGGCTCCCAGCCCTCCACACTGGAAAACCATGGTATCCAAATGCAGCGATTCTAATTAAAGCGTACCATCCCAATGAAGAACAAGCTCAGAGTTACGTTCCTGAAAAGATTAGCAATAAACATCCATCTATTTCACAAACCCATAAACCAACTTTATATGTGCAACATCCTTGAGATGGGACAAATCAATGCAGGTCAGGTTCACTTTATTACCTAAAGAGAATTTTTATTTATTTCAAACAAAAATTGTGAATTAAATAGGTACTGAAACAGTGCATAGCCAAGCTCTGACTTGAACAAAGGGAGTAGTTAAATTACACTGCACAGCACAAGAGGATTTGTAATGCAAAAGACAAGGAAGCCAATAATTACCCTGAAGTTGATCTTAAATATGCAATTACTTCTAAGTTCCTTTTCACTTTTGAAAAGTCCAAGACAATCTTTAAAAGAACAGACTATAAAAATCTGAATAAAACTGAGTCAAACACCATTTTCTTGACTAGAAATGAAGCTTTTGAATTCATGCATTTAAAAAACATATACACCCTTTATTCTACTTCTGCACAGGTCTTTTAGACCTGACTCCCATAACGCTACCGTCTACGATGGTTAATTCCACATGCCAACTCAATTGTTCTACGGAAGCCCCAGATGACTTGCTAGGCATCACTCTCTCTGTGTCTGTGAAGGTGAGCAAGGGGGCGGGTGAACTGCACAGGCCTTCCCTGATGTTCGTAGGCACCAGTCAATCCACTGAGGCCCAAAGAGAACAAAGCACACTGCCTAAGCCGACTGCACTCATTTTCACTCTTAGATGCTGCTGAATCAGCTTTCAGACTGACACTGAGACCTTCACTATCAGCTCCTGATCTTCAAAACTTCAGACAGTGCAGACCTCTGTGCTGTTCAGTTTGCACATCAGAAACTATGCAATTTTTCAGCAAGTGTAATTTCATAAGGCAAAATTTTGTAAATCAATCCATTTTGAGAGAGGGGATGCAGACAGAGAGACAAACAGAGAGGGAGATGGCAGATCTGATGGTCCTGATTCTCTGAGAGCCCTGACCTACCCCACACTGGTCCATAATCATGCCTTCCTATTCTCTGGGTGTAACTGGAGTTGAGCATTAAGAGCTTCAATCCTTCACTCAGCCACAGGTGCACGTATTTCTCATGGTGTTACCATATAGTGGCTGCTGTAACAAGTACACACTGTGTAGCCTCAACCTAGAAATATTGTGTTGTGCTCACAGTGCACCAGAGACCGGAAGCAAGTGATAACATGTACCAGGTCACAGAAGTGAGAGATCACATGTCAGCAGACGTGAGAAGTGTGAGGTCACACATCAGCAGGACCCACAAGTGTGAAGTCACACATCAGCAGGATGCACAATTGTGAGGTCACACGTCAGCAGGACACACAAGTGTGAGGTCACATGTCATCAGGACACAGCCCCATCAGAGAGTGGTAGGAGGGAAGGATCTGATGGGACGTTCATTCTGTTTGGGCCTCTGTGCATTGCATGGTGCCCCCAACAGAAGATCTCTGCCTACCAAGTTCACTGACACAAGCTCTCCTCTTCTTTGGAAATACCCTTGCGGACACATAAGGAAAGAGATACCTGGTTTTGGTGCTACTTTCCAACATTTGGCTTGGGTGACTTAACTCCATTCTTCCTATTGTGTTTCCTACTCCTGTCTGGGTATCTGGATTGTCCCTTTTTATAAGTACACCAGGCATATTGTATAGGGCCCACCCAATGACCTCATCGTAACTTGCTCATTTGCTAAGACACTATTTCCAAAGAACCTCGGAAACACAGAGGTCAAGGCCTTCTAGTTTTTTGCTGTGGGCACAAGACAATCCATGGAAGTCTGTAAGACACATTAAGTGTCTGAAGCTCTGAAGGCTAGTTCAGGACTGCTGGCCCTTCCTCAAGGAGCATCACCTCCTCCAGGGGACAGGAGCAAAGGGCTTTGTCTCTAGTAACATATACAGAAGTGGTGGTTCTCGCTGAATTTTTTCAAGGTGAATCCTATGTAATGTTACAAAACGAAGGGAAGAGTACTCAACTAGACAATCTTCCTGTGCAAAATTCAAAATAGCTACTTGGGATGACAACTGTGGGTGCTACAACAAGTTTAGTTAAGCCAGGAAGCACAAGGAACCAAAAGTACTTAGATCAACGTCAAAAGACTTACCGGAGAAAGACAGACCAAAGATAAAAAATAGAGAAGGCAATCAATGGTGCCAAACTACCGAAGAGTCCTGAGTTGGTATCTTCAGAAACATGGAGTTCACACCAAGTTAAGTGAGTGCAGAAACCTCATTCATCTTTGAATTCTTTCAAATAAGATCAAGAAAGGTGTCAGGGCTACCATCAGCCATGAAAAGTCATTAGGCAGTGTGCAAATTATGTAGGGAGCCTTTGAGAGAAGCAGTAATGGACAGCAATAAAACCAATAGCTGATTCTTTCCTTACAGGTCATGCCTCTTTACATAGTCCTGTGTCCTTAGAACGCAAGTCAACAAGTCAGTGCCCTGCCTGTTGCTGTTCTTAGTAAAGATATGAGAACAAACCTACAACACACACAGATACACTCATAGCAGAATCTGGAACAGTTTAAGTATAACACCAGCTGGTTAGGTAGATGATAGATAATGATGACAGATTATTCCAATTTTAAGTATTCTTGACTTAGTAGAAAATCATGCTTTGTGATTATGATGAAGTCTTATGAAATGTACAATAATATTTCCAGGTTCCATACAATATTAAATATCAGTTAAAGTGGTTTGGTGCTAATACATTTCTGTTCTTTTACTATTATAATTCCTCCATCTTTAAAAATCAACTTTTCGGGCAGAGATATAGCTCAGTGGCAAAGCGCTTGCCTAGCAAGCGCAACGTCCTGGGTTCGATCCCCAGTACCAAAAAAGACCAAAAAAATACAGTTAAAAATCAACTTTTCCTACATTTTCTGGTCTTATTATGTTTCCTTCAACAGAATGGCACCTTAAATGTACATATGTGCAAATAGCAGCTGATACACCTAAAAGGAGGTAACTTACATATGGGGACTGACATGTGCTAAGGAAATAAGCTGAAATTCAGACAGTATCAGTTAATTTCTAATTATCCTCTTGATTTACTTCAAAATCCTGGGCAAATCCTTTAATCCAATTGCATTTTTGTACTTAATCTGGAAAGTGAGGGATTTGACTTAGAATCCAGACATAAAATGTTAAAAGGGAAGTTAAAATCATTTGGTCTGACAAAACATCCAAACAAAAACATCTCATTCGTATATACACATGTATAAACCACAAAAGTGTGCAATATACACATGGATTTTCACTAAATCATGCTGATAATTGTTTACTATTGAGAAGAGATGACATGAAAAAACATTATTAATGCAGTAAGGCTAGATACATTTTATAGAAGAATATATTAAATTTAAAATAACTGGTAGGAATAACATCATAAATAAGTAATCATAGCTTCTGAAAGTTCAGAATTTCAGATATTCTTTTTTATTCTAAGAGGAACTTGTATTACTTGTTAAAAAAACATACTCTCAGACAATGATGTAGATATTCTACAGTTTTATTCTTCTCTACCCAAATAAAGTTCAAATTCCTTGTTTCCAAATTAGGGAAGTGTGAAGAGCACTTAAGTATTACCTACTTAATTTTTTTCAAAGATTTTCAAGCTTAGATTTATGTTGACAGTGAAAAATTATCAAGAGAATGAAGAGAGAATCCACAAACTGAAAAAATACATTAGCATAGGGCATATGTGAAAACTAACTTATATCTAAAATATTCCAAGAACTCTTCCAATTATACAAGAAATTTAATACCAACTTTAAAATGTCCAAACAGATGCCTCATCAAAGGAGACACCCAGACAGCAAACAATGGTATCAAGTGATACACATTGTTCAGCATAATGAAATGCAAGTTAAAACAATGACAAGGCTCCACTCCACAACACTGGAAGAGTCTGAACCCAGAACACCAACATCATCCACTGCTGGTATGTGGAGTATCAGGAAGGTTCATCATTTGCAATGGCAATGCAAAATGGAACAACCACTGTGAAAGATACTTTTTTTTAATTGTGAAAATACTGTACAGAGGGGTTACAATTACAATGGCAAGATAATGAGTACATTTCTTATCAAGCATTGTAGCCTCCTCCTTTGTTTCCCCTTCCCATCCCTTCCCATCCTACCCCTCCCCTCCCCCACCCAATCCTCCATGATTTCCCTCCCTCCCCCCACCAAAGTTGTAAAGTTCGTTTTCGACATAACGATTTGTACATCTCATTGTTGCAATGGGTCCACCTGTATCCCTATTTAAACGACTTTCTTACAAAATGAAACACACTTATCATACAATCCAGTGATCACACTCATGTGAGCCCTTATCATTTACATAAAACCTTCACATGGATGTTTATAGAAACTTTAATCATGCTTGCAAAAACTCAGCAGCACTAGAGATGACCATTAATAAGTGAATGGGTAAATACAGCAGGGTACATTCAATAACTATTACTCAGCAGAAAAAGGGCTATCCAGCCATGTAAACTCACAGAAAAAATTTAAATCGATATTAAGTGAAATAAGTTACTTCAGAAAGGTGAGTGACTGCCTAATTAAGTGTGAAACACTGTGGAAAAGGTACAATTAGGGAGATAGTAGAAAAGACCACAGTTACGGGTGTGAGAGGGACCAAAAGGCAGAGCGCACAGATGATTTTCACGATACTGAAACAGATCTGTATAATTCTGAGATAAACCATGATACATCGGTCCTAACGCCAAAAGAAACCCCTCGGGGGCACCCGGGGCCGGTGGGGACTCTCATGTCCGTGCCAGTTCACCAACTGCAATGACTGCTGTACCCTCGGGGGCTACGTGAGCGGTGGTGTGAGCGCAGTGGAGGGGAATGAGGAACAATGCGCATTCTCTGCTGTTTGCGCTGTAATCTCCCATCACCTCTCCAAAACAGCATTTGTAAAGTGAATGAACACACGTGCAAATAGGAACACGCTGCCTTTGAGGGTGTTACATTCCTCGGTGGAATACGAAGGACTATCACGGAGGCCGAGAGGGATCTTGGTTCCTCCGAGCTGCTCCGACCCAGCAGCGGGACCTTCCTCTGGCCTGTCACACGTCACCCTGCCGATCCGTCCCCCAGTGCCCACGCGCGGGAGCATCCCCCTCCCCCTCCGGCAGAGGAGGAGACACACGAGCGACAGACACAGCGCAGTGGAGGAGGAGGGCCAGAGGAACTGACCACGTACGCACGTACAGTGAAGGAGGGAGGGAGAAGCAACTGTGCCAGCGGCTGAAGGCAGCGGGGCCTAGG
>NW_012267293.1:2234570-2254118 GCF_000151885.1 Dipodomys ordii | reverse complement strand
AGGCCGCCAGCCCCGAGCCCGGGCCCCCGCGCGGGCGGCCTCTTTCTCCCGGGGCCCCAGCCGCATCTCAGGAGCTGCTCCACGGGCCTCCTAGGTCTTGGTCCACACGTGGCCTAGAACCTTCCCCATGGCTTTCGCTGCCTTGGGATAGAGGAAGTGGAATATTTTGGTTTCTGGCCTCTCACCACTAAGGATGGTACTGAAACCCAGTGTTGGTGAATGAGACATGATAGGCGTCTGCTTGTCCTTCCTAAACGAAGCAGAAAAGCCTCCTTGCTGACGCTCTAGTTGTCTGTCCTGTGGCCCCTTCCTCCCCTGATCCTCGGATGCCTGAGGACAGCCATGCACGCTCCCGCTGGAAAAGAACCACCAAGGAGGAAGGAAGAACTCTAGTCCAGACACCGCCATCCAGTGGCCATGTACACCTCCTGGGCTTCTATGATGACACAAACTAGCTTTCAAACGTTTAAAGCATCATGGTTTTCTCTTTGATCCAACCATATCAAATCTAGAAATTTACACCTTACTAATAACTTTTAGAAAACTGTGCAAAATACAAGCATATTACAGATAATATAATCCAAACATTTACTTTTTTGTGTGAGTTGCATTCAGTTCCCAGGTGCTATCCCAGAATTTTATTTGCTCAAGGCTAGCACTCTACCACTTAAACCACAACTCCATTTCCAAGTCTTTTCGTGGGTAAATGGAGATAAGAGTCTCATAGAGTTTCCTGCCTGGGCTGGCTTTGAACATTGATCCTCACTTTAGCCTTCTTAGTAGCTAAGATTACAGGCATGAGCCACCAGCAACTGGCTCCATTTACTTTTTAGATTAAAATATGCATTGTATTTTTTGAAGATTTAAAAGAGTAAAAATAATGTAATTGGAGAAAATAAACCTACCCACAGCCATTTACCTCACTGCTTTCCTAATTCTTGCCTATGAAAATCCACCCCACCTCTTTAGCTTTGACCAGTGAGTTTAGTTCTGTATTGCTAAATGTCATCTATGTGTTGAGGCTAAGGATTTTGAAGCACAGGAAAACATATAATATGTACATTTAAACTTAGAACTCTTGAGTGTTAACAACACAGAGATCAAGCCTTCTTTAGTTTTCAGTGTTTGAACTTGAGAAGAGCATAACAGTGTTACAATTCCTTATCAGGGAAAAGCTTACCTCTCCTCCACCACAGGAATGTTGCTCTTTCCTATCATCAACTTCACATGGATTTCAATGTCCTACAGAAACATTTAAAGCTTTTGGTCATCTACAAAGGTATAATATACTAATAGAAATGAGATTGAATCCAAACAGACTAAAATCAGTTGCAACACATTAATTCATACTACACATAACAGAGATACACACCTCCATAGAAGAATGATAGTTAAGTCACAAATCATTAACACACACTTTGGAGAAGTATCTTCAAAGTTGCTGGAGGTACCAGTGCATTAAATTTTTTATCAACAAAAGCATCACATTAAATAGTGGATGGGTTAGAGAAATAGTTATGATTAACATCCAATCATTAAGATTTAGTATTGTTTTTAAATTGACACATGAGTGTACAGCTGTACAGACTGTTTTTTTTTTTGTAATATAGAGTTTGAACCCAGTGCCTTATGCTTGCTCCAGAGGAGCTTGATCACTTGAGCTGCACCTCCAGTCTTTTTTGTTTTTGTTGTTTTTGAAATAAAATCACATGCATATCCAGGTCATCCTGAGCCATAGTCCTCCTATTTATGCTTCCCAAGTAGCTGGGATGACAGGCATGTACCATCATGCCCAGCTTTTATTGATTGGCTTTGTCCTGGCTGGCATCAAACCACGATCCTCCCAGTCTCCCAACTCCCAAGTAGTTAGGATTTCAGAGGTGAACCGCCACGTCTCTTAAGCTCTAGCATCACAGAAAGTTATCACTTTGAAAAAAGATCTGCTATACCACCACATAATTTGTGACACAGGCAAGCAGGTCATCTCCAGGAAGTATCTCTACGATAAGCACTGGTTTGTATGCCCCCAAACTTACTTGGATTTTCTTCTCTAGAATCCTATTTGTTGTTTCCAATCTTGTAGCTTCATTCTGAAGACAAAATGGTTTTAAAAGCAATATAATTGGTTATGAATCTGTGAAGTATGTTATCAGTTAATGAAATATAAAGCTATTATATGAATGGTGTCACTATCATTCTAAGAGTACTTGATAGTGTTAATATTTACAGTGAATGAATTATCAAAGAATGAGTGGAAGGATGAATACTAAGAAAGAAAGATCTTTGTCCTTCGGGCCAAAACCATTGCAGGTAAGGGCTGAAGTTTCAAAATACCAAAAATGTGTAGAGCAACTGCAGAGTGGAAGAATTCTTCCCTTTTCAGTGGCTGGAGAAAATATAAAAACACAAATACAGGCATACTTTGTTTCATTGCTTGTTACCTTTCCATGTTTCAGAGATTCTGCATGTTTTGCAAACTCATTTTGTGACAACCCTGTGCCAAACAAGACCATTGGCACCATTTTTCCAATGGCACAAATGATCATGAAGTATTTTAATTAAGATCCATGATTTCAGTGTAATGTTATTACACATCTAATAGATTATAACATAGTATAAGCATAGCTATTTTATGCAACCAGAAATCAGAACGTTCACTTTGTTATACTCTTCGCTTTATTGCAGTGGTCAGGAGTCCTAGAACAAGATTCCAAAGTATGCCTGCATCACTACACAACAGCCCAGAAGAACAAGTGACTGCTAAGTACAACATATGTTTTAATTTCCACTTATAATAACAGATCCTACACATTGATAAGATTCAGCAATTAATACTGAAGCACAGAAATAGATTAAAGATGAAATGATCTTGGAAAAGAATGTTAACATTTTCAGGCTATCACTTTCTCATCAATATATGTATAAACTCCTTGTAGACACAATTAAGTACCATCTGTATTGTTGATGAGAAGCGAAAACTCAATTACTACTGAGTCTGAATATCATAAAAGAGTCTTGGAGAATAATGAAAAGGATGTGTAAAGACTTGCCTCCCCAGTTTTCCAATATTCTAAAAAGAATCAGCCATTTTAGCAGTGAGGCTGGACTGCATTTGTAAGAACCTAGTCTAGTGTTTAAGAACTCTTCTATCTACTTTCTAATTCTTATTCAGCTTTTAGGGGGAAAGTAGTGCTAGGAAGATTATATAAATATTTTTATATAAATATACTGATATATATTCTTACATATAATTTTTTTTATATTTCAGTCTCTGAAAACAATGTATCTCCTATGGTTGTGTTTTGATCCTGGAAAACTATATAGAGGTGACAGAACTTTTTAAGCTATATATACATATATGTACAGCTTATTTACATAAATATAAAATATATTGATATAAAAATCTTGTATTACTTAGAAGTTCTTTTTTCTTTTTGGGTTGGTCATAGGGCTTGAACTCTGGCCCTGGGCACTGTCCCTGAGCTTTTCAGCTCAAGGCAAATACTCTACCACTTGAGCCACAGCACCACTTCCAGTTTTCTGGTGGTTAATTAGAGATGAGTCTCACAGACTTTCCTGCCAGGTCTGGCTTTGAAACGAGATCCTCACATCTCAGCCTCCTTAGTAGGTAGGTTTACAGATGTGAGCCACTAGCGCCCGGCAACTTAGAAATTCTTTAACTAGAGATCATATTGAATCAGATTCTGCACAGATTCTGCAGGTTTGGACCACAGAAAGATTTCTTAGTCAGTATAAGCCTTAGATCTTAGTCAAAGTAAGCCTTCTGGAATGACATATATTTGGGGTACATTTCACTATATTATTTTCAAACTGCTTCATGCATTTGCCAAGCAAAATAATGTAAATATTTAAGTAGATAAATTGCATACCACTAGGCTTTTAATTCCACTCTCAGTGATACTTGAAACTCCAGTATGCACCAAAGTTGTTTTAAGTTGTTTACCAAGATCTTGGATTTTATCCCACATATTAAGAATTTCACATCTCCTCTTTTCAATCTTCTCAGTAAGAGTAAGTTGGTCCTCATTATTAATGTTTTTCTCAAATGCTTCTGGAAAATATTTTTGAAAGCAAATCATTACTGCATTTAATAGCACTTACTAAGAGCTGGTGTTGTTAACAATATTATGTGTGAAATATGACATAAACTATGGTATAACTCAAATTCCAAGCACTTCAGAAAATTAGCTGATCCATAAATGAAGGTGGTCTTCCTTAAATTCGTTCATTTAATCAATAACTATGTATTGGATGTCTACTTTTGCAGACTCCGCTAGATTGGAAGGCTTGATGGTAAATTACAACCTCATGCTTTTCCAGAATTGGTCTTTTCACAGAGAGGGACCTCAAGGCCCTATGCCGGATAGTGTTGTTGAGGGAAACACACGTGGGAGACAGAGAGATCTGATAGTGTTGAGGTGCTCCGTTGCATGTGACGATCTTGAGACTGAGAGGGAGTTACACAAGTGCAAGGGACTGGGCGGCACAGAGGAGGAACCAGCATACCAAGAGCGCACGGAAAGGAGTAGGCACTGTGCTCTTACCCATTTTATCTTTAGCAGACTGTAGCAACAGGTGCTCCGTTTCTAAATCATTTTTGAGTCTACAAATGGAAAAGAACACACAAAGCATGAAATTCCAGGGCTCTGAGGGCACTTTGTTTCTTCTTTTCATGTCATAAATCTATTTCACTAAGAAATGAACACAATCTTACTTTCCAACATAAAAGGGAATCTGAAGATGTGTACACACACACACACACACACACACACACAAACCCCATATAAACAATGGAGTCCCATCAAGGTGAGGAAGACATAGGGCCAGGCTAACCACAAAAAGTATGCATTAACCACCGAGAGCGCAGCCTCTGGCTGGAGCCGGAGCTCATCGCCACTCCCAGGGAGACCTCAAGTCCACGGGACAGCAAAGAGCAGGGCTTTCTATGGTCCGCTTATAGCCAACACTGGACCTATTTTTTTTGGTCTTATATCTTATTGTTCCTTCTTAAGACTATTTTGCTTGTTTCAGATATCCTTTAATCTCCTTTTTCAGTCTCTGAAAACAACATATCTCCATGACTGTGCCTTGATCCTAGAAAACTACAGAGATGACAGAACATTTTTTTTTCTTTTTGCTTATGTGGTGCTGAGGAATTGAACCAAGGGCCTCAGGCATGCAAGGCAACCGCTCTACCACTGAGCCACCTTCCCAACCCATGACAGAACTTTTTAAAGCTAAACAACTATGAAAAGAACTTGTCCAAGGCATCTTAGCCACGCAGCTCTCTGACGTACCAACAAGGCTTCAGAGAAAACCTGAGATTCCTTCCAAGGCCCTCCAGAAGTCCTCCCACAGGCGCACCAGGGCCGTAGCTATCTTAGTCAAATAAGCCGTGGTTTATGAAAGAGCCCAGTGGTCAGAACTCATTAGTAAACATTGTGTTTCACCCCTAACAACGCAGGAGAGGTGTGGAGGTGTGAGTACTCTCTTGTTGAGTAAGTACCAGCCACGCCCAGCCGGCACACGGCCATGCCTGCCTCACTTGTCATTGTGCTCCAAGGCTGCTCTGGTGGCCTTCGCCAGCGTCCTCAGCTCCTCCCTGGCCTTCCCGATGTCCCTTGCGTGCACAGGGCTCTTCTCCAGCCCTTTGACTTGAGCCAGAAGAGTCTAGGAGGGAGGCATGCAAAACCCTGCTACTCCTGCAGATCCCAGACAGGCTGGGCTAACTGTGAATTCCAGGTGAAATGGTGCTACTGGAGTAGGGGGTGGAGGGATTGAGAAAAGGAGGAAAGACAGGAGAAGAAAAGGAGGGAGGGAAGGGAAGGGAGAGAGGGCAGAAGGAAAGGTGGGTGGGATGGAAGGAGGATGGATAAGCTGAAGGGAGAGAGGAGGAGGGAAGGAGAGAGAACGGAGGGGAGAGAGGGCAGAGGAAGCGAAGAGCAGGCATTGGAGGCAATCATCCCAGTAAAACTCTGATTTTCAGATTTTAAGTTACTAAGAAATCTTACAACTCTGCCATGGCTCTGAGTGTGGAAAGGTGATGTTGAATAAAGTGCGTCAGGCTCTTACAATCCACTCTTTCATTATTTCCTCCAAGTTTCCAAGGAACAGTCTTAACTTCCCCAGCCAGGATCTAAAGCAACTCAGGCAGGGTAATAAAGATTTCTGCCTCCTCAGGTGATGGGCAGTGGACTTCTCGGGAAAGAAAACTATTGAGAGCCTCCACGGCTGAATTCTTTTGATCTGACCTTTGCTGGAAATGCAGGCATTAAGAATCCCTTTCCACTCAACCTGAGAAAGCAAGAGCCAGCCTAAGTCACCAGCTGGGAATTTTGCTCCTGTAAAGACAAATGGTCATTTGCAGGTAGCCTGAAAAGGCCAAAAACAAAGACAATAAAGCCCTCACTCAACTTTGGATTAAGACTCAACACTACGATTTTATTCATGTGCAAAGGAAGAACCCGTGTTTGCTCCTTCACAACTCAGGAGTTGCCACTTTGCTAAAACCACAGACCACCTGAGCTCTGCATGCGCTCCTGAGTTTGTATGAGACAGCGCGGTGGCACATTTTCTCACTTGAACTACACAAGCCTGACCTGCGCCCTGAGGGACCAGGTGAACCAGTTAGGTGAGGAGACCGTGGCTTTGTGGCGCAGCTCAAGGCATGCTGGGTTATGATGTCTGCACAATCCCTTTCTCATCCCTAGGGGTGGCGAGGGGACAGAGCTGCCCGAGGGTCACTGGCCTTGCCCTCGGCATTCCATCTACTTGCCAGTGCTTCTGAAATACCCGTGCAGTGTCCGTGTGTAGGAATTAAACCCATAAGCTGGTACAGAGCTCACCTCCTTCCTAAACTACAATGGAGCTAGCAGAGCCTGGGGGCTCACGATGTGTCCAGCTACCCGTGAACTGCAAAGCAATCACGAACAGGCTCAGCGCCCCCTCCAAGATGGCTCGTTACCTTACATTCTTCCGTGGGCTGGGTCACCAGGAGAATCGCCATGTACAGCTCATATTCATCCTGTAGACACAAAACAGCCCATTGGAAACGCGTCTGATTTCACCAGGATGCCAGGGCCTTCTTCGTACAGACATAACATGGGGGGTTAGAGATGTCAGATTAGAGCGTGTACATATATATATATACATATATGCGTGTAGATAGATATATAAAATGTTCCCGTTGTGGATTAGACCATACTTGCCCACACTCACAAAATCAAATAGTTGCTGAGGCATGAATATACTCTGGCACACATACATGTTCTCTGAGAGTGGGCCCACAGACCTGCCACACACAAGAAAGGACAGACTTCCAGGGAAACGGGCGTCTCCGAGAGCGAGCTAAGCACGGTGCCACGGTGAGGCATTGCTTGTCATTGTGGAATGGTTGCCTGTGCTGTACGCAGTCTAACTTCAACTGTCTCCACGTGACAGAGACTTGCACCATGCAGTGAAAACCTGTGGTTCTGCAAGGATTTCTATGAAATTACACATGCTAACTTACAAGGGCTTCTACGACGGCACATAGGTGTGCTGTGTGTGTGTGTGAAGAAGCTTAGTGAAAGTCAGGGATAAAGCAGCCAGCTCCCTGAGCACCTACACCTCACGGGCCTTATAACCCATGTCTGTGAAGGGCATTCCTGGAGGCAGAGGGGCCGTGGCACGTGCAGATGGATTTCGTGTGGTGAGAGGCTCTCATGCACGCAGAACCAAGCGCGGAGTCCTCCATGGAACCCTCAAAAGCCAAAAGCTCCATTACCCGGTTACCTTCACTTCTTTCAAGAGGTCCCCAAATATCAGAGAGCTGTTGCAGATGTCCTTGAAGACTTCCCCAAAGACATGCAGCCTGCCAAGCTGCAGAGGGTCGCACTGGCATACATCCTGGAGCTCCTGGAAGAGAGGCGGAGTCAGCCCGCTTGGCCGCCTCGGTGGCCCCTCCGGTCAGCTTCCAGGCTGCGGAACTGACAGGGAGCTTGCTGCCCCCGCCCCGGGCATTGGCCGTGCACAGACTGGTCGGCAAACCGAGACGACCTCTATTCCTACCCATGTGCTGTTTTTGTCCTTTTCCCTCGCTCCACATACCTCCACGTGCTCTCAAGGCCCGTTCTTTTCCACCAGCCTCCTCGGCCAAACCCTGAGCCGTGGCTCTGTCACAGGTAGCGCGCTCTTTGCTTCTGCCTCCCATAATGCACTGCCCCCAGTCAGGGAGTTCCACTCACAGCAGCTGCTCACCGCAGCGCCCCTGCCTGCTCCCGGCCCGCCCGTGCCCCCCCCCCCGCCCCTCCCGCTCCCCGCCCGGTGACTGGACGCGAGCAGCAGCCCTCCTTGCCTTCTTCAGCTTCTTCTCGTGCTCCTGTACCACCTTGCTCCCTCTGAGGTCACTCTTGTAGAGATCCTGCTTTGCCAGGACTTCTCTTTGGAAAGTCCAGAGCATTCGGTACCTGTCGGCCTTGGTGATCCCGGATAAGTAGGTGGAGATGTAATGGTAGGAGTCCTTGTCCGGGGGCTCCGTGGCGCACTGGCGGCTGGACGTCACCGGCCGTCGCTTCAGTACCTTCATATCGGGCAGCCGGAGCTCCTCTCTCCTGCGGGTGCTTGGGAAGTCCGCCCTCCGCTCCTTTACCTCTTCCAGAATCTTCTGCGTGAGGAAATCCTTTTGGGTGGCGAAGGAAGTACTTCCCTTTAGGGGCAGATACCTGAGCAGCCGTGTGTTCTGCGCGCCGTCTGGATGCAAGGCTGTGTTGATGGTGAAATAGGCCAAGGCGTCTCTCATCTTCTCTGACGCCTGGCAGAGCGGCCTCTGCGCTCCCGAGGTGGCGTCCCGGGGCGCCGGGGTGCTCGTCGGCCTGCTGGAATTGCGCCAGTGCTGGAGGGTGACCTCGGGCGGCCTGTAGAGCCTGTTGGGGTTCAGGTGGCCACACGTGTACTGGTAGACCTCCTCCTGGAAGCCTCTCTGGAGTATGTCCAGCAGCTCCGTCATGTTGCCCAGAGTCTCCACCCTGCGCGCGCCATTCTGCTGCCACTTCGGGTGACCTGCTCGGGAAGGAACAGAACCACGGCTGACATCTGCAGAGGTCTACTGGGCTGGGCATCCCTGACCCCCAAAGCAGGAAGTGGCCCTAAGTTAGGCCTGAGGCCTAGTTGGCAGAAAGGAGGAAGGAAGGAAGGAAGGAAGGAAGGAAGGAAGGAAGGAAGGAAGGAAGGAAGGAAGGAAGGGAGGAAGGAAAAGGAATCGAAGCCTCCAGGCACCGTGTCGTGTTGCACGGCCTCCATCAAACCGGGGACATGGGCTTCTCGAGGACAACAGAGGAGCGACTGGCCCGTCCAGCAGGGCCGAGGCCCCCGTGGGTCGCCACACCACACGTGGGCTGCAGGATGGCCAGCGAGGCTCGGGGGAGACTGTCCCGGTGAGGCTGCACTCACAGCCCTGCCCCCACAGGTGTGGACCTTCAGCCCTCAGTCGCCAGAGCCTGGCGGGTGCCACTCGGTGCCAGGCCACCCGGCCAGCCTCGGCTCCGGCAGCGCAGGGGTGGGTGTGCAGCCAGACACTAGGAGCTCACAGCTCTAGTTCCTTGTCCCTGCAGACCGGGGGGGGGCAGTGCTTGGTTGCACCCCTAGAAAAACTCTGGCCTGAAGGGGACACCAGAATTCTAACCAGAGCAAAGGACCCGAGGCCCTTTTCGCTGTGAGACAGAGACAAGGCGCCAGGGCTGGAGAGAAGGCCGTGGCCATGATGAAGAGCCTGGCTGGTGACACGGTCCAGCCATCAGAGAGCGTAGGAGGCCAGGAGCCACCGGCTGGGAAGAAAGTCCAGCCTCGCCCAGAGCTGCGGACAGAGCTGCACTGCCAGCCCCTCCAGCCCAGCCTCAGGGCTGCAGGGTCCACACTCGTGCAGGGTGCTTGGGACGTTCGTAAGGAGCATGGGGCAGTGTGCAGATGGAGTCTCATGTCAGTGACTCGAGGATGGGAGAGGCCAGGGCTGGGGGGAGTAAAGAAACACCACAGTGCGCATACATACACACACACACACACACACCATACTGCATATACCACACAGTGCACACACACACACTGCACACAACATAGTGCACACACCACACACTGTACACACGTGCACAGACCACATTGCACACATGCACATACCACACTGCACACACATGCATACACCACACACACTGCACAAACGACACAGTGCACATACATGCACACACCACATGCAGTGCATACATGAACACCATATATACCACACAAGCATGCACATACCTATATACCACACACAACCACATAGTGTATACACATGCACACAGTAATACAATATGCACACATACCACTACACTGCATATACCACATGTACACACATACACACAGCAATATACATATGCATGCAGCACATGCAGTTACACACATACAATACACATGTGCAGGCAGCACATACACTGTGCACATGCCACACACCATATGCATATACCATACACATGCATGTGAGCATCACATTGCTCACACAAGGCCACAGCACACACATACCACACAATGCACACATAACACACCATGTGGAGTTATGAACCACATGGTGCAGGTGGATGTACAGCCCACATCACACTGTATAGCATTGTGCACCATGTGCAGAGCACAGTGGCAGATTACACACTGCACACGCACTGTACCAACATAGAAACCACACTCGTATAATGGGAACAGACATCTAAACACGTTCACGCTGTACATTTAGTCCAATCACTAACTCACTTAATTAACAAACCTATCAGTTACAGGGGGTTTTAAAATGCTTTAGGCTAATTAGTCCTTGTTTTCCTTCTCCTGTCTCCCAACCCCATCCCGTGTGAATTCAAGAATGCCCTAACAGCTCCCAGCAAGGGGCACCACCTCCGGTTGAAACTGGCCCAGAGAATCTGAGTCCGAGCCACAAAACTTCACCTAGACATCGAAACCCAAACACTTACATCCAGGCTCCAGGTCCTTAGCCATGGCCTCCCCGCCTCCTGTGGAGTTGCCCTGGCAACTGTAAACTTCCCAGCTTCCCCGGGTGTGCCTGGGCTGGGCAGGCTGGGCCAGGGCCCGCCCCATCCCGGGATCCCTGCCCTCTCCACTTCAGCCGAGGGTGGCTGTTAGCTATGAAAAATGAACCGCTTCTGTGATCTGAAGACCACCGGAAATGTCACTCTACTTCCTGTCCAAAGCTTGCAAACCATGAGGTAACTGCTGTGGTCAACCTCCTCCCCTCTCCCTCCTCCCCTTCTTTCTTTCTTTCTCTCTGTTTCGTTTTGTCTCCTTTTGTTTAGATGGTTCTGAGGTTTAACTTCAGGTCAGGCCCTCCCATTGGCCAGGCGGGCGCTCTGCCAGCTGAGTCACATTTAGGGGGGCGTGTCTCACGTTCCACCCCCATAGCTTGTGGTGACAAGCCAGTGGGCCCAGGCAGGGGTCAACTTGGGGTCTCTCGAGTTACTCTGCCTGGGCTGGCCCAGGACTGCGACCTGCAACCCTCCGGCTGCGGCATTCCTAGGAGGCAGGATTGCGAGTGTGAGCCTTGCTTATGCGGGCTGCTCTTCAGAGACACGCGGATCATAGTGTCCACAGCCCGTCCCCAAGCTCAGGACCACCAGAGGGTCCGGGGAGGTGGAGTCCCTTTCCAAAGCCAGCCAGCAGAGGGCGGTAGTGGAGGTGCTGTTCCCTCCCCTCCGGTGGCCAGGAAGAAAAACAGAAGAACACCTCCCCCTCCACTGCCCCCCAACCCTCCCTGCAGACCTGTCCTTCCATACAGAGACCATAGGGCAGGTGGGGCGTGGCTTTGCTTCCCAAGTAAGTGAAGGAACTTGGGAACTCTTGCCTTTCTTGGCCCTGAAAAGCAGCGCCTGGCCTCACTGAGCTGTCTGAGCTGGGGCAGTGAGGTCAGATGGGGCTGGGAAGGCTGGGCCTGGAGCAGTTCCACATATCGGTGCCCTTAGGTACCATCAGATGGGAATGTTCTGGAAGCTGTGGCAGTGCAGTGAGCCTCGCTGCTCAGGTGACAGCAGTGAGGGGAGCTGATGCCTCTGGTGGGAAGGAGCCCGCAGCACTTCCCTCGCCCAGGGCATGGGCACAGGAAGACGCCCACCTGGTGCAGGGCTGTGATTGTCTGTTCCTCAAGGTGCAACTCTGCCAATAGGCACTGGGAGCACATGGCCCCCACACCAGCCTCTCGCCCTGCCCTGCCCTGCCCTGCCCTGCCCTGCCCTGCCCTCCCTGCCCTGCCCTGCCCTGCCCTCCCTGCCCCGCCCCGCCCCGCCCTGCCCTCCCTGCCCTGCCCTGCCCTGCCCTGCCCTCCCTGCCCTGCCCTGCCCTCCCTGCCCTGCCCTGCCCTCCCTGCCCTGCCCTCCCTGCCCTGCCCTGCCCTGCCCTCCCTGCCCTGCCCTCCCTGCCCTGCCCTCCCTGCCCTGCCCTGCCCTGCCCTCCCTGCCCTGCCCTGCCCTCCCTGCCCTCCCTGCCCTGCCCTGCCCTCCCTGCCCTGCCCTCCCTGCCCTGCCCTGCCCTGCCCTGCCCTGCCCTGCCCTGCCCCGCCCCGCCCCACCCCGCCCCTGCCTTCCAAGCACTGGGATTACAAGGATGCAATCCTCGCTCAGCTCTCCCATTTCTGATGGTGAATGAAGGTTTGGGAAGTGGAGAGGTGGAGCAAAGGAACACTTCTTTGGTTTCTGTCTTGTGGGGTGCACTTTCGTCAGTGAAATCAAATTGTGAATCGTTTGGAAATGAATGTGAGGGGGTCCCATCTTTGTAGAGGTGGTCTCCACCTTTCAGTGTCTGTGTGGGTGGTAACTTGCCCAGTGGCAAACACCTGAGCCTTCAGGGAGGCATGTTCAGCCTACCACCACCATCCATTCACCCGTCCCGTCCCCGCCCAAGGGCCCATCGCATACTTAAGCATTTGAAGTGTTGGTTTGGAGGTTTGTTCTGGTAAGATGGAGGAACATTCTCTCAACACCAGTGAGATCTAATGTATGTACAATGAAGAACTAAATTTGTCAGCCTTAAGCGTGTTCATAGACAACCAGAGCTACTAGACTGCGGTATGGAGAAGCTAATGTGCTGTTTATTTTCATGTAGTTTTGTGCCAGTACTATGGTGTGAATTCAGGGTTTAGGTGCTGTCTCTGAGCTTTTGTGCTCAAGGTTAGCACTCTCCATGTAAACCACAACTCCACTTACAGCTTTGTGCTGGCTTTCTTGCCAAGGCTGGCTTTGAACTGTGAACCTCAGATCTCAGCCTCCTGAATAGTTAGGATTATAGGCCAGAGCTACCGGCACCCAGCTGGAGTTCAACCCAGTGAATGCTTCATTCAGTTACAGAGGAAATACTGAAAGTCCGGTCTGCAGCCCACAGTGCCAGGCGTTTGGTGGACACTCCCAGAGCAAGCTCGTCATCCAGAAGCGCATGCAGCAGCGATACCTCCCTCTGCCTTCTCATAGGCCAGGGCTGCAGGCCTGCCTGCCGACGACCAGAATCTTGGCTCAGGTGAACTTTTACTCCCAGGTTCATCTGTAATACATCTCAGGTTACGGAACTCTGGGGGATAATTTATACTTCTGAAATGTTGGTCTTCAGTTTTATTGTTTGCCTGCCCACCTGAAGGCAAGCAAGAGAGTCAAATGTAATTTCCTTATGCAGAGCCTTGAAGGTAAAAGCTGTGCAGCCTTGTGCCGTGTGCCATTGTGTGAGGGCTGGTCTAAATCACATTCTTTTAGCAAGGTGTGAATACTCTTGCAGACACACATGCATTCCTAGTGACTGGCAAGGGTCCTGGGCAGTGGAGAGTGACCAGGTCGCCATTAGCCCAGCACTCGGTGGCCATGGCCAGCACTGAAGCCCTGAATTCAAACCACAGTCATGGCACAAAAATCTCCGGAAAGCATTGCTTCCCCAGTGGTCTGTGAGTCGGTTGATGCCCGGGTCTCTCACTGTTGTGGTGGCGGCTGTGATGGAATTGTTGCCCCAGTTTCTTTCTCGCTTGTTCATTGCTGGCAAAGCTACAGATTTGGAACACTGATTTTGCATCCTGCAACCTTTCCAATGGTATCGTATTCATTCAAATGTATTTGAACCCTTAGACTACAGAGCTAGTGAGTCGTCTTTCATAATTTACCATTGTGAGCTATCTCATCAAACACACTCATCTGATGCCAACTAGGGGCCTCCAAATCATCCAGGCCTGGGGTATTTTCCAGTGAACTCTGATACAGTGGCTCCTGTTTTCCCGCAAATAAGAGCAAACAATAAACATGAAAGATGGTATTTTAAAAACTCTGTATTCAATTATTCACACCAAAGGATATCCATTAAAATTATGAACATTTCTAAATATATTTCATGTATCATACATATATATACTTTATATGTATAATTACATATCAACAAGAGATTTCTTGCTGCCCAAAGCATGTAAGAAAAACAATGGCAGGCTGGGCCTGGACGCCTGTCTATGCATATATACTTGCTGCTGGAATGATGCATTTATTTACAACTTGTTGGGTAGGTTATAATAAATGAGTACTGCTCTATTATACAAACATAACAGGAAAGGTTTTTGTAAAATACAAAGACTGCAAATGAATACATGAAAAATTACACACATGTACATTATTTATAGTTTATAAATGCAAAGTTAAGACCTTTAAGTTATTGCACTTGCGCATTATACAAAGAGTTTTGATGTCATACATATAAAACCAGTTTTGGGAATTTATTCTCTCTCTGATCAACTACAATGAAGTTGGAGTTGGACACTGTTAACGTAAAAGTCTTTCCCCTTCTAAAAGAGCGCTTTGGCTGCAGACCGGTGGCTGAGTCCTGACTTCCACAGCACAGACCCTGTGTTGCAGTCTTGCAGGTTTCATTTGGCAAGGAGGTCATCACCAGCAAACTCCTAGATGCCTTGGTCCGTGCCCCTGTAGGGAAAGCCGCCTCTTCTCAGAAGGAAGCAGGATTCTGTCCTTTGTACAGATTTTGGTAAGTGTTTCACAGTGTTTTGGGCAAGCACAGAACTTCAGAAAGGCGGGGAAGTCATAGAGAAATGTCACCTATGGATAAATCTATTTTGCTTTCGGTTGTGCACTAAATGAACATGTGGTATACACATCATACAATAAATCATATGGAAAATAACCCTAACCCACATCACTGACATCGGTCATTCATGGAATACCACAGGACTGGGTATTAGGGGATTAAGTTACAAACCAGTGGTGGCAATGCCCGTGACTGGGTGATATTTTGGATGAGATAATACAGTTTTAAAACTTAATTTACATTAGGAATAAAAATGTGTCACGTTTCTGTAAACACACAGTACCGCATAATTACTAGCTGCACATTCAACATACACAGCAATTTCTGCACTGGGCTCTAGACTCGGCCTTAAGCTTGTATCTTGGTCCTTGGGCGACGACTGTGCTGTGCTCCAAAAGCAGAGTCAGGCATGGGCCTGCAGGCAACAGGCAGGGCCTCTCACACTTGGGAAAGGCAGCCGACGCTGTCCAGCCTTCAATTCAGGGTTGTGGCACTTCTTTGGATTTGAAATGCATTTTCCTTGGGGAACAAATGTCTTTGTCTTTGTTCCACTTTTCTAACTTGGAACACGAATACCACTGAACTTCTTTCATTCTATGTTTATCATTACACAAAAATGCATCTAATGCTTCAGGCAATCAAACTATCCAGGATTTTTTTAAATAACCATCACCAAAAAAAAAAAAGACAACAAAAAAATGCACGTACTGCATTGGGTAGCACTAATTTAAACTTAGTATAAATGTTTAAAGAAGTCAGCAAAATGTGTATCCTGATAAATTCTTACACACATGTGAAAGTATAACCACCATGCGCTGACAAGCATAGGAAACAATGGCCACAGGGTATATGCAGCTAACTTCAAGTTTACAGTGGTGTTTAAGTCAGACTATTACTAGCAATAGAAGGAGCCCACTAAAGCAACTTAAATGAATATAGTCTTTAAACAGTTACACCCTAACTGAAATCAGCAAAGTGTAGAAAGCAAACACAGATTTGAATATCTACCTAAAGAAAGAAGTAATTTTCAAAATCGTTATCATGCTCATGTACCTGAAACGCAACCAAACCACGCCATTGCCATCTGTGCCACAGTTTGTGGAAAAGACAATCTACTGACTCCTTGGTTGGCCGTAGTGTCATCAAACAAAGAACAGGAGTAAGAGGAGGCGGGGACAGCCCTGGTTCCTTAACTAGCCGCCAGCCATGTGCTCCTTGCGATGCTTTCCACGGTATTTAAGCAAGAAGAGCGAAAACTATGAATAAGAGTGAAGTCAGACTTCAGATTTTAAAATAAAGGCACAGGCCAAGGCATGGCAAATAATTTAGTTCTATTAAAGCTCAAACCTTAATTTTGAGTTAAAAGATGAGAAACACAATACCCCAAAAGCCAAACTTAGGAAACAAACAAACAAGGAAAGACCCCAGGTACCTAAGGTTTTATGTATCTGTGTGCCCTGAACAAGTGTATCTGGTGCACACAGACGCACCAACACAGCCAATTCACTGAGATTGTACCAAAAAAAAGTTAAAGCATGCAAAAAAGAGGAAACCTACACCGAACCTGTCTTTCTCTGTCTTAATCTGCTGTTACTATTGGAAGAGTCATGGGGAACCCCTCCTGTAGCCCCAAAGAGGAGCCAGGCGTGGGGACGGGGTGGCCAGGCTTTCCGCTGGGTCTCTTTCCCTCACATAGAGATGAGAAATATACCGCAGCCCTGCCCTCATCAAAGGAACCATTTAAAAACAGTTGTCACATTACTAATTAATTCAGTTAACTACTGATTCATGCGATTCCTCCATTTTTTTTTTAGGATTGCATCCTCTGCCCGAGTTCCAAATTTCATGTTGTTGTTGGCACCATTTATGTTTCCAAGAGCATTCTAGCTAAAAATGCATTTGCTGTATTGGGCAAGATAATGGATGAAATGCCTGTACCTATAGATCTTGTCTATGATAAATGAACATGAACAATACAATGTCTGCGAAGTGGGGCTGTATGCATACTCACAGCTAGTCATCAAGTTGACATGCACAGGGAAGATTTAACCTAGTGTGAAATGTCACCTTAGTGGGAAATTCATCAAAACCTGGGTAATAAAAACAAACTAGCCTCTGGTATAGCACTGTCCTTTTAAGACAAAACCTAAGAAAAAAGATGAGACAGAATGCATTTGTCTGCTGAATATTTTCCAGAATACAAAAATATCTATATGACTGCATGTTTTCCAAAACAAATTGTGAACTAAGTATCCCCACATCCTGGGCCTTTTAAGGAAAACCCATGCTCCCTACGTGAATCCTGCACCCGGTAAAAGCACTGAGACTGAAGCATTTTACCCTCGCATCCCGGCCTTTGTTAACTGTGCTTCTATCTTGATATAGTTCACAAGAAACCACCCAACCGGTAGAGCCACACACACTTTCAGGAAAGAGCTCAGCGATCGTACACAACAATATGCTTTGGGACAAAAGTTACGTCACATTCTTGTCAGAACGGCAGCCTTTAGTGCAGAGCTGGCGGTTCCGCTCCCACGACTGCTTTCTACTCCATGAAAATCATATTGATGAAACAGTCTTTAAAAATACCCCCCACCCCTCCTATGATTCAGCTTCCAGGTTAAATTAGCAGACGGAGTTAACTTTCATGATTGATAGAAGCTATGTTTGGTGCATTTTTGCAAGGAAAATATTAAAATTTTCCGAATTCAATCCTAGGGACACAGGGGCGAGCGACACGGTGAGACGTGGTCCGCCCGGCCCAGGAACCAATAGGCTCAGGGAATGGGCGGGATGTTTATCTTTTATGTATGCTTAATTCTCCCTCCTGTCTCATCTTGTATCATATATATACATACATGTGTGTCTACATACATATGAGGGTACATCCTATATACATGTGTCTACATACATTACATACATACATGTGTGCGGGTCTAGGGCAGTGGTGTTCTCTCTTCACCTCCTGTGACTGAACAGCAAATGCAGCTCCTCGGCGGCATGGCGGCAACTTTAGTTGAAATTGAACACATGGTGTTAATCTAAAATAACAATCAGGTTCCGGGGTAGCCAACTCTGCTACCACATAAATAAGCTGGGCCTGACTCCGGTCTGAGAACCAAAGCCACGTGAACCTTGCGAACGGCTGAGTGTGTGCGACGTGCTGAAGAATCACTTAAAATAATGCTGCCTGCTCCTGCTGGACGCTAGCGGTGAGCCGTGCGCCCGGCACACTCTGTGCGGGAGGCGGCAGGAGGCGGCAGCAGTGTCTTGCACACAGGAACGTTCCGTGGTAGCATTAGGGATGGGGTCTGGCCCGGGGCAGGGTGGACAGCGACACGGACACTGGTGGCCCTGCAGTCTCCCTCCAACCACTCCGCAGGCCTGTGACACACGGCTGAGCCAGGAGGAGAGTCAGATGACAACAAGCCGAGCGTCCAGAGTGAGGCTAGAGGACTACGACTTTCGCTCGCTACCATTCGATTGTACGGGGAACACGTGGCGTTCGGGGCTTTCTGCACAAGAGCGTGAGACATTGCTGTGACAGAGGGGACACAAAGGAATTCCTGCTCCAACGTCACCCTTCCTGGCCACAAAATGGGCTGGGGGAGGGGGGCTCCTGAGCCTGGGGTCGAGTTCTGTGTGAGGCAGGAGAGGCCACAGCCAAGACAGCAAATGGCGGGCGCTCCGCCGCTGCACAGGGCTCCAGCTTCATCTCCAGAGGCCGGGATCCCCGTGCCCGACGTGAACCCCAAGAACCAGTCCTGCTGTGCCTGGCATACCGAGGCTGTGGGACTGACGGATGGACAGATGGACGGACGGACACACGCCCTCCGTGGGCTCAGCTCCACGCAGGGTCCGGGTGGCCCGGTTTATAACCAGCGCCATTGTGGCCACTGTGGCCACACGCCGGCCTCGGGGACGCTGGCCGGGGGACTGGGCGCTGGGGGGGGGGTTGCTGGGTAAGGGGGTCACTGCAATGAGGGGGTCTCTGGGTGGAGGGGTGGCTGGGTCGCGGTCTCTGGGCCAGGGGTCGCTGGGCGGGGGTCTCAGTCAGAGGTCACTGGGTGAGAGGGGTCACTGGATCAGGGTCTCTGGGTCGGGGTCACTGAGGGGGGTCACTGGAGGGGTCTCTGGGTCGGGGGTCGCTGGGCGGGGGGTCGCTGGGTCGGGGTCACGGGGGGGCACTGGGTCAGGGTCGCTGGGGGAGTCACTGGAGGATCATTGGGTCAGGGCCTCTGGGTCGGGGTCTCTGGGGGGTCTCTGGGTCAGGGGGTCTCTGGGTCAGGGTCTCTGGGTTGGGGTCACTGGGTTGGGGGGTCACTGGGGGGCACTGGGTCTGGCTGGCCACCAACAGGCCGGGCGGCATCAAGGCTCCACAGGCAGAGTCTGAGCCCTGGTTGCAGGTGGGTCGCAGGTGTGGATAAAGTCAGGAAGCGCGGGGCGGCGGGGCAGCCGGGGGGG
>NW_012267293.1:2228892-2234239 GCF_000151885.1 Dipodomys ordii | reverse complement strand
CACCTCTCCGGTGCCTGTGCACAAGCACTAGTGCACGCCTTCCTCATGGAAAGCCAGCTCAGGCCCGCGGTGATCAGGTCTAAGAAGGGAAGGAACCCCAGCACAGCATGGTCCCTGAAGAGCCCCTGCAGCTCAGCCTACCCTGCCCTACATGTTGTCAGAGAGGCCAGAATAATGTGCACAAGCACTGGATAGTGTCGGCGCTTCCCTGAAGAGGTCAGGACCGAGCGGATCCCGGAGGCTCTCAGGAGGCTGGTCAGCAGGGCCACTGAACCCACTCCATTATAAACTGTGGGTAACGTGAGGGGAGTGAAAACACCCACAGACTTGGCTGTGTGCACACATGCACACGCATGTGATTAAGTGACAATAGAGCTGGAAGCACTTCCGTACCTGCACGCTTTCAGGAGAGGCTCAGTCGGAGGGAGGATCTGGGTGAGGGTGGTGTAGCAGGGAATGGCTACGGCATTGTAGAATCCGAGCTACCTCAGTGTTAGAAACAAGAAAGAAACAAGAGAAAAAATAGTCCATTAGTGATTTTAGTTGTATCTAAAATTTCTGCTTCTGAAGACTGACTAGAAAATTAAGTCTTCTAGTTCTGTGTTTTATATATGTGTGTGTGTATTTATATATATATATATATATATATATATATATATATATTTGACCTCAATGAAAACTATTGTTGAATATGGCTTAAAATGAATCTTAGAAACAAGACATATAACACGATGGAATTCTATGCTTCCATCAGCAAGAATGGCATTGCACCATTTGTAAGGAAATGGAAAGACTTGGAAAAATTTGTATTAAGCGATGTAAGCCAGATCCAAAGAAACATAGGCTGCATGGTTTCCCTCATTTGTAGTGATTAGACGTGACTATAAATCTACAAGTAAACCCAATGGATAGTAAAAGAAAATTACTCTAAACACTCCAAACAATGACACAGTGAAACCGAAGAGGTATATTCTTAGGAGAGGATCACAAAGGCTCATAGCTATGCACATACAATCATATAAAATAAAGCCTATGAAATGAACTCCAACATGAGGTTTTATTGTACTGTTGGTAGTTCTTTTTTCCCTGTCTTGTTTTTAACCTTTTGTTGCTGTTTTTGATTTCTGTGCCCTTTTCTTGTACGTTAAGTTTACCTGATTTGGGGAGGGGAAAGGCAAGCACAGAAATGGTGGGACAAAGGGTGAACCAATGCAGCAGTGACACTCACTAAACACCAGGTTGAAAACGAACTCTACAACAGAGAAACCGAGGGAGGGGTGGTGCTGTTAAAAAATGTCTCACCACCTGACCAATAACTGCAGCCCCTCTGTATATCGCCTTTATAAAAAAAAGTTGAAAGAAAATACATAAAATATGTATTCCAGACTAGCCTTAAACTCGTGATTTCTGAGGCTCAGTCTCAAAGTGCTGGAATCACAAATGCACACCACCACATTCGGCTCCTTTTTAACTTTACAGCTTGTACAAAGCTATTCTATTTTTTAGCAGATGTCACGAGGTAGAAAAATCTCACAAATGAGCCTGCTTATTATAAAAAATGTTTCACTGCAACAAATAGTAAGTTCATAATATCCATCAAGTTCGAAGTAGAATTTAGGAACTCAAAGTAGCAAAACTCTTGTAAAATGAGCCATTTTCTCATTACAATACTAGAAGAGGTGCGGTTGTGGTGTGACAGCATCCGTGAGACACCGGGTCTCCTACACGTGTGGGGTGAATGTTTTAACTATTTGGAAGAAGGAATTGTTAGAGACCTCTATTAAAGCATGTAACAGGATGAACTGGCATGAATTAACAGTAAAATGTCAAGAACTGAAACAAGAGAGGTGCAGTGGATGCCTGCCGCACGAGAAGCAGCTCCACGCACGACAGGGAGGGCAGGCTGTCCTCACTGACCACAGCGCCTTGAGCACCCACCCCTGCGCAGACATCGCGAGATGTGTGCTGCGCACTCGTGGGACCGGGTGTGGGGGGAGGGGAGCATCCACACCTGGCCTTGCGGGACTTCATCCCTCTTGTCTCTGTCCATCATGGGGATGGGCTGGATCCCCAGCTTCTTCATCTCATCACCCTAGAATAAAGCAGAGGGACAGAATGGTTCTTTCTCATGTTGTGAATAGTCATGAGAGCTGTGGTAGCAATAAAGGTTCCTTTTACTCAGTGAGTTTCCTTGAAAACAATCCTGTTTCAGGTTACACAGTGTCCCAGGAGACACAAGCAATGGACACGCAGCCGCCTCGCTCTGTGTTGTGCCTGGAGTTCTGCCTTGAACATGCGGGCACCGCCACCGTCCAGACTGCCCTGAAGCAAGAGTAAAAGTTGCATCCCGAAGAGGCGCAGGAGTGAACACACACGGAGGACCTCACCCTTCTTTTCTAAGTGATTCTTCCTGAGTGTGGAACGGGCCCAAGTGGGCGGAGAGGACAGGTGGCCCACCAAGGCCCGGCAGCCAGGGCGGCCACCAGGACACAACCTCCGGTCCACGCTGCAGGAGCAGCTCGGGACCCGCGAGCTGGCACAATCTTCTGAGATGGACATATCTCCCCAGGTTATGCATTTAAAAATCAGCTCTTCTTATCTGTCACAGCTAGTTAAACTCTCCTTCCTGAACATTCTCAACTCTCCACTCTTCGTTCACATGCATTATGTTACCAATTTTAATGATGCTTGTTTCCAGGAATCTTAAGTATAGACAGAAAACTTCCGGGATTTGTTAGGAACAGGACACAAAGGTGCTTGTTTATCCTAACTGTGTCAGGCAGTTAAAACACATAGCTTCTGCTTCATTGTCATTTTGGTAATGAATTTTTGGTTCCCAAAGATTTTCTTTTCTACCTCCAGTGGATGAAACCTATTGAGTCACATGCTGTGCCTGGTGACAAGTCCCGTCCCCAGCTGACCAGGAGAATCCCCATGCGTGTCCCCAGGTGACAAGTCCCGTCCCCAGCTGACCAGGAGAATCCCCATGCGTGTCCCCAGGTGACAAGGAGAATCCCCATGCGTGTCCACACAGGTGACAAGTCCTGTCCCCAGCTGACAAAGAGGAGGATGCAGTAGAACCACAGTTCACAGGTGACCTACGTAAGCGCCCTTCATCCCATTTGGCTGACCACACAGTTCTCAGAAACAAAAAACAGCAACAGGAGTGACTAAGATTTTAGGCAAATTATCCACATTTCACTTCTCCTCGAATGTTTTCCCACGTCTTGGCATTATCTAGGAGAATGTAAGACTCAACGACGTACCTCGGCCCAGAACTCTGCGTAGATATCATTTGCCGTCAGTTTTGTAACCGGCCACAGTTTGGTCACAGAGCAAAGATCACAGGCAGTCATCATCAAACCAATTACACGGTCTCTAGAACATAATAAAAGACCCGTCAGAGCAGCATTTGCACACTAGAATAAGGATTAGGAGCTCTGTACTTTGTGAAGTGAGGTTTTCCTATTATTTCCTGACAGGAAAGAGTAGCATTCAAACAGAAATAGGAGCAGCAAGATGGTAAAACGCAGTTAGAGTAGCGTGGCTTGAACCGGGAGAGGCGGCGGGTGGGTGACCCAGCAGGTGAACGTGCCCTCCCGAGAGCCGCCACAGGATGTGCATCCTGGAGAGCACCACACCTGCTCTGTGGAGTCCTCAAGAGAACATGGTGGGAACACATTACAGCTACCTGAGTGGAGATGGGTGGGGAGGGAGGGGACAGTCGGAACTGGAGGCAGAGCCAAGAAGCAATATGGTAAAATCCATGGGAGCCCCGAGGGCGCAGGCCACCGGCACCCCCCCTGCGCCCTCCCCCGTCCCCTCCCCACCCCCTCTCTGCTGCATGGCACGCTGCTGTACGCCGCGGGCTGTCTCACAGGTGCGGACACTTGGATCTGAGAGGTGAGGCCCTCTCTGCTCCTTCTTCCTCCACAGAGCCATACACAGGGTCAGGTCAGGAAGCCAGGGCCCCTGCAGGTCAGTCAGTTCACTATGGGGAGCAAGAAGGAAGCGCCTGTCCCCTCCACACACCTCGCGGGAGTCAGTGCTGGGAGGGGAGTAGAAGAGGTAAGCGTGAGTGGGCCGGCCCGGGCCTGGCTGCAGAGAGGTCAGGCCCAGAGGAAGCCAGGCAGAGCGCGTGGGCTGAGGCTCAGGGTGGCGGTCATTTGCGTGAATCTGGCGCCACCGTCAGGGGGTCAGAGCAGCTGTCTGGCGTCAAGGTCACCCCTCCTGGACGGCAGAAACCCTGGCGGTGTGTCCTGGCCTTCTACATGTGAACTGACAAGTTCCACCAAGAAAAACGATGACAAAACAGCCCAACTGTAGGCACGGTGATCCCTGACAGAAAAACAAGGCCCAAACAGAACATAACCCCTCACACAAGCTCAAAGCACCACAGTGAGAGGCTTGGGGGGATCAGAGAAAATCTGTCTGGACACTAAGATGAAAGTTAAGTTCAGAGAAAGATAACACAGCTTATTATCGACAGTACAGTACACAAAAATAAAAAAACCTACTGTGCCTATAAAGAAATGATAAAATGGTCTATGGAGAAGTCAGTCAAGAAAATAAAATACTAGAGAAGCCATGTTATGGAATTAAAGAGAAAAATGTCTAAACAGCTGAATATTGAAGAAAGACTAGAAGCTACGGAGATGAGCCTGAGAGAGAGTGATACTCTATCATTTGTAAAGAAATGGAAAGGCCTGAAAAGCGTTAAGGTGCGGGAAGTAAGCCAGAGGGACAAAGGACACATGTTTTTCCTTTTATGTAGAAACTACAGTTAGCTTATAAGCTTGTAAGTAAATACGCTGGGTGGTATGCAGTGGAGATACAGGAGACTCGAGGGAGATCTCAGATAGTATAATTCCTTAGAAAGCCAAAATCAAAGTTCGGCAAAATAAAACACCAGGAAGCAGGGAGAGTACTTGAGAGGGATGCGATGGGGTCAAAGGTGGACAAATGAAGAGAAGGGGGAGGGGAAGCAGTCCAGACTCCAATGTCTACTCTACAAAATTCAGAAGAGTGAGGGAAGGGTGCGGAGGGGAAGCCTCGGTGAGAATACTGGAAGGAATGACACTGATCAAAATACAGTCATAAACTGCCTTGTTAAAGGGCAACTCCTTTGTACAACTACTTGAGGATAATTTAAAAATATAAAATCTAGGGCTGGGAAGGTAGCTCAGTGGTAGAGCGCTTGCCTTGCAGGCCTGAGGCCCTGGGTTCGATTCCCAGCACATAAGCAAAAGGAAAAAAGCTGGAAGTGGCGCTGTGGCTCAAGTGGTAGAGTGCTAGCCTTGAGCTGAAGAGCTGAGGGACAGCGCCCAGGCCCAGAGTTCAGGCCCCA
>NW_012267293.1:2153936-2224677 GCF_000151885.1 Dipodomys ordii | reverse complement strand
CGGCCATGAGCACAGCCATGGCACGCGGGCATCAGTGAGAGCAGTCACGGCACGCGGCGGCCATGAGCACAGCCATGGCACGCGGGCATCAGTGAAACCAGTCACGGCACGCGGCGGCCATGAGCACAGCCATGGCACGCGGGCATCAGTGAGACCAGTCACGGCACGCGGCGGCCATGAGCACGGCCGTGGCACGCGGGCATCAGTGAGACCAGTCACGGCACGCGGCGGCCATGAGCACGGCGTGGCATGCGGGTGGCCGTGAGCCTGGCCGTGGCAGGCGGGCAGCCGTGAGCTTGGCCGTGGCAGGCAGGAAGCCGTGAGCTGGCCGTGGCAGGCGGGCAGCGGGCAGCCGTGAGCCTGTCTGTGGCAGGCGGGCGGCCTGGGCCTCACCTGCAGGATGGACACTGTCTGGGAGAAGTGGTGCTGCTCCATTGTGGAGGTGGAGTAGAGCGCGGCCAGCGGGTGGTCGAACTTCTGCAGGTAGCTGTTGCTGAAGCCTCTGTGGTCCAGGTCATGGCACAGACAGGCGATGAGCAGCCCTTTGCGCTGGAAGAGCACAGCGGAGTGTTCAAGACAGAGAAGCAAGAGGAGGACCCTGGGCCCACAGACAGCCCACACCGACGTCGGCCGCTCTCCTACCAGCACCCTGGGGAGGCTGACATTTCAGGTAATCTAACTTTCTCTCTAACCCCATCCAATCATTCCTGTGTTGTCCACTGCAGGTGCCAGATGCCCACAGCATTTGAGACAAAGCTGACCTGCGCAAGGAGAGGGCAGCGCCCAGTCAATCCCAACGGCACCATCGCCACTGCAAACAGTCCCCATGGCAAGCCCATGGAGTACAACACTACAAGAAGGCCGAGGGGCGCTTCAAGAGACGGGCGGAGCTCACAGAGTCTGAGCAGGGCTCAGAGGAGGAAGGCCAGCCCTGAGCCACAGCAGGAGAGGAAGACAGGTGTGTCAGCAGAGTACCTGTCTCCACCCCGAGCACGTGGGTGAGGAGAAAGGCACCGACCCCTTGTACCCTGTCAGAAGATTTAGGCTCAGCTTCTGGAGACATTTTGGTGAGGTTCAAAGGTATAGCTACATTTCTAATTGAATGAATATACTGAACAAATGCCTGAGTGTGAAAACACCGGGATAATGTGTCATCGATCATCCATATCACAAGCGTGCTGGGGCAGGGAGCTAACGCGCACCCACCGCGCTTCTGCGGGGCCAGAGGCGGAGTGCGCGTGGCGCTCACCTCCAGGTCTGTGAAGAGCTCGTAGTTGTTCTGAAGTATGGCGTACATGCAGTGCGCCACGGTGACCGCGTGCTTCCAGTTGTGGTACGGGACGCGCCGGTAGTTCTTCTTCACAGACATGATAAATCGACACAATTTTTCGAGGTCAAAGCTGGGTAGAGGAAACAATTATGGCTGAAGCCAGTGGAGCCAGAGTCCAGGCCCTCTGGTTGGGGTGCACGGTGTCTGTGCTTGCTCACACACTGGCCGCAGGGCAGAGCCCAAGTCCTGCCACCTCACTCTTTCTCAATCAAGCCCCAAAGAAGTGAGAGAGCAGAGCTTTGGATAGCCTCCATCCTAACGTGCCGCTGTCCCTCCACGGAGGAAGCGCCAGCACCAGCAGAGACACCTGCCATCAGCCTCTGTGGCCTCCGTGACCTGGGCTTTCAAGAAGTCTCTGTGCCCCGCAAGCTCAAAAGGCTACAGAAGTATCCGCATCCACCCAAGGGTACTCAAATTCTGAACTAAGATCTTCCAAAAAGCACAATTGACTCATAAACTATGAGACATCTATCAGGAATGTTTTCTAAAAATGAGTTATTAGCCTTTCAAAGTTAATTCACATTGTTAAGTGGCAAATGCCCATATCCAAATATTGACATATGAAAGAGTGGCATAAACTTTAACTATCATCACTCTATTTGATTTTGCATATTTATACTTCATGACTTTATTCATAGTTGGGATCCTTACCATCTCTCAAAATAGATTTAAGGTAGCCTAAAACAATAGCCAATATACAAAGGAGCTCCTTGAAATAGTAAGGAGACCCATAGCTCACACAAATTTTAAAAACGATGTAACTCGTGTTTTCCTCCATTGAAAACCTCCAGATCCTTGGAGTAAAACGGGTAAGGCATCTTACGAGTTGGAGCTGGTCAAACTATTAACTGACACCTACAAAATAACCAGAGCTGGTCATCTGTAGGGCGCCTTTCAAGATGGAGGTTTACACTCATGGATGAAAAGAAAAGACAGATTTTAAGTTCCAGAGAAAATAAGAGACTATAAAGCATTGGATAACTTAATAATGGTTTTTTCAAACCAAAGAAAACCATTCTGGGAATTTGAAATGTGTGTCTTTAATATATCACACATAACATCATAAACTCCTTGAAGACTGGTCAAAGTGGATAGAGAAAAAGTCTTAACCAATGGAGCTATAATGACTGACAAAGGATCATACTATTTGGGGAAGGGGGGTGTTCTCACTAAGTAGTTTTTTTCTGGCCCCAAACTCATGATTCTCCTGCTCAGCTGCCTGAGTGCTGACAAGGCATTATCCTTTGAAGTAGGAGAGTTTTCTTCTATAACTCATCTAACAGATACAAAGTGTAAGTTAGAAGTTAATGCTATATGTATATTATAACATCTAAATACAGTTTCTTTCTTTTCTGGACTGGAGATTGAACTCAGGGCCTAGAACTTGCCAGGAAGGCACTCTGCCAGCTGAACCACACCCAAACCCTTTGTGCTTTATGTTTGAGGTAGGACCTCTTCTTGGGTTTTACCAGGCTGGCCTCAAACCGAGTGACTGGATTTATAGGCCTGTGCCACCACTTCTGGCTTTCAACACATTACTTAAAATATGCACTTCTGCTCAGTGCTACGTCTGGCTTTCTCCAGCTATATAACCTCGTGCTCCAGTTCTATGACACCTCCTGGGTGCTGGTTTGCGCAGGGCACAAGCCCATGGCCAGAGTGCCCAGGTATACCTGTAGGGAGACTGAAAAGGCTGCAGATGTACCCAATAATAACTCTGCCCTCTTTCTGACCATTTAGAATACAGATCAGAGGTGGCAAAATTGAA
The DNA here is from genome assembly GCF_000151885.1 of Dipodomys ordii. Classification (NCBI taxonomy): domain Eukaryota; kingdom Metazoa; phylum Chordata; class Mammalia; order Rodentia; family Heteromyidae; genus Dipodomys; species Dipodomys ordii. Next base: position 2,221,579 of record NW_012267293.1, on the reverse strand, counting down.
GTAACTATAAGCACAGAGAGCGGTGTGCCAGGCATCTCAGCAGGAGGAGGAGGGGGAGGTCATAGCACCAGAAATGAAGCAGGAAATTCTTAGGCCATTCATACCAAGATGTCCCACAGGACCGGTGAATCATATAGACGAAAATCCCTGGCCACATATTTTCAAAAGGACCAATGTCAAAGTGGAATCTGAAATTAACAGAGAATAATTCAGCATTAGATACCACTAGGATAAACATTACCAGTAAAAATCATTTAACTTTTTGTCTACCAAGAAACTAAGAAGACACCAGGATTTCCTTCTTCCCCTCCTTAGTCGTATCTGTCAGTACTAAAGATTTCAGGAGATTCCATGTGTCCCCAGGAATTTAGCAAGGCACCGATTTTTTCTACTAAACAATCTGGTTTTACCAAACTTGTAAAAATGTACAGTACTATTCATGTTACTATATAGCTCATAAATAGGAGGAACCTTACCAGATATATTTTTCTATCCTATTTTAAATGAAATAGAAATCTCAAAAGTATAATTAACCTGCTATTATATCCATACCATTTTATTTACTATTGATTTACTAATTAATCACTATGCTTCAGCTGTAATAAACAGTCTGGTAAATATTACATATTTCCCAATCGTTTCTGAAGATTCCCTATGCAGATAAGAGCACTCAGGCTTGCACTTACTGAGGACATTCAAGTTCCCCCATACCCTACCATCCTCTGGAAAACAAGAGGTGAACATTGAACTAATCACTCCCAGATTCTTGAATGTAACAAGGAATTTTAAATTAGAACGGAAGTAAGATTTTGTAAAAGTGATACGAAATACCATTTGCGGATTTAAAGGTATGTAGAAGACAACAGCATGATCAAAAAATGCTAACACTCAGCCTGTCTCACTTCAAAACCAGGTTCAGCTTTTGTTTGTGGGCACTCTAGAGGAGCAGTGCCCGAGCCGCTGTCAGCAGAACCCGTCACCAACATTACACCCCGGCGGAGCACTCACAGCTCGATCTCCTTGCAGAGCTGCACCGGCAGGGTGAAGCGCATGAGGCCCTGCCACTCCTCCGCTGTGCAGATGCTGTGGTAGGACAGCTTCTCCATGGTCACCCGGTAGATGCACTCCGAGTGGCGAATCCTGTGGTACATCTGGAAGGCCGAGGAAAAGGGACTGCATTAATGAAAGCCCTCATGGCTTGAATTTTTAATCTGAATGAACATTTTCAGTAACTGCATCTTCCTATATGTGAGTGATGTTAATATTTTATTATAAAATATAAACAAAAAATAGAAGACCGGGTAAAACAATTTGAGAATTTTATCAAAAAGACAGTTTTGTTTTCATTTAACAAATGTGTTTTTAAATAGAAGCACCATAATATAATGCTTTATTATCTGTAGAACTATTTAATATTTTGTGAAATAGTACCTGAAGGTCTGGACAGTTTGATTTCTTTTCTACACTTAAACTTTCAGTGATATCACCTGAGAAAGATAGACTCAAAAGTCACAAGTATGTGAATCTTTGCAAAGTAGCACTGGTTGTTTTCACCATAGTTTCAGTTTTATTTCTTAATCACTACTAATACATTTGGTTGAAATTCACATAAATTTCTCTTTGCCTTTATGTCAGTCAGTTGATCCCATAGACTAATCAGTTTTATGTCTAATCAAATCAAGAAAACTAAAACTGCCCATGAAGATTCATTACCACCCTTCCAAATTAAAAAAAATTATTAGAAAATTCAGTTTCAAGTGGGAAGAGATGGAAGGGGAATGAACTGGAACAAGGAGAGGGTAAGTTGAAAGCTGGTATTTTTATGCTGAAACTTGAAACATTAACCTTAACATGAAGATTAGAAGGCAAAGATCGTCAGACAGAATATAAAAGCATGGCCCAAATATATACGGCTTCTAAGAGCTTTTTAAAAATAGAACAACACACACATGTCAAAGGATGGAACAGAAACAGCATTTACCACCAGTAAAAAAAAAATTGGCTTTATCAATATCAGGTAGATTTCAGATCACAGACTTATTACTGGGGGAACTGTATACATGACAGAGGGGTCAGATCATTAAGAGACACAGCAATCTAGATGCCATGCAGCCAACGGGACAGTTTCAAAATATGTGAAGCAAAAACTGAGAACACAGATGCATAATGAATTTCAAGTTTCAATACCACTGCACCCTTAGAATAGTCCTTGCAACAAAGCAATCAAACTACAACCCTAACAGACATTACTAGAGGAAATAAAATGAAAATGTAAAAAGACCCAGGATACTCACAATAACTCTGAAGATAGCAAATAAAGATGGAAAAATTTTACTACCTAAAATAAATACTTACAAAACGTGACAGTAACCTCACAGTGTGGCTCTTGTTATCAATAACATAAATAGACCAACAGCATAGAATATAGAGTGAGCACACACACACACACACACACATACACACACACACACAATAAACACACACATACACATGCTTAGTTGGTTTTCAACAAGGACACAAAGGCAAAAGGTAGAGCAATGTTAAGTGTATGCCACAAACAGTTCTAGAAGAGTTAAGCCCCCAAATGTAAAAGTTTTGAGCATTCTTGTACCATACGCAAATTTTTACTTCAAATGTGTAGACCAAGTGTAAAACCTAAAACTATAAAACTTCCAGAAGAAGACAGAGGAGAAAGTCTTTGTGACATGGAAACATTCTGTTTCAATACAATGTTCTCAGCAAGATGATAAAAGTTGAGCAGTCGAACTTCTTTAGAATTAAAACCTTTGTTCTTCGTCAAGAGATGAGAATGAAAGACAGGCCAAAGAGCACAAGCCCATTTTTGCACTGGCCTTCACATTGGTCCAAGGAGATGAAGTCTCTGTATATACAGATTGGTTCACAAGACAATTGTTCAGAATAGCTGAACATGGAAATCACCAGAGTGCTCATTGAGGAGTATGTAGATAATTTATGGTCTAACCATGCAACTCTGTAATGGCAAGTACACAGAATACTACTCAGGAAGTTCAACAGTCAACAGGATCGATTCCAGATTTATTGCAATTCTGCATTACCTGTGACTCATTCTAGTTCTATGGTCAAGCTACTGGTAAAAGTAAATGTCATACTACTGAGAAATCCGTAGCAAGTAGTAGGGGACGTGTAACTCTACATAGACTCCTATAAAGTTTACTCTATAAAATAACTAGTCTAACTTCTGCAAAAATAATTAATTTTGGCAAGTTTAATAATATTCCTATTTACTACGAGGTTTAATATTAATGGCAGACAATGAAATTTTAGCCATTAGAAAGAATACGATCATGTCACTTGCAGGGAAATGGAAGTGAAGTAAGCCAAGCTCAGAAAGAGACAAATGTTTCCTCCCCTCTGTGGAACAGATCTAAATTTCACTGAGATATGATAAATTATACAGGACTCTAGGCCCTCACGCAGTGCGCTCACAGTGCGCTCAGAGGAGGCCACGCTTAGGGGAGGACACACAGGCGCCCCTGTGCCGCTGGGCCTCTGGCCACTTAAAACAGTGTTTATTGAAACCAACTCCAGGAAATGAAAATTAGGATTTTTCTCTTTCGTGTTCTGTTTTCTTTTCTTTTTGTCTTATTTGCTTATGTCTTTGGGAGGACAAGGGAGAGCACGGAAATGGAGGGACAAAGGTGACCAAATGCAGAGTGCTACTTCCTGGACATGGAAAACAAACTACACCTTGTGGTTGGAGGGAAAGCTGGAAGAGAGCTGGAGAAGGCATGGCACTGCCCCCAAAGGAATGCACTCATCACCTGACTATGCAACGTAACCCTCTGAACCTTACCTTTATAACAATCAAAACAGAAAATGATTTAGGATTATTAATAAACAATTATTTTAAGTTACTAATGAAAGTGAAATGTTAGTTTTTTTTACTGTAAATTACTAATATTACAGAAGACTATGCTGCCTTTTACGTTTGTTTTGCATTCATTTATTTCCTTCTGACAACTGGCAGGAAAAGGTCTGTGGCCGTGGCTGCATAACAAAGGAGCTGGCAAAGCAGCCCACCTCTGTGTCCCCTTCCCCACTCTGTCCCCCCACAGCCCATCTCCCTCCCCCAGCGGTCCCCCTCTCTTTCTGCCAGCCCTCTCTGGCCTCTGCCCCCCTCCCTTCCCTGTCCTCCCCTGCCTGGTCCCCCACCTTGCCTCAGCCCTGGGATGGATATGGGGCGAAGTCCCCACCCACTGAGGATGTGGAAACTAGGAGCCACCATGAGCAACTGTGGTTCCGAAAGGAAGGCTGCTGACACAGTACAACAATTCCAAATCCCCAAATTAACGCAAACCGCAGCTGAGACCAGAACCATGGAAGCTCGGGGTACGCGAGCAGAGACCTCCATCTCACGGCACCATTACTGCAAAATGAACTGGGCAAGTAAATGAATGGACTTTCAAACTTCAACAAGAGATCGACACAAAGAAGGATCAACACATCAGCAGCCACTAAGCAGTAGGCTGATAAAAAAGAGTTACCGAGAGATTAACAGTCTACACCATTGCTCGGTGACTCCTGGAACTAGTGTCTTTGCCCCTGCATTAACTGGGTTGATTTGTTTTGAAGGTTTCGTTTTTGAGCTGCTTGTATGTTCTGGTTAGTAAGATCTGGTTGGCTGTATAGTGGGTTAAGCAGTTAAGCTGAGTGTGTGTGTGGGGGACACTATCCCTCAGGACCATAGTAGACTACAAAGCTAAAGACATCCTCAGTCTAGTACCTCATCTGAGTCTTCCTGCTTTTGCCTTTTACTCTGTTTAGTCATGAAATTGTATTTTATAGATTATTACAGTCAGTTTTACCAAATACTAAGTCACCGTTAAGTGTATAGCCAGCCACTTTAATATTTCCAAAGGCTAAACTGCCCTGGATTGAGATTGGAGTTTGCCTCATTTATGTATTGGACAATTCTAGTTAAAAAGTTCTAGTTCTAATTTATAGAACACAAAAGGTTGGAAAGTAACAGAGTGGCCGTTTAAAAGCAATCTGCCTGGTAACAAGTTTGAGCTGTGAATGGCACCCAGCATGCTCTGATGAACTCAAGAGTGGAAAAGCAGAAAGTTCTGAGAGGGCAGAGGGCAGAGTTCCGAGTGCTTCAGCTGCCTTACAGCATCTCATGCACTTCGGGGAATGATGCCTTTTAAATAACCAAAGAATGGAAAACGGCCCTGTTCATTGTCAGGGACTTTTTAAATGCCTGTATACAAACATGACACTTTAAATCACCCACTTTTTAGGATTTAATCTTCCTCTCCCCCCTCTCCCCCTCCTCTCTCTGTCTCTCTTCCTCTTCCCCTCCTCTCTCTGCCCCCTCTTTTTTCCTTCCCTCCCTCTCCCTCTTTTTCTCTATCCTTTATCACTTTATAAAGAGACAAACTCTCTGTATTTTACACACAAAACTTTAAAACTCTTCTTAATATGTATCTGCCTATACACAACAATACAAAAAGCTGTCAAGTGAAGGGCAGTACCTGGAGCGCTCCAGGGCCATTTTAGCTATGTGGCCTGGGAATACTACACTCTCTGTAGAGATCATTATAACCTCATTTTCAGGACTGTTGTGAGACCGAGTTTTTATACAAAAGGATCCACAACAATGCCTGATATACAGTAAAACAGCCTATCAAGTAACAGATGTTCTCTTGAGAACGATTTTTCTATCTCCCACTGATGTGTGGTTGCTGTCTTTAAGAATGAAGTAAAGTTGAACCACTTATGGATCAACTGGGGTCACCTGTACATCCCTCTTCGGTACCGAATGGCACGGAACTAACCTGCCCTAAAGAACTCCAGAGGCAGAACTGGTATGACTATCCTGTTGGCTTCTTACTAAGTGTTCCTTTAAAACTGAAATATACATGAGTGACTACTGACTCTTTGAATCTTCCTAAATGGTTACTTTCCCAAACATGAGTTATCTGAGCAAATGAAATGCAAGATGTTGTCAATCAAGAAACATGTCCATTTAATTGGATAAAAGGTAAAGATAAAGACATAATTAATGTTCCAATGGCCAATTTGTCCTGACTCTCAGGACCATTTTTTCATATTTTATTGTTATTATTAAGGTGCTGTAGAGGCCTGTTAATCAAACAAGATCCACACTATAAAATACCCATCACATTATCTTATTAGTGTACTAACACGATATTAAGAACAAAACCTGTTCAAGATTGGAAGATCTAGCAATTAGGGGCACTTTTACTGCACAAAGCTTCTTCATATTAATGAGTGTTCATAAATACTCATGTATGTTTTCCAGAAAGAAGCAGAACTTTCAATGAAGAACAGCAAACCCTAAAGGTTGTTTAGTGAGCTGCTTGGGGCAATGCCTTCAGCAAGGCATTTCTCCTAGTGAAAAGATGCTCGAAGCACCAAATCAAATTTGTTCCAAAAGCCAGGTGAGCTCTCAGCGCAGCCTCCACCGGGGTCCGGGGCTGCTGGCTGGAGTGGTGGGCTGGTCACTGAGGCGGGCTCCGGGGCCTGGGCTCTCCAGAGCAGCACTGCTGTCGTGAGGAGGGGTGCCAAAGGTCAGTCCTCATCCCTGAACCTTCTTCTAAGTGCCATGTCCAAGTCATCACTGCAAAGGCAAGCCTGGCTGCCGTGTGCCTTCCCAAAGCAGCACAGCACTTTCTGTTGGGCTTTACGGATGGATGTTTCAATGCAGGGTTTTTTGTTATGTGACAATTAGTTGGCTGAAAAACTTCTGAACTCACGAGGCTATAGTTCCTAAAAGTTGTGTTTAAGCTGACATTTATGTGTTCTTACACATGAAACTGAATGTTCAACTCATTTAAATTACAACCATATAAGAGACAAAGCATACATCCCACCATTTTAAGGTGGATTTCAGCATACAAGTTAAACAGAGGAGGACCATGAGCATGAAGGATTTAATGTGAGTGATGGCCCCACAGGTTATGGAAGCAGAGTGCCCTTCTCTTCACATCAAACCCTCTGTAGAGCACCAAACGCTGGCTGCTACTATCACTTTATGCAAGACTCTCAGGTTCAGCGCACTGGAACAAACATGAAAGGCTTAGATAACATCTTCTCTTCATTACATACGAAATGTTAAGTTCTATGCTTAAAACTTGTACCCGTGCATTCATTTCAATTTTCTTTTAAGCAGAGTCTCAGGCATTTGTTAGTCCCAAGACATTTTCTAGAACGTGGAAGAACAGTTTGCCAAGGAAATGCATGTGAAAGAGAACATGAAGCGACTCAAAGGCTTTGCGTTAACGCTGAGAAGCAGCCTTGCACTCACATTTGCACAGTGTAGGGCCAGCGCACAGAAGACAGCAAACATCTTGAAGTTGTTCTCGTCCGTCTTGGAGAAGGCACTGCCGCTGATCTTGTTCACCATCTGCACCACGCCGATCACGCTGCCGCGGCTGACGATGGGCATGCACAGGATGTTCCGCGTGGTGTAGCCTGTGTACAAGTCCACCTCTCTGGGCAGCGTGGGCGCACGGAGCAGCGGCCGTGAACAGAGCAGGAGGAAGGAAAGAAAGGACGCTTGCCATCAGACCGGAGTTCAGCTCTGCAGCGCATGGCCCCAAGCTCAGATAGCTGTAACAGCACACTAGCATCTAAACCCAGGGACAACATGACACTGGCGAGCAAGCATCAAAACCGTTCCAAAGATATCTAACTTGGTTGCTTTCGCTCAATCACTTTTCTAAGACAGGCTCTACAGGGGGCTTATCGCTCAGCACTGGGTTTTCAGTGTTCTGGATGACAACAATAAAAAAATAAAGTAGATTCAAAGTAAAAACTTGGTAATATGACATATTTCATTAACTCTGATGATATTTGTTAGATATATAACTTGATAAAAGCAATTTAGGAGTTTCCCCATCAGGGGTCAGCAGACAACACTCCTTAGGCCAAATCAACTCATCCTTGTACATTAAAAATAAATAAAGCTTGAATGAGGTACAGCCACACTGCTCATTTATGCGACCCGTGACACTGATTTACGAGTATTTTTTAGCAAGTTCTGTGAATTGAGTTCCACAGAAGCAGCCACTCAGCTGTGCCATGGGAATATTAGGTAGCTTCAGGTAGCCTTCTGCGTCTCATTAGCACACTGCTCTTGAGCTTGCCCTGGCTGTGGTGAAGGGTGCCCTTCAGCTCTTCAGCCTGTGGCACTCTGAGCCGTTGTCTCTCCCCGGGAGAAGCATCACTGTTTACTATCTACTCCCCATCAACCCACAGTATTGTTTGTCTACACGGGTGCTCACTCTAAGTACCCTGCTTTGAAGACCTGCACAAGAGTTTTGTGCTGACCGGTTAGTAATCATCCAGCAGACCGGGGACCACGCAGACAGGAATGGCTGAATTTTCCAGAAACCGCTCAACTGTCTTCCTAGGGCATGGACCACAACCTCCCACCTACTTCCCTACATTCTGGCCAGCTCTTGCTGATGCCAATTCTGAATCTCTCAGTGGTGGACAGTGACATTACCCTTTCTTTTTTCATGTATCTAACAGTTTGATGTATATTTTCTTTGTGAAATGTCTGTTTAAATCTTCTTTTGTAAAATGTCTGTTAAACTCTTCTGTCCTTTTAACTGAATTTGGTATCTTAATTATATTGACAAAATTTTTTATATATTCTAGACATATTTTTATCACATATATGTTTTGCAAAAGTTTTCTTCCAATCTTCAGATTACCTTTTCATTTTCTTAATAGTCTGAATCACACATTTTACATAAATATTGTAATAAGAATATACATATTATTCACACTATTTAAACAGTGAAAGATTAATTCTGTTTGGGGAAAATGACAATTTTAGAATCTCTTATTAATGTATTGATTAAAATATCTGCTGGACGGGAGTGTCTCACGCCTGTAATCCTAGCTACTCAGGAGGCTGAGATCTGAGGATCGAGGTTCAAAGCCAGCCCGGGCAGGAAAGTCCGTGAGACTTTTATCTCCAATAAACCACTAGAAAACCGGAAGTGGCGCTGTGGCTCAAGTGGTAGAGCACTTGCCTTGAGCTGAAGAGCACAAGGACAGCGTTCAGGCCCAGAGTTCAAGCCCCACGACCAACAACAACAAAAAAATCTTACTAGGCCATAGCTGGAATCATATATGAATGAGGCATACTTGACGCTGGTCAATTAATTACCTGATAAAAACTTCCAGTTGTTTATATAATTTTTCTCTCAAAACAAATCAAATGTATGTACTTACTAAGCACTGTTGACAAAATATATGAAATATCATTCTCTAACAGCCATGGTGCTTATCTTGCAACTTTCCATCTCTTGCTTTAATAAACCCAGATTATAGTTTGTTTCCTCACACTCCAAAGAAGGTCAAAATGAAGTTAAAAGTTTTTATAAACTGCCTTAATACCTAACTTTAATAATAGCCCATAAAAACTGGCTGGGTGCGAGTGGCTCATGGCTGTAATCCTAGCTACTCAGGAGGCTGAGATCTGAGGATCACAGTACAAACCCAGCCTGTGCAGAAAAGTCCCCATGAGACTCCTATCACCAATGAAACATTCAAAAAAACCACAAGTGTTGCTGTGGCTCAAGGGGTAGAATGTTAGCCTTGAGCACAAAGAGGCTAAGGGACAACACCCAGGCCCTAAGTTCAAGCCCCACACCCAACAAAATAAAATAAAATAAAATCTATGGCTTAATGGGCTCCTACTTCCTGTCAGGCAGCTTTGAAACCTTTTAGGTACTGCTACACTAATTCAGGACACTGAGGCTACAGGGAGCTACATAATTCACCCCAGGTCTCCCTGAGCCAATAATTGCAGAACTCAAAAATACATATTTTCAACACTCTGTTCATCCTTTTAGTATAAAATTTGATGTAGAATTCTAATATAGTACAACAAATGAAGACCCACCATAAGAGATCCATCCATTGAAGTCCCTGTTCATTGCTCTGAACACTGTACACACTATAGCTGGCTACAGTCACTTTCTACTAGCTTAGGAATTACTGTTTTGTAACTATATGAATGTATGGACTGCTGGTTCACAAAAGCAAACCAAGTAGGAGATAAAAGTACCTGAGCTGGGCAATGGAAAAGTGGGGCTCCCTCCCAGAGAAGCGTTGGGCAGAGCTGGGCGTGGAGAGACAAGAGCCGAGGAAGGCAGGAGCTATTTCTCACCTATTGAAACGTGGGTCCGCATAGGCATCCGGAATGTTCAGGACTTCCCCCGTCCGTGCTACCTGGCCAGCAATTCCTTTCTCGATTGAAAATCTGCACAGATAGAAGAGGAACATGCTATGTCAATGATCAATGCCGAAACACTTCATTACAACCACATACTGATCTGAGAAGCCTTATTTATTTTAAATGCACCTATTAACTTTACACTGACATATCCTAAATCATGCTATAAAATATGTACTATTAAGACAGATAAACACACAGTGGCCACTTATGAACATTAAGGTATGACTGTCTTAAGATATAATCCTGAGACTTTGTTTTAGAGCATAATTAGATGCCAGCACTAGCCAACAATAATCACTTCCACTGGCCAAACGCCTCAGAGTTCACAACCCACTTCCTCCTAAGTATTATTCATGGATGCTCAGTAGCCTGAGGTCAACACTGCTGAGCCAGCCGTGCACAGCCAGCACTAGAGCACTGTGCCCAGCACCGTGCTGTGGTAGCAGGGGCTGCATCTGAACCTACCGATGCAGGACTAAGAATTGTATGCTGTTTGCAACATGGAAATATATGGAAATATTCTGCTTTCTTAATTTGTTCATCTTTAAAACAAAACACAGCTAGTTGTTCACTGTTCATATATATATATATATATATATATATATATATATATATATGTATGTATATAGTTTTATTTTAGTGGCAGTACTGGGGCTTGAACTTCCAGTCTCCAGCTCTCTCTCAGATTTTCTGCTCATGGCAGGCACTTTCCCACTTAAGCCTTGCCTTCACCAGCTTTAGGCTGGTTAACTGGCTATAATAGTCTTGCAGACTTCTCTGCCCAGGCTAACTTCAAACTATTATTCTCAGATCTCAGTCTCCTGAGTAGGGAGGATTCTAGGCATGAGCCACTGGCATCTTAATTGATTGCACTTTGGATATCCAGTGCCAGTATATTTCTCCTGTAAACACATTCTCACATTTATCAATACTTTTCTCACTGCAATATTATCATCATGCATGCAATCATTTCAAACTGTAGTTAACATTTCTACAGCACACAATATCTATGATTTTCCAACAGTTCAAACTCATCTTCATAGTATTGACTTTTCAATTTTATAGAAAGTAATAATTACAGAAATAAGGCTTTACTCTAAGTATTATCAAGAAAACTTAAAAGATAATTGATACAAAAAGCATTAGAACATCAGGAAGTGAACCAAGCATTGCATAAACTCAAGGTGCTCGTGCCCCAGCTGCCCTGTGCCCTGTGGGACAGCCGGCGGCCGAGGCAGAGCATCTGGTTCACCCTGGATGTGGGCTTGTCTGTCGTGGTCTGGGAGCAGGCTGCTTGGGACTCTCACTCGACCCTCTGTGCTTTGCTCTCTGAGGCACTGGAAGCCTACAAGCAGCCGTCAACCAGCCACCTCACAGTAACCAAGTCCCCCCAGCCGCCTTTCTTAGGATTGTCAATACATGCTTTAAGTCATTGTTTTTAAAATTAAAGCAATAATAGCAGTGTTAGAAAACAATAAAACCGTAAACGAGAGACATTGGTCTGACGTACTTTGATACAAAAAATACAAACAAATTTTTAAACCTCACAGAGTCACACAGTGCCAGAGTGATATAATTGTGAAGCACAGACGTGTGAGCTTGCACCACCGGGAAGCGTGGGGCAGCAGAGCAAGTCCACGCCTGCAGCCAGCCACGCGGCACGTACACTTCCACGTGAACGCCTCCCTGGCACAGTGCCCACGCACACAGCAATGATTGTTGTTGGGGTTTGAACCGAGGGCTTTAAGCTAGGACAAACTCATCAGGCCCGAGCTCCAGCACTTGAGCCATACCCCAGCCCTTTTGAGCTGGGATCTTGCTGTTTGCTCAGGCCGGCCTGGACTCTGGTCTTCCTAGTCACGTGACTGTCACTGCGGGGCTGACAGGCACACAGCCTCATGCCCAGCTTTTGCTGTTGACATGAGGTCTTGCAGAGTTTTGCCTAAGCTGGCCTGGAATTAGATCATCTTGGACCTAGCCTCCTGCCCAGTGGGGATGGCAGGCACACCACCATGCCCTTTTTTATTGTGGACTGAGGTTTTGTGAACTGTTTGCCTGAGCGGGTCCCAAACCAGGTCCTCTGGACCTCAGCTTTGTAAAGAGTCAGGATTTCAGCACAGGCTATCACGTTCAGCAAGAAGACCAGGCCTTCCGGACCTCAGCTCTGTGAACAGACAGGACTACAGCACAGACCCTCACGTTCAGCGGGAATTCTTGGTGTGGGAGCATTGAACTAGAAATCTTTATATAGTGTATGTAGCAGAGTAAACGAGACAAGTAGGAAGAAGAAAGCAGGTATTTCAGAGGACTTCTGGCTGAGGATGCTCAGCGGATCTGTACGTCGATAGTGCTCCTTGCAGGTTTCCAGGTTGGCAGCACTGCGCCACCGTGCCTCTACGGACAAGTATGCTCCATCTGTCTCATCAAGAGACAACAGAGGCCACTGGCAGAGCAGAGACTTTTGTTTTAAGGTGCAACACACTGCATGTTGACTGCACCCACTGGCGAGTCAGCTACAATGCGCTTCAGTCAGGGAATGCACTAGATGCATTTCCTCTTTGCTCGGACCCTGAGGCAGCCATCCAGGCTGGGAAGAGGCCGGGGCCAAACTGGTTCAATTCACCCTTGCTCCCAAACATGGGAAAACCTGCAGACTCCAGGCGGAGTGCACCTTTACCTACCTGGGAGCACTAGTAAGTTTTTCCAACATGATTTCCAAAAGGACCGCCTCCGGAAGACGGCGTTTCCAGGAGGGAGGCTAACGCTTCCTGGGCGCGGTTTCGTGGACACTGCAAAGTCATTCCCAGAAGCACTACCTTCAGGAGGCGGGTCCTGGTGGGAATGATATCACAGAATGACAAGCATGGTCAGCACACCTGCGGGGAGGCACAGGAGGGTGGGCAGCAACACCTGCGCCTCCGAGACAGAGCTAGCACACTGCGCGCCAGCTGTACCTTATCTCTTTGGTCTTCTTGAAGATGGGTTTCCCTTCCTTTTCCTCTCCAATATCAAAAAGGTCTGAATATAACTCCTTGTTCTTATGATCCACCTGGAAAAGGGCACAGCGGTCGGCGTTCACCAGGTTTTTTGCATATATCTAAAGACAAATGAGACAACAGGAGTGAGCAGTGAGAAATTCAAGACATTTACAGGTGAATCTGTGTTCAATAATTTCAGCTATTCTATACCTGAACTGGGTAGGACATGAGCATTGTAAGCATATACATATAAAGATAAATAAAATGTAACATGTATTATGTACAAATCATGTGCTAATGCTAGCATATACTGACAAGGATGCGTGAAGAGCGGGCATGCATGCACAGTTTGTGCTGCATGTTGAAATGTGTCTCTGTTGCTAAGCAGCATTCTGAACAGCCTCACTTCCTAAGAGCCCTTCACCCACTGAGCACTCAGGACTTCTAGAACCTCAGTCTGAGCTTGTATCCACAGCAAGGCCAGCAGCGTCCTGGCTACTTGGGTGTCTGGGAATAGCAACTGTGAAAAATATACGCTATAACCGCTAAGGAGACATAGTTTGATAGCTGTGTTGATTTTATATGCTGTAGTGTCAGACGATCATCATAATGATCTCTAGGTATTTACCGTGTGGTAAATACATTTATATATTGATGTGCACCAGGAGGTAAGCTACATCCCACTATTACAGAGCTAGTAATTAGAACTCCTACTAGCCACTTTTATAGTCCACGCCTTTCTAACAAATGTACTTCCCTACTTTTAAATGGTTAACTGTGAGCTCATTTCGCCTACCCAATTTGTTCATCCATTTTCTAGAACAAATATTTCTTTTTTTTTTTTTGGGGTCCGGTCGTGGGGCCTGAACTCTGGGCCTGGGTGCTGTCCCTCAGCTCTTCAGCTCAAGGCTAGAGCTCTACCACTTGAGCCACGGCGCCACTTCCGGTTTTTTTCTTTTTGCTTATGTGGTGCTGAGGAATCGAACCCAGGGCCTCTGGCATGCAAGGCAAGCCACCTTCCCAGCCCCTAGAACAAATATTTCTTTAATGCTTAACATATCTAACTGTCTGTATTGGACCGTGCTTACATAAATGCTCTACTACAGTTAATTTCAGACATCCAGATCAGAGCTGTGAAATTATTCCTCAGAGGACAAGAACTAATTCTTGGAGGAGAATAGCCATGACAAAATTTATGCAAAAGCAGCACGGTCACCATGTGGGCAGAGGAAGAGTAGGAAATCGCATGTAAAATTAACTTATAGGTGGATATAATCATTTTTCGTTTTTGTTTTTTTCTGTCAGTCATGGGGCTTGACCTCCAGGCCTGGGAACTGTCCTGAGCTCTTTAGCTCAAGGCTAGCACTCTACCATTGGAGCCATAGTGCCACTTCCGATTTTGTGGTGGTTTACTGGAGATAAGAATCTCACAGACTTTCCTGCCCAAGCTGGCTTTGAGTAGCTAGGATTATAGGCGTGAGCCACTGGTGCCTGGCTACATGTAACAGTTCTGTCCATGGGGGCTGGCCCTCCGTGTTCCCATTCACCATTTGTGCTATCATCTTTCCTGGGTATCTAATGTTCCTTTCCCTCCTATGTGGTGATGGGAATTATAAAGCAGATGCCAGTGAGCAAACCCCCTGACTGTCTCTGGTGTCACTGCGCTCACAGCCTAGTAGGGGAGACCACATGAGTGAATCAACCCACACCAACTGAGCGGCTGCCACATTCAGAGCTGTGAAGGCGCTGAGCACAGGGCCGGAAAACTCCTCAGGCCCGAGCAGCTTCCTGGAGGCCCTGGCCCACATGGGAGGACAGAAGGGGGATGAGAAGCCAAGCAGGAAGAGTGCTTCCAGGAAGTGGCGCTATCTGCTCCACCCCGTGAGCAGGCCCCTCACTCATGCCAGAGACATGTGAGCTTTAAGGCTTTAAGTCTGAGGACGCAAGAGAAGTATGTGCTTTGGAGACCAGGGGGAAATGGGGTGTGAATGTTTTGAAAGGCCTCTGGAGTGGGTAAAACATTTATCTCCAGAATAGCAATCGTGGTCATCTCTAGAGCCTCGGTGGCCACTTCCCCTAGCTGGGCCCTGACACTGCACTGAAGTGGTTCGTCCTGAACGGGACGTCTCGAGCACTGCAGATGAGCTCCCGGGCCCTGGGGACCGTCCCTCTAGCACCGCACAGCCGCACTGTCACCAGGAGACGGAACCTTGGTGGGTGAGGGCTGTAGTTGCAGCTTCCACTGAGGAGACCTCTTGAAGATTACTCTATTTTGAAGTGGACTAGAACAATGGGAAGGAAAAGAGCCTTTGTCAGAGCTGACAGAGTTCCAAGCACAGGCGCACCTGACCGCTGGGAACCGTGTCCACGCAAAAGGATTCAAGACAAAAGCAAAGTCACAAGGAGGACGGCTGGGGTTCTACGCCTTCCTGTGGCTTTCTGCTCAAAGTGCCGGCCAACCCTCCGCGAGAGAACAGTTGAGACTAACACGAAATAGAATGAACTTGAAGATCAAGAAGAATCAACGTCAGATCCCTAATATAACATCTACGTCCAAGGTGGCTTGAAGGATATAAAGATAAACCACAAGTCTTTTCAAAGTAAGCTGTTTTATATGAAAATTGAGATATGGTTACTCAAACTTCCTTTCCCCGAGAATCTCAACAGAAATTACAAATAGAAGGCAGTAGATTGGTAGGTATCACATTGTCGTAACGTTTAGAAGGGTTTGTCTAATTCATATGGGATGTTCCACCATAATGAGGACCATGGAATTTAAGATTAAATAAATTATTTTCACGACAAAAGGCAACTTACCATTATGTGTTCAAGTAGAGAATCTATTGCAACTATGTTATCAAAATATGTTCTGAAAGAAAGTAACATGAACCAGGTTAGGAACAGTACTTAGATCACAGTACACACAAGAATGTATTAGTTATATGTGCCTGCATTTAAACAACTACAGAGATATGATCTGATTTTTATCGTTTTGTGGAAACAATCACTATCATCTTAAATAAATAACATTTTATCATCGCCTTAATATTGGGGCAATATTAGAGGATGCATTTAGTGATTACTAACAGAGCAAAGGTCACAACACGTAATGACACAATGCAGAACTAAAACTGGCTCCACAATACTAATTTAATCAATTTGAGGGAGGGCGGGTTTTGGGGAAGCTAGAGTTGTTTTTTTTTTAAGTGATTGTACAAAGGAGTTGCCATTTGCCAAAGTAGTTTATGAATATAACATATCTTGACCAATTGGATTGAAATGAAAAATTGGAAAGAGTTAAAAAGCAGCTTTATTGTAAAAATGCAATTCATTTGAGAAGAACTGTCAGATACAAGTAATGATGTGTCTAATGACTATGTAAATTAAACATATTATTATTGCTATTATTATAAATGTCACCAAAAAATGAAGTAACAGCCATGTATATTACAAGAAGATGTAAAAAAGCATTCAATATGGTTCTGCTGGCTATGTAAAGCTTTTAGTTTGGGCTCACATAAACTTAGCAGTGTTCTCACACGTAAGGAAACTAACAAGAATGAACAATTAATTTTTAAGGGTAATTTTTAGCTTGAAATTACGGAGACTGAGAGCATCCTTCAGGGCACAGCACACTGAAGGCACCATGTAAGGAAGCCGGGAGAAGCAGGAGAGAAGCAGGAGGGCTCAGGGTGGCCTGAGGTATTCAGCCGACTCTGGGACACTTGCAAAGTAAACAAAGTACACTGGCTAGAGAAAGCTCGCAGCTTTGCTTTCTATATGCCTTGAAGGAATACACACATCCTAGAAGACTCTTTGTTTGAAAGAAGAATTTTGACTTATGTTGTCAAAAGAGATCTTCAGCTCTACATTTCTTTATTTTTTAATTTATAAAAACAAGTAAAATGTGAACTGGCAATTCAAGAAATTATTCGTGGGGCTGGGCGCCGGTAGCTCACACCTGTAATCCTAGCTACTTAAGAGGCTGAGATCTGAGGATTGTGGTTCAAAGCCAGCCTGGGCAAGAAAGTCCGTGAAACTCTTATCTCCAATAAACCACCAGAAAACCGGAAGTGGCACCGTAGCTCAAGTGGTAGAGCACTCGCCTTGAGCTGAAGAGCTGAGGGACAGCGCCCAGGCCCAGAGTTCAAGCCCCACGACCGACAAAAAAAGAAAAAAAAAGAAATTATTCATGGGAAGTCTAGTATTTGCTGGCATATAATATGAAATTCCGCTACATGGAAATGTGGGAGCTGACACCGTTACAGCTGTCACAGGGATCCAGGGTGAACACACACGTGTGGCTTCTTTAGTGACTGGTGGGAGGGAAGTTACCAAGACCCGGTGCATTTTCCCGATGCAGTGCTTAGCCAGGAGGGTCAGCTTTACAGAAGGTCAGTCCTGGTGGCAAGCAAAACCAGTATGAACCTGAAATTTGATGAATATCTACAATTGCCTTCGTTACCAGCTCACAGGAGTTTTTCTGAGTTGAAGAAATAGAACATGTTCTCAAAGAGATATCTGAGATGCTATACACAGAAAAGTTTAAAATACTTTTCGTAATATTTAAAATTGATATTGGTAGAAAATGGTAGGGAGGACATTTGGGGGGGGGGGAGTCAGAAGAATTCCTCTCCTAATGCTGTCAGAATTCTCTACAAAAACAGCTAATTAGTGTCTTCAACCCTCTATAAGACAAGCTATTTACAAAGTCAATGTCCAAATAAAAATTAGCATCATCAATTTATATCAGTAATGTTTCACTTATAAAGTGAACATGGGTGATGACCTAACTCTATAATCTGAAATATAATTAATCATTCTTCCCAAATTACTTGTATAATGAAGATTCATCTTTGGTTATTGACCACAGTGGAAACCAATCTATCACTGCCAAGGCCTGAACTTAAACAACTAATCAATAAAGTTTTCAATATCCCTAGAAATGAGACTCACTTGGATACATCCAGTAGAAAGTCATTTAGCTCCGTCTGTTTGGCAAGACCTCTGCATACCTGCCATGTAAAGTAATGGCTATTAGTGATATAGATTTCCACTTACTTGAAAATGCAAGTTCTTTCCATTAACAGCACAACTGCCTGACTTGTGTAATAATCTCAATGACTATTATCATCTGTTGAGTACATGAATATGCTAAACCCTGACTTACGCATCTGCTATTATTACCTCATTTAATAACTGCAAACTCCACAGGTTTGGGATTTAAACTTCACAGGTGAGACACGAAGCAATGGAGAAGCCTAGCAGGACCCAGGCCTCACGCGTGTCAGACGTGGCATTCAGATATAGTCAGTCTACCACAACTGATCACCAAAAACATTTTTGATACATTATAAGCCAAGCACTGGTGGCTCCTAGCTCCTTAGAAGGCTAAGACTTGGAGGATCACAGTTCAAAGTCGACTTGGGTAGAAAGATATACTTGATTCCATCTCTAGTTAACCAACAAAATTTGGAGCTGGAGGCATGACGCAAGGGTAGCAACCCAGCAATGGGCAAGAAAGCAGAATGAAAGCATGTAGTCCTGAGCTAGAACAAACACTTTATACTTTCAAAACTGTTGGCACATCTGCTACCTACACTTGAGGGCCGTGAAGTCCTGGCCCCCATCCTGTTATCCCACAACTCCACTTTCTTCCTGTCACATTGACTTTGCTGAAATGGAAAGGGGAGGAGAGAAGGGCTCTTAAAAAATACATGTGTGTAATTGAAATATATTGAAGACAGGAAGTAAGGGAATAAATAGGAAGGATTAAATGAATAAACATTTTAGAAATCACAAAAATTGTAGTATTTTTTTAAAAAGCATAAAAAGTAAAAGTGAAAGCACAGCATGACCCTGCTAATAGGTCTCTACTCTGATGCCCAGTGATGCACTCGAGTAACTCTTCTTCCTTAGGAAGATGCTGTGAACCCATCCCGGAGCCTCACCTGCACCTGATGTATGGCGACTGAAGCCCAGGCGAGATTTGCTGTTGCAACCTAAAAAAGCAAGAAAACATACAAATACGACACACAGAAAATATTCATCAGTTACACAGCACCGCCCAAAATGAAGGTCACTGAGCTTCAGAGATCTGCAGGACACTAAGTGTCAAATAGTAATGCGCGTGCTTTTTCGTTTGTTTTTTACCTTTCTCCTACTAATTGATGGAGCTTAAGGCTCTTGTTGTAACATAAAATGAGTACTTTCAAGTTTAACAGAAAGTCTATTTAGAAGGGCTCTAGGAGCCTATAAGATGATGTGTTATTTCTAAGACATGAAATCCCTATGCTGGCGCTCGCTGACAAGATCTTGCTTTGGCGACTAGCCAGCTTCTTTTACCGTTTATTGTGCAGTTAACATATATCGGCTAGGAACTAGGCATCACTCCAAGAGCTGCAGGCAGAGCAGTAAGCGCCAGGGCCACACACTGGGGCCCCTTTCTGTGTGTTGTGGGGGAGAGTCACACTGAAGCCAAGTGTCGCGCGTGGTGTAAGAGGATGCAGCAGCAGGACAGAGCACTCACGGGCATCAAGGGCTCAGGGGGCCCCAAGGGAAGGCGCAACTCCTGAGGAGGACAGAGAGGGACAGAGCCAGGAAGCCCACACTGAGGGAGGGGCAGGGCCTCCACGGAATGAGGGACAGCCGGAACAGCACAGGGGAGGGTCAGACAGCAGGTGGGGCCGGGCCATGCAAGAACTGGCTGAGGTGGATGTGAGACATTTTAGTATTTGAGCTTGGTATCTACGAGCCTACTCCACTTGCATGAGCAGTGAAGGCAGCATTGCATTCCTAGCATACTGACGCCGGTATTTCATATTAGTATTTGACACTCGGTTTAGAGAAAGGACGTTTTTAAGAAGGCATGAAGACAGCCAGAATGTAGAGCTTCAAAGCCACCACACAGCTTTATTGAACTGTGTATTGTCCATATGTTTTCTTACAGAAAAAAGGCTATGCTACTAATTAATCAGCTCCCTCTATAATCAACCTCAGGAAAACGAACACTTTCTAGGCAATCATGAGTATTCACATCAAAACAATGTCACGCAAGCTTTGAGCTGTAGAGATACATGAGTCACTGAGTGTTAGCGGCCAAAGACGCTCACCTCCTGATGGCTGAGACAGAAGGCCTCTTTGCCCCAGTGCCGATACAGCTCAAGGATGCCAATCAAGTCACCAATCGCAGTGACAATCGGCAAACAGAGAACAGACTGGATCCGAGTTCCCGATTCCAGCCCAGTACCTCTTGGAAATCGTTCATCCTGAAAAGGTAAAGGGGAAATGCATAAATTCAGTGAGAGACACAAAACCAGTAGGGGGGGCATGATGGAAAGGAAAGGGAACTGCCAGGTGGATAGGAAGCAGCACTGGACATGACACATCACAGATAAACATGGCCCATCAGGAGACCTTGTTCCCATGGTGCCCAGGACGCTGCCCTGAGTTTCTGCTCAAATGCCTCTACTTCCCATAATGCACTGGGTATCTGCTCAAATAAAGGAAAGAGTTGGGATGGTGTATAGAGGAGGCGAGCCATCAAGCGATCAGAGCAAAGCCCAGGGAGGAGACCCGGAGCGGCCCTGTGCTACAAAACTGCCTGGTAAGGAGGGCTGTGGACGGCTCTGTGGGGCTCTCCAAACAAAGGGCCTCGCTACCCTCCTGCTTCCCTTTCAAACAAACTTGCTCTGTCTGCATAAAGAAAAAGGAGAGTAACAGAATCACGTTATAGCTCCAATTCCTTTCAGAAATTTGCATGAGACTTGTCATCAATGATGAGCAGTCTTTTTCAAAAGAAATGATGATGGTTACATAAAAATCATACTTAAAAATGCTTATTGTCAGCAATATAAAACCTATATTCAATTACTTTCATGTTATTTTTATCCTTGACAAGGACAAACCTGATGAATGAACGTGTATGTTCATTTTGTGTAATAATAATAAAGTCATCATAAAAGCTGACAGTTATCCATTTATCTTCCTAGCCAGACTGTCCTCAGGCTTCATAGGCATAATGAGATAATATAAAGCACTCCAAATGCAAACACTACATAGAGAAAAACTGTTTATAAACATTTCTTCTTTTTCTGTTTTCAAGGTTAGAGTAACACAAAAGGGTATGTTAATAAGACTATTCTAATTGAAACCTCCAAGGTCCATGTAAGTACTGTAAGCACTCAGATTGTCTGGTAACTATCAGTTATTTATCCTACGAACAGAAATTATTTTTTTACTTGAATCATTTTATTCTTTAGCAAAATCACTGAAAGAAAACATAGAGAAATAGACTGACTTACTATCAAAACTCCACTTCTGTTTCTTCGATGTGTACTGGCTACAGGAAGCTATCGGCCAAAAATTAGTACTTTCCATGAATCAAGAATAATAAAAAAGGGGCTGGGAAGGTGGCTCAGTGGTAGAGCTCTTGCCTTGCATGCATGAGGCCCTGGGTTCGATTCCTCAGCACCACATAAGCAGAAAGAGCTGGAAGTGGCGCTGTGGCTCAAGTGGTAGAGCGCTAGCCTTGAGCTGAAGAGCTGAGAGACAGCACCCAGGCCCAGAGTTCAGGCCCCAAGACCGGCCCCCCCCCAAAAAAAGAATAGTAAAAAAAAAATCTATGTTTGTAATTTGCAGGCTTTTAAGAGTCTGCATGCACAAAAGAACACTCTCAAGTTAGAATATATGGCATGTTCCATCTCCATTTTTTCTACAATGTTACTAGTTCCTGATTGCAAAATTATGTAATTATGGCAAAAAAATTTTAAAGAACACACTTAAAAGGCTTCAGATAGGGTTAGCAATGGACGGAGAAAACTCCTTGCAAGTCTGAACACCTTGCCACGCATCTCAGTGCAACACAGGCATTGACACACTGCGGAAGACAGCCCTGCACTGTCCAGTGTCTCTGCAGGTTCCCCCTTCGTACAGCCTTCCAACTCCAGTCATGTGATCATGCAGTTAATGGGAGGACAGTAAGTCAGATGTAAGCTGAGGTTTGAAAAGTTGCCTTCCTTCTTCTCTCTTGGACTCTGGCTACTGCAGGAATGTGCCAGGCTAGCCTTATGGGTGGGGTGAGAGAAACAGGGAGCACTGAGGTCTTCCAAGACCGGACAGCACCTGACTGAGGGCCAGTGAGCCTCGGCCCCATGACAGGGTCCAGGTCGGCAGAATGGGCCAGTCCACAGACTCAGTGGGACAGGAAGTGGCTGTGGTAAGACACCCCCAGATTCGGGGCGGTCTGTGTGCAGCAACTGCTGGCTCACTTGTGTGCATGCAGCAGGATGTGAAATGGCAACTGTTGTGTGTACATGAATACAACATATATTCTAACGTTTCACCGTACTGACACATGCACTGAAATAAGAATTCCTCAAATTCAGCTCTTAGTGAATGTCCGAGAGACAATTTCCTGAATATAAGCATCCGGCTTACATGTTTTGATTTGTATAGCAGACCCTTCGTCTGGTTCGAAGAAGACCTCCATCAAGGGAAAGCTGCAAATGCTCTAGAACTACTCACATTTACCTTTGCTGTATGAATACGGGTCAGACGTACATAATCTGCCATTCCACGGAGCAGGCTGGATCATTGTCTCAAAAATTACTGTTGCATGCATGAATACTGCTCACCAAAAATGACATCTCATCTACTCCTTATTGCAAACACGCTGGGTGCTTGATTCAGGTTTTCCATAATCTCACCCAGTTTCTACTAAATCTTCACTGTATCACGCTAAGCAAATCCACTTTTACCTTACTTCAGGGCACCATTTGCTCTGGGGGAAGTATATTTTCACAAAACTTCAGTAAGGGCAGATAAACAGCAGGTCACAAAATGACTTAAATACCACTGATGGTAACATGGAACTGGCTGAGAGTTTCTCTGTACCCACTGAGCAGAACAACACATATATTAGGATCTGAAACTTCTGATTTTGCAGGTGTGTATGCATGGTGTACACATGCATGCATGTATGATGTACTACTGTGCTTGGTCAGAGATTTTGCAGGTGTGTATGCATGGTGTACACATGCATGCATGTATGATGTACTACTGTGCTTGGTCAAAACCATATGTGATACACCCATGAATAGGGCAGGCTTACTGTATTTTGTTTTAAAGCTTAAACTCTAATTGGGCATGATACATCATTTTTTCAGAAATATTTCAGTTAGGATCAGAAGTCCTTTACCCCGAGGATGTCCTCCACGAGCAGCGTCTTCCTGGACTTGGCCACGTAAGCAGAGATGGTGGTGCCCTGGGTGATGGGTCCAGCCGGGATGAGCCGGGGCTGGCCCTCCTTCATCCCGGGTGGTGTGAACACACACAGACTCTAGGAGGAAGACGAGAGCGTGCTTTATGGGTGTCCTGTGCCGCAGCCCTGGACGGACACCAGAGCCCTGCCTGACAGCCATCCGCACACGGACCCCCAGATGAGGCAGTGCTCCGGTCTGAGGAATCCACACAGAAAGGGGGTTAACTGTGAGGACAGGCAGCACAGGTACAGCAAGCTCAAGATGGACCCTAGTAGTCCACCAGGTCAGCAGCCATGCTCCCTTCAGAGAGGACCAGCAGCCGCCAGTCAAGTGATCTAGTGTCGTCTGTCATTACAGTATTTGTTTCTCACACATCGTTTTTTTTTATCCTCAACCACTCACTTGACCAGATTTTAGAACTATTTTTAAGAACATATATAAAATCGGCTTCCTGTTTGTTTCCTTAACACCACTAGGTGGCACTAAAGAGTAAGAAAAGCTGAGATGTAGCCTAGGCAAGACCAGCCACTACCTTCACCTGTTCTTAAACTTCACACTGTTCTTAAAAATACACCATCCTGTACAGATTGCCAGTGCACCTGAAGCCTCACAAATCACTACAACAAACAGGCTATGCACACTGAAGACAAAGACGGTTTCTTTCGCTTGTCCAGTCTCTCCCAGCGTGTACCCAAGCAAGGGAATTTTCTAACACATCTTCTTCACGGTTTGGGAGTCATAAAAAACCCAGAATGTGAAGGGGGAGATGAGTGTCCTTAAAAGAGGAAGTCTGTGAGGATAGACAGAGCCTGGCGGCCATGCTTGGAAAGCAGGAACTCTGGCCCGAGGGGAGCCTGCCGGATACCTAGGGAAGGCTCGGCTGGGAGCAAGGATGGGCACTGGCCGCGGGGGACACCCCACTGCACAGGTGAGGAGTCCCCGCTGCACAGGTGAGGAGTCTCCACAGGGCTGGGGATTGAGGGTTTACAACCATGCAGCCATTCATGTTTACAAACAAACACTCCTGAACTGACTTACTGATCAGTCCCACAACTTAAGCGCTTGTTAGTGACCTACTGTGAATTAATGTTTAAAAATTGGCACTCATAACATTATAACTTTTACAAACAAATTCTGGTTGACAGCCCAAGACAAAAATGATAACATGCGAAATGTTATTTTGAATGTGTGGCTAAGTGTAAATGAATAAAAAAGAACAAAGACACTAAAAAATGAATTAAGCAAAAATTCAGTCTCAGGAAACCAACAAACACCTCCAAAGTGCCTTGTCTATGTCAGTCACATGACAAAATATACTGCTCCTGACAAACCATTTCTTCCTCCCAGTGCCCATGGGCAAGGGGGGCCATCTCTCCACACTCCTTGGCCAGTGCACCATGAGCTCCCTATGATTCGCTGCTCACTGCTGCCAACTCTTTACCGAAGAGAATCTTTGCCTGCTGAGCAGCTTAGCATATTCCTCTGACACTAGCAGGTACTTCAAATACTTGTCGAATAAACAGCATTTATGATGCAACATTCGAGCCATGGAGGAGGGGAGATGAAGATTTAGAAAGTTCGCCAGTCTTGCCCAAATCACAGTCATCAAGTGATGAATCAGAACCACAAGGTTTTTGAAGCTAACCTACTTCCTGGGGCATTTCTGTCCTTCTGGAAGCCTTCTCTGCCCTCTGGGACAGCCCCGGTGGGCAGTAGGTAGACGATGTGGGCACAGGACCGGGCTGCCTGCGGCCTCTCCCACCCAGCCCAGCTGGC
Organism: Dipodomys ordii; assembly: GCF_000151885.1. Classification (NCBI taxonomy): domain Eukaryota; kingdom Metazoa; phylum Chordata; class Mammalia; order Rodentia; family Heteromyidae; genus Dipodomys; species Dipodomys ordii. Next base: position 2,196,302 of record NW_012267293.1, on the reverse strand, counting down.
ACTCAAAGGCAGTCTGCTCAGTAAACATCGTCTGCAGAGGTGATCACTAAACACTGTGTTCAGCCTGTTACTTGGAAACTGGACATTTTTCTATGGTTTGCCCTACACAGCAATGTCTATATTCCTTGAAACTGTCCATCTTATCTATGTTCACATCTATTCGTAAAAAACGTGTCCTTATAATTCATCACATTTCCACTATATCCCCTCATAATCATCACACATATGTGATTGTGTTTCCTCTCTTTGGATCGTTCCTTCTTTTAGCAAATAGTTTCTTTGTGTTGTCTTCAGATGTGCTTGTACATGCGGGCTCTCTCCCCAGGGAGTAGCAAAGTCTCAGGAGGGCAGAGACTAAAGCCCTGCGGTGCTGCAGTACCTAGAACAAGCCTACATGAGCTGCTGCCCAATATCTTACATGATGAATAGATACACTTTAACATTTTAACTATTTATTTTACTACTTGTATTACTGTTTACTCAAGACTAAAATCAGATGTCTCTGAACACTTTTTCTCCATTTCTATTAATATATTAAATAGCATCAACATAATATATTTTGATTACTCAAGGATATAGCTATTATATTGTGCCAACATATCCCCAAATCTCAAGAACACTGCCTAATATTTAAGTAACACTAGTAAATGGCAAATATATTTATAAATACGCCTCATGCTCTGAATGGAAATGAATTGATGAAGACTATGCTGGGCTATCATCTGACTCCTTCTCAACTGCAGTGATGGAACGAGCCGGAATGTTGTGTCAGACCAGGCCCGAAGTGCAGGGCTGGGAAGCCCCCAGCTGGACATGGCGAGCCACGGACACTGACAGACACTCCGGGATCTGAATCCAGCAAACCAGTCCCAGAGCACTTACAGAGCTGTCTTCTACAAGCACAACCACACTCTGCCAGCCTCTGCGTCTACTTTATTAAACTGTGTATGATGCCTGGAAATGGCCACAGGCTGTGTACAGCGCGCCAGCCCAAAGTACTGAAACGCCAAACAACACAAACCTAGAACTGCAACTCACGATACAGGATACTACAAACCAAAGCAAAAACAACACAGATTCCAAGACCTTCTCTGTAAAAAGTGCTGTGCAATGCTTGACTGGTACTAATCATATATGGAAGCAAAATACAGGGACATGGTTCAAGTAATAGAGCCTGTTGAGTGCAAAGGCCTGAGTATGTAAAACAAAATAACAACCTTAAGACAAGAAGGAAAAAGGGAGGAAAGCAAAGAGGAGGAAAGGAGGAGGAGGAGAGGAAAGGAAGAGGAAGAAATAAAAATAAGCTTAAAGTACTTATGTATGTCTATCATTAATACAGTAAGTATTGTCAAAGACCAATTATTGCTATTTCTTATCTGAGCACAGAAACTTGAGGAGAGATACTCACATTATTACATTCTCCAAGGAAATACAGCGCAAATCCATCAGCTTTTGTGGCTGCCAAAGTAATAAGAGAGGAAAAAACTGATCTCAGTGGAGGAATATAACATGTATAATTTCTCTATGGTGAGAATCAGACAGGAGCCTTTTGAATAGATTTGCTCACATAATCAGTGGTCATTCAGTAAGTAACAAGATAATCGATGGCCTTCCTCAGTTCCACATTGGAACAACCTTCACAGGCTTTCACCACTGTCTTCCGTGCACACCAGCCAACACACTGTGTTACAATACATCTGTCAACCTTCAAGCATGGAGAATTCATTTTTAATCAGGAAATTTTGTTTTTAAGTTTTATAGTATTAAAATATGCCTTACATAATGATCCTACTACTAACTAACTAAAGTAAGCACCAGTCAAGATGGGTAGCATGGGCTACCCAAGTAGTCACGGAAGAGAATAGAAGTTAACTCGTCTAGAACTGCTCAGGAGCTGAGTGCAGCAGCTCAGACTTGCAGCCCAGCTACTGACGTAGAAACTGGGGGAAACACAGCCCAAGCCAACTCCAGCAGAAAGCATGAGATGCTATCCAAAAATAAATAAAAAGGCAACATTGGGCTAGGGTGTGACTCAAGTGGTAGAGAGCCAGCATGCCATGTCTGAGGCCTTGAGCTCAAACCACAGTACTGCCACACACACACACACACACACACACACACCATGCACACACACACGAGCATGTACACACGCACGCGCGCGCGTACACACATGCACACACATATGCACACATCCGCATACACACAAAAACCTTCAGGGTCATCTGAAGGTAAATACAATAGCAACAAACAACAGAGTTCTGGAAGGGTATCCGAAATGTGAATCCCTACCTAAATCCTTTTTATCTATGTGTCTTTGGGTGACATACTGAGCCTCCACAGCTTCCTTACAAGTAAATGGTGACAGTCACAGAAACTAGTTTGTGAGTTCTTACATACCATACTTGTGGAGGGGCACAGAGTACAGTTAAGTAGGTACTAAAGGGAACTCCACATATGGTTAAGTAATACATTAGATATTACATATATCACTATTTTTATTGTTAAAGAAGGAACAAAAACTCAATTGTCATAGTAAGTATTCTGGGGGAAAAAAATCAAGTCCTAAAAATACATCTTTTCCAAAAAGTCCTTTTCTGATATAATTTTTCCCACATTCTAGTCAAAATATAAGCCCACCTTACCCAAATATGTTCATTTTCCCTAAAAGTAATGATTTCCTTTATAAAATGTAATTTACTTGAATAAAATAATGTTCAGTGAAAATTAAAGCCGTAAGTATATTCTGTTTAGACATCAGGTTTGCGTTTTGGCACTTTAGGAACTTTTAGGTGTGATCATTCCGGCAGCTTCATAATAAAATGTGTCCTCTGCAGCGAATGACTTCTGCTGCCTCTCGGTGGGTTTGGGTTTGTCCGTGAGGTGGGAGATCGGGCCAGCCGGGCGGGCGGGCTGCTGTGAGGCGCGTACCTATCTTGATGATGCTGCTGAGCTCGTACAGCAGAAGCTGGTTGTCCCCTCCTGTGTCCAGACGCTGCTCTATGTAGCTGTTCAACTCATACACCACTCCCTGCATATTCGTATCTTGGTACTTTGAATAGAAATAGCAGAAAGAAATGGCAGTTATCAACAAAATACAATTCCAATTCTAACTTCATATGCTAGCGATTCACTATGAGTTTATAGAGAATTAACTATTATATGTATTTATAAAACAAGTACATTGAAAATTAAAATCGTTCTATTTAGATTACTCTATAAACTGTATATGCCAGTTATCCATACTGAAATAGCCAAGACTGCCTATTATAACTTTGCTTCTGAAGTTTTGTAATAATGGCAACTTGGTTGAGAAATGGGTGCAGACTTCCTGAGGCTGGCTGCTCTTCTGCCATGCTAGAGAGCCCGAGGCACCGGCGGCACCCAGCTCCCCTGCCCGGCCTCTCTGTGTGACCCGGACCAGGACGCAGGGGTCTGCCAGCAGCTCACCCCAGGCAGCCACACACCAGAGCTCGCTGGGCACCGGTGCCTACGCCGATGGCACGCGCCTCTGAGCACACGCCATGCTGCCTTCTCGACAGTGAAAGACACGTCTGCACCCTGCCAACTAGTGTGCCCTGGTAACATCACCCGAAAAAGAAAACTCTGGTGCCCTGCGCTCAGGGGCTAGGGTTTCCTGCTCCACCAGGAGGGACCCTGGCTTCACCCCCCCCGCCCCCACATGTGCACACACACACATGCACCCTCTGCGCACGCATGCGCGCACACACCCACACCCCTCCCCCGCAGACACACACACATACCCCCCCGCAGACACACACATGCACGCACACCCCTCCCCCCTCATAGACACACACGCACCCTCCGCACACGCACGCACACACGCACCCACATCCCTCCCCCCGCATACACACACACATGCCCCCCCTGCAGACACACACACACACGTACCCTCCAAGCATGCATGCACACACACACACACACACCCTTCCCCCCGCATACATACACATACCCCCCTGCATACACACACACGCACCCTCCGAGCACACATACATGCACACACCCACACCCCTCCCCCCATACACACACACACACACACACGCACGCTCCGCGCACACATGCACCCTCTGAGCACACATACATGCACACACCCTCACCCCTCCCCCCCATACACACACACCCTCCGCGCACGCATGCACGCACTCACCCCCACGTCCCTCCCCCTGCATACAGACACACACATACCCCCCTGCATACACACACACACACACACACACGCTCCATGCATGCACGCACCCTCTGAGCACACATGCATGTACACACCCACGCCCCTCCCCCCATACACACATGCACCCTCCGCGCACGCATGCGCACACTCACACCCACGCCCCTCCCCAATACACACACAGACACACACACACTGTGTTTGGGAACATTCTGGCTGTCTCCCACTCTGAAGGCCCCGGCTCGTACACCCGGCATGTGCTCCCCGTGCTCCCCAGCCACACACACAATCTCCACGCCGCGTGCCGCACACCTACAGTGGCCACGGAGCCACAGCCGGCCCCAGCAGCTCCCGTGACACTGGAGAGCAGAACGTCCAACGCCATGCCTCCTCTGCGTTCAGTGCACCAGCACAGGCTTTTCTAGAAGCTGCCCCCAAAGCAGCCTCTGCTGGAGGAAGCTGGGCTGCTCCAACTTCCCGGGCGCACCCACTAGTGGCTGCAGAGCCCAGCGTGCGCACCAGGGCTGGCCGGGGCTCACAGGGACGCTGCGGTGTGGGTGACCTTGTTCCCTGAACTCATACAGAAGATGGGTGAGCATGGTCAGCCTCAGGAACTGCGCCATCCTGGGGTGGAGCAGAAGAAGCCAAGCACATGTTGTCTGCTTTCTTTGTGTTTGCTCACTTGTATGATCAGAAAGTTCTGGCTTAAGTGAACAAAACCCCATCTCACCAGTTACGGAGAAAGTGAGACCTGCAGGGGTCCCCAGACTTGAACCAATTCACAGGGAGACCAGGTTCCCTTACAGGGACAGACATCTGCGACGCAGACTTGCTGCACCTGGCCCACGGCCCCGCTGCTTATGTGGTGCTGAGGAATCGAACCCAGGGCCTCATGCATGCAAGGCAAAGCGAGTTTTGTGACTTTTAACTGACAAAATTTATCTGAGCAACACCCCAAAGCCTCCCAGGCACTTCGGTCACGTCTAGTGGTCATGAGGTGGCAACATCCTGTGGCAAACACCTGCGACTCAGGTCTCCAAAAGGTAAGGACGCCGGCAGAGCCCAGAGGAGGCAGCATCAGCCATCACCCAGAGTCCGCTCAGAGACGGTTCATGTGTTAGGGCTGCAGCTGTTCCTCACCAGGCCCAAGCCCTCTGCCCCCACCCAGTGCAGAAGCCCGGGAAAGTGGTTATCTGAGAATGACCAGGGAATGCAGAGCCAAAGTCAGAGGCCAAGGAGAGCCCGAAAGCCACCGTACAACCAAGGTGCTCCTTCCCAGCAGCACGTTGGTCCCGTCGGGGGAGAGTCTGGCTGGCTCTACGGTGGGTTGCAAGGGCACACTGGTAACGGGGCCTTCCATGAACGCAGGCAGGCGCCTCTGCCCTCACTGTCAGAAAAGCCCCTTCAGTCAGGGCTTGTGTGCGGCCGCCTTCCAGCTCTTTTGTACAGGAAATGGGGTGTCACAAGGAACGGAGAGGAACAAGAAGATGTTCTGGGATGGGAGCAGTTTCTCATGAGATTTCCTTTCCCATTTCTGAGCTTTCGTTCTTCCCATTTGTATGAAAAGAAGCATGAATTACACAGTCTTCAATACACTTTCAACACTTCATCTGTGATAACCTAAGACCTAGGCTTTCAGTTTTTCTTGTTCATTTTAAGCTTTTGAATTCTGACCTTTAACCTGATACAATACATTGGTACATTTTGTTTCCTTTGGTTACTGATAATTGCCTAATTACTTTAACAGTCAACTGTCTTATTAAGATCGATATTCTAGTGCTATCATATTAACGCAGATATTAAAAGCCCAGTCTACACAAGCAGAAGCTCCATGCCTCTCTCCAGGACGGTGTGACGGGGGGGGGGCGGGGGGGAATGGAGGGCGGGGGAGGGGCGCGGAGCCACGGCCTCCAAGTGGGGACCCACTTTAAGACGCTCTTTTGGAAACTACATGATAAAGAAGGCCCGTGAGGAAATCAACTCCATGCCTTGACCAATAAAATATGTCAACACTGGGCACTAACCCTGAGATTTTGTGCTTAAGGCTAGTGCTCTACCTACCACTTGACCCACAGCTTCATTTCTAGCTTTTTGTGGTTAATTGGGGATAAGAATCTCTCAGACTTTTCTGCGCAGGCTGGCTTCAAATCACGATCCTCAGATCTCAGCCTCCTGAGTAGCAGCCAGGATTATAGGCGTGAGCTACCAGCGCCCGACTCAGAATATTATAAAAGCTGTTATGTACTTGTATAGCATTTTTACCTCACACATTTCTTTCCCATCCTTTATTCTAAGAACCTATATAAAGCTTACATTAAGGATCACTGTATATTTGTAATTCACAATGAATTCATATTCTGTTCCGCACTAATTCCATGTGTGGTTTTTGAGAGCAACCACTGAAAACACAGCTTCACAATAATACGCCACGTGGCAGGCTAGCAGTGACTCAACACACAACCTGAACTGTATCAGAAACATCAACAGAAACTCAACTATGTCCAGTTCTGTCTGCCAGATGTTACTTTGCTTCCCATGGAATTGTAATGCATCCCGAGCATCCCCGAACAGGGGCTTGGAGCACAGTCTGAGAACCAGAGAAATGACTCTCCCAGCAGGGGCTGGGCTGGGGGCAGGGGAGGGAAGGGGGACTTGATATCTGGTGAAAGAAAGTGAAGAGACAGTGTCTTTCATTCCTGTCTCCCTACCCCGGTTGAGATCACATAAGGCGTAGTCCAGCTCTTTTCGATTCTGTCGGTGAGGAGTGTCTCCTTGGCCCTTCTTTGTGTGGTGTTTTCTGTCCGTTTCTGGCAGTAGTACAGTGAACTGGTGGAGTGAGGATCCTGCCATTCCTTCTGTCTGTAAACTGTAGCACGCTCTAGGGAAGGAAAGCTTCCTGTGTCCCTCCCTCCGCTCATGCATAGGAACCTAAAACCCCTGTTTCCTATTTTACTCAGCATTAACACTGCCCTCTAGCCTGATGCTCAGATCGTCCAAGCCTGGCCAGCAGGGGCCCCTTCAGTGTTCTCCATCTTCACTGTTTGATCAGTACTAGGATTTGAACTCAGGGCTTTCAAACTTGCTTGATTTTCTTGTTGTACTGGTATTCTGAAACCTGAGTCATGCTTCCAACCTGGCTTTTTGCTGGTTAGTTTGGAGATGGAGTCCCTTACATGTTTTTGTTCAGACTGACCTCAAACCATGCTCCTCCAGATCTTGGCCTCCTGAGTAGCTAGGATGACAGCCTGCAGCACCCAGACTTTCACATGGTTTCTCCAAACTTCTGAGCCGTAGACCTGAAGAACATATTTTATGTTCTTCCATAAAATGGGGAGTATGTCCTCTGGCCTGGTTACTTCCAAGAGAAGGGGAGAGGAGTTGCTGCCCCAACCCGTGTGCGCGCACGCGTGTGTGTGTGTGCGTGCGTGCATGTGTGTGCATGTGTGTAGTACAGGGAATGGCCTATACTTGACAGGTGAGTACTGTACTATGGAGTGACAGCCGCACAAGCGGTTAAGAGTTTCAGGAGTTTCTTTTTTTTTTTTTTGGTCAGTCATGGGGCTTGAACTCTGGGCCTGGGCGTTGTCCCTCAGCTCTACAGCTCAAGACGAGCGTTCTACCACTTGAGCTCCTTCCAGTTTTCTGGTGGAAATGGAGATAAGAGTCTCACAGACTTTCCCGCTGTGGCTGGCTTTGAACTGCGATCCTCAGATCTCAGCCTCCTGAGTAGCTAGGATGACAGGCGTGAGCCACGGGCACCTGGCAGTTTCAGGACTTTTTAAAGAAGCATTTACAAAGGACCAGGGCATCCTGTGCGCTGGCCCAGGCCCTACTGCCCCACCTCTGAGGATCAGAGACTGGCTTAGCTGTCCAGCATGACTGTGAGTTCTTGTAGCTGGGTGTCCCAGCTGGGTGTCCCCCCCCCCGTTGTGTAACGTAATAACAAGTGAGGGCAGGAAAGCAAGGAGCAGGACATGTGGATGGGTGGTCGACGGATTGTTAGGGATAGGACATTAACCGTGGGGAAGGTGGGAGGTGGGTTGGGATCAACAGTGAGCCAATGTAAAAACGTGTTAATGGAGTGACTCAGGACACAAAGGTCGGCAGGGTGGAAAAGGCCTGTCCATTAGTAATTCTGGGACAACTGTCAAATCACTGATGGACACAGCAAACACTGTCAGTAAGTTAATTGGTAGTAAAGTGTGATTCTCTTCTCTGGGGCAGGTGAGTAACGAGCACTACCCGCTGGGGCAGGGGTCCTTCCCCGCTGGGGCAGGGGTACTTCTGGACGTCGGGACACAGCCTTCCTCAGCAAGCTGACACCTACTGGGGTAGGACCAGCAAAAACTCCCACTCTGATGCGCTCTTACATTCTTTTACCCAGAGGTAGACAAGAACACAGCAGCTACTCGTGACAGCTATGACAGTAATGCATTCATAAACAACTTCACTGTACACATAACTGTAACTTTTCTAGATAATGGCTATTGTATTCTTTTGCACACAATGAAGAAATATGCCTAAAACAATACCCTTTAATAATCAGGCTTTCATTCAGAGGACCGAGACCAGGCTTGGGGTTCAGCATAGCTCTTTGTCACAGTAACTTTAAAAATCTTAATTAGCATCTGTTTTTACTATGCAACCCCAATTGCTGAAGGAAGAAGAGAAGGGGGGACGTGCAGGTTGACACAAATAGAACAAAGGTCTTCCTTTCAGACGGTCTCAGCTTTATAGCTTAAGAAAGTTAGGGTTGAAGGTCAGTTGGAGAGAAAGTCATCTGGAATGCCTTCCATGTGAGGAAATCTTACCACATCTGTCACCACACACACACATACACACACACACACACAGAGCTGGGCAACAGTGGCTCACGGCTAGAATCCTAACTCCTCAGTAGGTCAAGATCACAGGATTGTGGTTGAAGGCCAGCCAAGGCAGGAAAGTCCATGAGACTCCTACCTCCAGTTAATCACCAGAAAACAAGTGGTAGAGTGCTAGCCTTCAGTGGGGGAGGGAGGGGGGAGACAACTCAGGGACAATGCCTGGGCCCTAAGTTCAAGTCCCACAACAACCGCTCCCCGGCAAAAAAAACAAACCACACACACTTATTTAAGGAAAAAACCTGACCAGACGTCAGTGAGCACTGGAAAGATGACTGCAATTCTGCCTTTAAAATTTTCCATTCACAGGAAGGCCTGCCTTCAAAATAATTAACTGGTCGACGGGTTAATTATTTCTATAAGTCCCAGGAACTTTTGCTTTGAAGCCGTCCATTCATTTAAGGCAATGATACATGTTGTTCCCAAACAGATCCATACAAAAGCTAGGCATATTACGTCTCCAGTTCAGTGACTGGAATGGTGGCTCCTAATTATGATCACAGCTGAGCAGAGGTTGCTCAAGTTGTGTGTGAAATCCCACAGGCCAGCAGTTATTGTGTCAGTGGACTGGTGTATGGTTCACTCTGCTTTCTGAGAAACAAGCCACTGGAGGAGCTGACCCTCAAAGCCCTCCATGCCTTGCAGCAGCAATGTCCTCCAATCGTGCTCCTCACCCCACAGTGGAGCCCACGGGGTTAAGTTTCAGAAAAAGGCAATATAATATACATAAAGCAAATGAACGCAAAGGATTTGAACACCACCACCAAGAGATGATTTGTGTGACATCACAAAACTACTCCTCAAAGAGGCTGAGCTTCACAGATGCGTGTTTCCATCGGCGCACAACTTAGAATTGCGCTCGCACTGCAGGTTTGTACTGAGCACATTCTGATAGGAAAAAAAAATCTATTGTTTTCAACTGCCGATTTGTTAGGGCTTTATCTGACATTCTAAACTTTGAGTGTCAACACTGTTACAAAGCAAAGTGAACTCAACTAAGTAAACCAATCTGTGTCCAGTAAAAGCTTAAGATTCTGACACTGATATGAAGAAAGAGGAACAAGGGAAAGAAAGTGAGCAGATTTACAAAAACCTCATGCTGTGCTTTAAGTGCTTCCTTCTCAGGTAGAGCGCGGAGCCCCACCTGCCCCAGCTCTGCCTGCCTCCCTTCCCTGGGGTCCCTGTGCCTCCAGATCCATCACCTTCCTACTCCTCTGGGCTGCCGGGCTGGCCTGTGTGCCAGTGCAGCAGCCCACTCCCGTCCACTCGCAGGCTCCCCTCCAGGAAGGAGCAAGGCTTTACTCCAATTCCCTCCCTGGAGGGCACTTCCTGGGATACCACAGTGTAAGACTGACCATAATGCAAGTATAAGCTTTTATTTACTTGAACAAAAAGAAACTCCAGCTACTCTAGGCAAAACGAATACTTAAAAGTTGTCATTGTGAGATCTTCTCCCTTCTCACCTTACTACACTAGCAAAAAAAAAAAAAAGTAAAGATTAGGAAGAAAAGCTGAGTTAGTAACAAAACTGGACAATGAGGGCTGCCTCTGTCCTAAGAATGTCAAGAAAACCTGGCTGGACGAAGTACAAACCAAGACAAATCAAAATGGGCCAAGAAAAGGACACTGTCTAAGAGGCCAAAAAAAAAAAATGGGGAAAACAATGACATGGGGTCCTAATTCAATTTGGCTAGAGCTGGATGTAAGTTCCCGCCATGTCTACAACAGAGGCACACTGACCAGAAGCCCAGAGGACACCCTGACCACCGACAGAACCGACCGGAAGCCCAGAAGAGCGTCGGCTCACTGCCAGGGTGAGCAGAACCGCCTTTCATTGGGACCACAGCACTGCTGAGTGACACGAACACAGTCCACGCCAACAGCCAAGACAAAATGGAGGCATTTGTTTCAATCAACCCAGATATAAAAGTCACAAAATCAGTCCCCACTCCCCAGGGAAGATCCACGGCTCCAAATCCCTGGAGACCCTGGTGGAGTCACCGAGAGCTGGGCCTCGTTACCTGGTGGCCAAGCGGCCCGAGGTCAGCAGAGGTGAGAGGCATCCCCAGGGGCCTAGCACAGTGCACAGTGGACACACGGCACACCCAGAAAGAAACTGCATACACCACCACAGTCCAACAAGAAAGTGAAGGAACAGCATACACCACCACAGTCCAACAAGAAAGTGAAGAAACTGCATACACCACCACAGTCCAACAAGAAAGTGAATTTTCACTGGAGGAAGGACATGCAAAACAAATTCTAGGAAAAACATTTGTTTTTCACAACAAAAAATTATCAGTGAGCAGACAAGACAGGTTGAAATGAGAGGCTGTGCTGGTCTTTTTAGTTCAGCCACACCCTACGGGCTGCGGCGGGAACTCAGCTGCACAGGGTCCAGCTGAGGAGAGCTTCTGGATGTGTACAGACCGAGGCAGAGATGACTGAGGGCCTTCAGACATCTTCAAAAGAACAAGGAACCTGGGAAGGATCAACACACCAAGAAACTAGGCACGAGAATATCCTCAACTAGATACTGCGAACGAGAGAAAAGTGAGAACGTGCCCCACACACTAGGCTGACTAATGAAAGTGAACACATTTACACAGAACCTAGAAAAGGCAAGATCACATGATGGACCTGCGCAACTACCCAGAAATTACAAAATGCCATTTACTAAGGAAAACGCTGGAAGGGAAGCAGATTTCTCCTTCACATCCTGTTTACCATGGTACAGGGAGGTAGTGGCGGGAGGTCCCCAAGAACCCCAGACTTGACTAGAGTATAAGTGTTCCAGAACCTGGAATGTGGTTTCCCTCCCATTGACATTTTCTCTCCCTGGTCTTATCAGGAATCGTTTTTTTGTTTGCTTGTAAGATGTAACCATTTAACAACCACAAAACAGTAACAGTAATAGTAAAACACAGGTCTAATGGGGTGGATGAAATAAAAACAAACTGCAAAGATGTTAACTGACCCTGTGTCTCTCAAATCGCCCTGTACCTGGTGCCTCAGGCTGGGACTTTCCCTCATCCCTTACAGAGAAGCAGGACAGACACCGGGCTGCGCTGAGAATACCCCGCCTGGGCCACCGTGCCTCCTGCCCGCAGTGCCCTTCCACCTCTCACTTCCTTCAGGCTCTCCCTGGAACACGTCTGGCGAGCCTCCACCAGCAGTCGGGCAGCAGCTTCCCTGCTCTCCCTGTGCCTGGGGCCGCAACACTCTCCACCACTGACCCCAGAGGACCGCTCTCGCTCATGCACATGCCCAGAGGCAGAAATTTCTGTCTGGTTTCTTGTTCATGGGTCCCAACCACAGAGAAAAATAAGGCTCAATTAGTATCACATTGATGATGATGATGATGATAATGTCGGTTAGGAAATTTGTCAGACTGATCAAAAGACGTTGGTTTAATATCCTTCCACAGAAATTGTTCAAGTGCATGGAGAGCAAAATAGATAACGTAACAGTCAACAGAAGTAAAATGAAGACGGCTCATCCCAATAGGGTAGGTTCAAAACAGCTGAAGTAAAATTGAAATAAATATGCAGTCCTCCAGCTAAAACTGCAAAAGCAAGCATGCTGATGCAGGCGTGAGCACCCTCCTCCCACCTGGCGGTCTCGCTGACCTGCTGGGCAGCGCCGTCCCCTCCCCCACCTTTGTTCCTCTCCGTGGACGCTTTGTCTCCATCTTGAAATAGTGTCTGTATACTGTAAATGTCCACATAAGCACCACCACGTGGGAATTCGCCCCTGGGCCTGACCGTAAGTTCACCTGCTCCCTAAATATCCACATCTGGTAACTGAGATTTACCACATTCCACATCAACTACCTGATTCGCATCCTCACCAGCCTCTCTGTTCACCGTCCTCACGGATGCACGGAGTCCACACAGCCCCTCTTCGCACCCACCTTTGGGACTTCCAACCAAACTGACCATCTCCTCCCTCCCAAGACATGGGTGGATCTAAGCTGACCACAAAGATGAACCCTGGCCTTGGGCGCTGGCCCTCTACTCTAAACTCTGGCAATTCTGCCTTTTGGCACATCACGGAGGACCCAGATTGCCAGCTCTACCACTGTGAGCTCCAGAGATGACCGGTTAATACTCAAGTCCCTGGCAAACCCTGAGGCTCACAGAAACTGAGTGTGCAGGTGGCTACTGATCAAAGGAACTGTGCCGAGCTACCAGCCCCCCTCCCTGGCTTGGGTTGTTGGGAGAATCCATTCTTCAGAGATGAATTTATCTGTATTACAGTTTGTATCTTACAAAGAATGATTCCTTACATTAGGTTGCACAGCTGCAATTCAAACATTGTTTTCAATACTTAATCTGTATGTAATCTCTATGTATAAGAAATGAGATACCTTTTTCTTATGAAATTACGTATCATTCTGTTGTATTAACCATTGGTTAATCCCACTCAGTGTTTAATCTTGCTAAGTATCTTAGTATTAACACACGAAAACACATGGAGTATTTCTGAATGTGCTGAGCAACGCCATGTCTCAGCACATGAGTGATCTTTTGTTCTCCCCAAAAGAGGATGCCTGACCTGAAAGCCAGGCTAAGCCTAGTAGCCTACGAGAACAGAACAAGACAAGTGGAGCGCTGCCTATTGTGCAGAGTGCGGGGCGGCAGGTCGCTGCCGGTGCAGGTGCTGCTGCTAGTACCTGGGCTAAGAGAATCTAGACAGCCAGCCTGCCTTTCAGCTTCTAAATGTCGGCCATGGATTCAGAAGATAGTACAGCAAGCATAGGCCGAGCAACATGCATCTGCTTGCTGCATCTGCCTTGTGGGGTCTAATCTGCAGCCTCTCTGCTGGCTTTATTCACTGTGGAGTGGTACTTTGGAGAGGGTGCTTGTTTTCTGCCATTTTTTTTACACTATAACACGTTAAAACACTAAGAAAATATACAAACGAATTTGTTTCCTGCCCCGTGGTAACATTAGTAGAAATCACATTCACGTTACTCACCCTGCTGACTTCCTTAGGAGCCGATTCATCTGTGGAAGGGAGAAGGAAGGGGGAGAGATACAATTAGAAACCCAACAGGTTTGAAATGCAGAACATGTCATGCATGTTCGACAAATTGGAGGCTCACTTACAATGCGTTCTCTTAGGGGATTTTACAATATGAGTTTTTAAAATTGTAAATAAAGGATAAACATCACAAAGTGAGAAAAGTATATGCTAGTTTCAGGATGGAAACCGCAACAAGCCCTTCATAGATTACCTTTTCAAAAGTATAAAAAGGAATTGCCTGCACACGCAGCGGCACTGGCAGAGGAAAGCCTCCGCACCAGAGGGGTCCACACACTGGCAGGCCATAAGTGATGCAACGGCCACAGGGAGCATCCAAACCACCAACACTGTCCCAGGAGGACGCCGCCTGCCCAGCCTCTCCCAGGACACAGGACACTGACCTCCCCAGACCCACCACAGAGCAGAGCAGAGCAGGCCTGCAATGCAACACTGTTGCTATATGGCTTTATTTTCCTGGGGGGGGGAGGGGGGAGGGCTGGAGGGGTGGGAGGTGGAGGGTTGGAGGGGTAGGGGGTGGGGGTGGGGGGGAGGGGGGAGCCAAACAAAAACAAACTGCAGGCTTGCAAGCACTGTGAGTTAGGGCCTCCCATCTTCTTCAGCAATGAAGTCCTGCATTAACCACCAGCATGGAGCACTGCTGGCAGAAGATGAACGGGTCCTTTATACTGCCACATGCACTCACAGGGGCAAACAGACCCCGGGACTGTTTTAAATAAGTTCACACATTACTGAGTCTGTCTCTGCCAGTGCCCAAACCAATCAATCGCACACACCCGGTGTCTCCTCCTCCATCCTCAGACTCACTGCTTGCTACCCAGTTGCACAGATGACACATCTAGTCCCAAGTCACAGTGCAGGTCCACCAGTGGCTTCCAAACTGGTTCCTGAATTGGTGTATGCACACGCATGAGCACGTACACACACACACACACACACACACACGCCTTCCTCTCCCAGTCTGTCTTTCAAAAGTATTGCATCTATTGTGCTCCTTAACACCTAAGGTAAATGAGATTTCAACACTGGCTCAACGCTGACTTTATCTGGGTTCCCTTAAAAAAAAAACACTAAGCTTGGAGCTATTAGAAAGCAGGTGCTTCCCTGGAGAAGTGACGACTTTGTCACTGAAGCAAGCTTAGTAACAGAGCTTAAAGTTAAAGTCTTGGATACCTTTTTAAAAATTTTAACTTTTTTAAATTAAAAATTGTTCTCCAAGAAATGCAATTGTTATCTAAGCACAATTTTTAAAAAGCAAATGGCACTAAAAAGAATAAATTGAAAGAGAAAAGGGCTGGTGTGTATGTATGCATGCCTGCATGTGTGTGGGGGCCCACGCGCAGAGGTTTGATTTGAAGGGAAGGTGTTGTGACTGTCCAAATGTCTGTACACAGATGTAACATATGATGGGGCTTTTCCATTGTCTGTCTCGGTACTTCTCAATTCAAAAAGTACACAAGATTTTGCACATGTATACGTTTACAACACCCGCATTGTTTTATAGCCCATAAAGGACATGAATTTGGCCTACAGATGACTTCTGGATTTAGAAATCTATCTTGTTCATTTTTTTAACTTAGCAGTCTTATGATTTTTTGGTTAATGTCAAAGCTTATATTCGGGGAATACTATATTTTAACTAGTAAGAACGGACACAGTGACCTCTGTTCCGGGAGCCATCAGGCCCTCCTCCCCACCCCCACCCCCCGACCCCGGGCAGCGCAGCAGCCACGGGCCAAGGGGAGGAGGACAAGCCCTGAAGATGTGGTGGCTGCCGCTTTTCCAGCCCCCAGAGAACCACAGCCCAAGAACAGGAGCTGCTCTGCAAGGATCGCTGGCCCCCAGAGAATTCTTTGCCCACAAAGAACTGCTGCCCCTCCCCCCAGCCCGCACGGGCCCCCCGGGGTTCCTGTGGAGCCATCCTGTCCAGTGCTACCCTGCGGGCCCGCTTGTCACTGCCTCACACAGAAGGGGAAGGGAAAGGACTATGGAGAAGGGAAGTCTTCCCAGTCCAGCAACTCTTCCACCAACACGTGTCCACTCAACACATCAGTCCTCAGAAGCCAGGCGTGCCGGGCCGGCCCCAATCTCCAGGAGCCTGGCCTGCTGTCCAGTGAGATCAGCCAGCCGGGGAGCGGACACAAGAACCTCAGAACATGCCCCGTGTTCATTGCGAATAAGTCATCCTTTTTAGAAAGTGAGATGGCACCTCTGCTCCAAATCCCTTCTTAAGCATTAGCAGCCTTAGCAAGAACAGTTCAAGGGGAAAAAGACTCCCCGGAGAGAATTTCCAAAGAAGTACTTAATGGTTTCCTTCCGTGTAAGTACTCAGTCTAAATATTTTATGAGTCTTTGTAAATATGTGGGTATTTTTCATGATTAGTTTTGATTTTCCTTGGATCTGAAATGGGATTTCAGTAATGGCTCCATCACAGCAGGCGAGAGTTCAGATGGTGCTGCTGGTGTCATGGAGGTCAAGCGGCTACCAGGGTCACCAAGCCCTGTGCTGGCCGTCAATCTCACGCTCCAACTGCAGCAGTGCGGACAGCACCACGTGCCACATGCACCAGGCTCAGTGCTCTGGAATCAGTGAGGAATGACTACATTCTCTTATCTGATCCATAACAACTGTAGACAGAGATAAACACCAGCACACAGAAACAAGCCCAAAGAAGAAAACAGAGCAAGAAAGTCATGTTTACTAAGTTCTTCCAGGATCTAAAACGGTCCATTTAAAATCAAGCATTAAAAACCTGAAAATGATTTTTTTTTTGTCCATCGTGGGGCTTGAACTGTGAGCCTGGGCGCTGTCCCTCAGCTCTTTAGCTCAAGACTAGGGCTCTACCACTTGAGCCACAGTGCCCACTTTGAAAAGGATTTTGTAATTACATTGTATGAATATTTATTGTTTGTTGACTTTCTAACATGTTTTTACTAAGAAGGATTTTTTTTTGTCAGTCATGGAGCCTGAACTCTACCACTTGAGCCATAGAACCACTTCCTGCTTCTTCTGTTTATGTGGTGCTGAGGAATTGAACCCAGGGCCTCATGCATGCAAGGCAAGCACTCTACCACTGAGCCACCTTCCCAGCCCCTGCTAAGAAGGATTTGAAAGGACATAAAAAATTGTAACTACACCATGATCCAAAAAGGGCAGCTATTCAAATGGTAACAAATTATTTAACATTTAGTTACATGAAAAAGACTAAGGAAAGTAAAACTATTTATGAACCTATGCTGGATAAAAAAGTATGAATTTAATTTATATGCATACATAAATACATACAGGTTTTCTGCGTCTGTAGGTACTGGGGTTTGAACCTGGAGCTTTGGGGCTGCTAAGCAGGTGGCCTTCTGGAGCCAGGCTCCCATCCCTGTATGCTCAGGATAGGATCTTGCTTTGTGCCTAGACCACGGTCCCCCTATATACATTTCTGACCATAGCTGGGGTGACAAGTTTGCATTAGCTCACCTAGCTAGTATTCATGGAGATGGAATCTGGTAAACTTTTTGCAAGAGTTGGACACTAACCATCATTCTCATGATTTCTACCTCCTGAATAGCTAGGATTATAAGTGTGAGCCACGGGTGTCTGGCTATATTTTAAAATGCATCTGCTTATATGTGTATATACACACACTCTAACAGGTCCCAATAATAAATTAATTTTGGCGATGTGCTCTCATACCATAGGTCTGCAGAGAAAATGCTATATGAAGGGTTCTGCAGCACATCACATTAGTCTCACAGGAGGTTTCATTCTGACATGGCGTATGTGTGTGCACCTGGCTTTGATCAGACCCTGCCGTCTCCCTCTCCCTCCTCCTCCTCCTCTCCTTTCCCAAGTCAATATGGACGGGCTTCACTGTTCCATGTTCACACACACACACACACACTCCTCTTGTTGGAGTGTGTGCTAACTGCTCAAAGGTGCTTCAACTTGATGTGCACACATGCGTATACCGTTTTTTAACCCTGCGGACCGGACCCCTCGCTTACCTACTGCCCCCTCTGTGAGCAGATTTCCGTGTTTCTTTTTGCCATCTTCCTCCACAGACATGCTGCTTGCCCGCTGACCTTCTCTTTGCTTCCCTGCCTCAACCTCTTCGGCACATAAGTGCCGGCAGGGCCCTGAGCAAAGCCTGAGCCGTGTGTCGCCTTTTTTCTTAATTTTTAAATTTAATTTTATTGTAAAGGTGACACGCAGAGGAGTTACATAAGAAAGGTAATGAGTATATTTCCTCCATGGTTCTCTCCTACTTTCCCTCCCCCTGACTCCCCTCCCTGCCAAGCTATAAAGTTCATTTCCAACACAGTGTCTCCTGAGTATCACTGTTGCTTTGGTTCTCCCTCTGTCCTTCCTCTCATCATTTTGTCGTTCCCCTTCCCTTCCCCAAATCAGATAAATGTATATACAATACACAGGGTAAGCAAAGCAAGCCAGACCCCAAACAAACACAGGCTCCATGGTTTCCCTCATTCGTAATAATTAGGATAGTCCTCGCTGAGGATCACAAGAACTCAATAGTTACACACATACTGCACAGAAAATGATGCTAATCGAAACAAACTCCAAGATCAGAAACTGGAGGGTTTTTGTTTTGTTTTTTAAATGTACTAAGTGAAGTTATTTCTTCTTTCTTTTGTTTTTTTCCCTTGGTTTATCCAGTTGTTACTGTTTTTGGCTCTGGTACCCTGTGTCTCCTTCTCCTTAAATGTGAATCTTCAGGACTCCGTCTAGCATCCGGTTCCTCTGTGAGGTCCTCTCAGGAGCCGCCAGACCTCTCTGTTCTCAGAATGTTGCCCACGCCTTTCCTCTTAGGAAAGCGAGTGCTTCAGATGATTAGGAAGACACATTTGGAGTTAAGAGTAGATCACTTTCCTCATTTCAGTCCTCCTTGCCGATCATAAGGGGATGTCTTAACCTTTCCAAATGGTCTTCCTCATATTTATAAAGTGACATGTTATGATGCCATTAGGATTAAATAGCCCCATGAAATCTGCGTAGCACATGCTTTCAATTAATTGCAGTTTTCTACCTTTGAACTACAGTTTGCTCTTCACTGAGAAGGAGGTATGTAGGAATCACTTAATTTCTTAACTGACATATAAAGTGTAAGAAGATTTATGTAAACACCTGGCACAGAAGCTCCAACCCTCCAAACACGCCTTGAGTTTTCAATCCTACCATCTTACCCCTCATTTCTGACTGTATCTGCTTAAATGTGTTTCTATTTAAGTTCTAAGCAGTACTTGTCAGGATCTACTAAACAGAGGATCACGCCATGCAAAATCCACAAAGCAGGCTCCATGATCACAACGGAACATCTTCTTCCTGCTCTTCCGATCTCGCTCTGGCTTTTACTTCCTCTGCATTTCTACAATTTCAAACACATGCTAATTTATTATCGTATTACTCATTATCTCTACCCAATGGAAGTTCAGAAGGACAAAAAATGTGTAAATAAATTATTATGATAGTTACCGATATTTAGTTAATGCATAGCATGTGCTCTTTCTGCAGATATATAAAAAGTACCTCAGTCCTGTCCACATTCTTATCACCGTTACAGCAGTCACAATTTTAACCTCAGGCTTAAATAGACATTTAGCTTACAATTTCCGCTAAGAACTGTTCACAACTTTACTTGGGAATTATATTTCCCAAAGGAAAAGCCATGACTCTTCTCTTCAAAAACCTAAGGAACATTCACACATTGTGCGTACGATTTCTGAGGGCCACATGACCTCCAACTTTATTCAGAAAACATCTATTTCCTTCAAGTTGGTTGGTTTAATATTCTGTACTTGTGCCCCATAAAAAATGTACAAATTAAAGTAGCATTTGTTCTACCAACTATCTAATGAAAAGGGGAATCTTAACTGTTTCATTTTTCCAGGTCTTGGCTTCTGGACTCCAGACATCCTCGCCGAGGGTTCTCCCGGTCCGCGCACGGTCCCACTTCACAGGGGAAGAGGCTCCTACTTCTCTCTAGTTAAAGACAAAGGCCTCCCCTCGCCTTCAAACAAACCTTAACGACGCTGCATCTCCACACCTCTCTTCACTTCTGTGTCACATTTTCCCCACAGATGCACACTCATTTTCACTGATCCAGACTGAAGAACCTTCCTTCACCAGCCTTCCATAAAACCTTACTTGTTAACAGTATTTCTGCTGACAATATAAAAGCACCTAACAGTCTGACATAGCCACACACATGAGGAATGAATGGACACCTTGCAAGCAGCTTTCACATGGCCAAAAATAACTTTCATTAATGGATGGAGGAGTGAGGTCAACAGGAGAGCCGGCGGGGGCTTCAAACAGGCTTTACTCTCACTCTCTAACCAATGAGACCATCAGGGGAAAGCTCTGGCAATCGTGAATACCACACTTGACATTAAAGTATATATGTAGTTATGCACTTTGCCACAGCAACACAGCCACAGAAGAATTATTTAAAATCTGCCTTTTGGGATGAACTCTAGGGTGCTAAAAATTACCTATCTTCTACAGCACACTTAACATGTAACTAAGTTAAAGTTTCCCACTAATATAAAGAGCTATATTTTAGCATAATGTGCTAAAAATACAATCTTGTATCTTCTTTTCTTTTATTTTTTTTTGTCAGCTCTTCAGCTCAAGGCGAGCGCTATACCATTTGAGCCACAGCACTACTGCTGGCTTTTTCTGCTTATGTGGTGCTGAGGAATCGAACCCAGGGCCTCATGCATGCAAGGCAAGTGCTCTACCACTGAGCCACCTTCCCAGCCCCCAACCTTGTATCTTCTTTTTTTTTCTTGTATCTTCTTAACATGAATCAAAACTAATCTCATTTGAGACACTGTAGTACATTTGAATTACTCATTTACTCATTCAAGTTTTAATCTTTAAATGGACATCTAATACATACCATTGTGTAAAACACTGCCTAAAATATCACAGTGTTAGATGGTATGGCAAGCTATGTCACCAAATGATTTCTCTGCAGATTTGGAAAAGTAGTCAAGACAACGTGTCTACAAAGTCAAAGGCAGTGGGTTAGTAGGAGCTAGCTGGCATTTGCATGAGTACAAACACACAGCTTATGTGGACTTGGAGATCCTCACAGCTGCCTAGGGATGAGATTTAGTTTGTCCCCCAGATCTCATCAGACAAAAACATTTTGGATAAAAAGCATTCACATAAAATAATATTTTTCACAATAGCTTTCATGAGCTCAGGGAAAGCACCTAGGCTATGAGTTCAAGCCCCAGGACAGACACAAAAAATTCTTAGAAATTAAAATGTGAAATACTTCTAGTCCCAAGTATTTAGAACAGAAGTTGTTCAAACTGTATCCTATCATCTCTTCCATCAATAAGCTTGTAAACAGCCATGGCAGAGGTGAGCTAATGATCTAGCTGTCTTCATTACAAAAGTTATGAAAGTTATACAGTAACTGGCATGTGCACAGTGTGGTAACCAACTGCGGTGGCCAGCATCAGAATGGCTCCTTAGAGACGGAGAGTTTCTCCCTACTTTATGTCCTCTGTAGAGAGGGGTGCAGCGGTAATAGGATGCACGCTGCCCGTGCCCTCCATCTGCCTACTGTTACTGGGTCATAACTCGACCAAGAACTGGCTGGGTTAACCCCTGATGCTCTCACTTCCAGGGTGCAATTATAGCATCTACCAACTAAGTATCTACACCTGATAATATCCCACACGCGTAACACCTACAGAGGTCTGATATCTTAGGAAGGCCTCAGGAGTTAGACCTGTTTTAGAAACACACAATATTGATTCGTATTTCTGTAGTCTCCTGCTCTCCACATTGGTGTTTTATGAGCACCAAACTAACAGTAGTGATTTAAGAAAATAGCAGACACCACAAGGCAAACTATTTCAGAAGCAAATATACTCCTCTGATTTAAATAATCACTTTTATTGTTTATATAGCTGAATTCCCATATATAATCTCTCTGTGAGCAGAAATAACTTCACAGAATTTTCTATTGCTACAATACAGAACATTCCCATATGGGGATGATTTGTCGGCGGTTACAAAATACAAATGAAGTACACATTACCAATAAAGTGTAAATAATTGTGCAAAATACTCATTCTGGAACAGTCATTTAGTTCCTTCTCTTTTACTAAATAACACAGAATGAAATAATCTGACAGGTTTTTATCATTTCAACAAGCATTCTCGGGGGCATCTACCTGAGTTGATGTGTGAAATGGATACTCTCCTCGAGGGTGATTGGCTGTGAAGGGGAATAGGGGACGATTGGGGATCATTGGAGGGTATTTGTTAAATAACAAGAATCAAGGCCTTGCTCTTGTATTGTCAGAAGCCACGGGACAGAACTTCTCTGAACATGAAGGTGTGCATAATGAGATACACCCCCTCAAAGGAGGTGGTGAGGGCCTTCCACTGGGCAGCATAACTAAAGGCTGTCCTCCATGCATGTCACATACTTGTCCTGAGCACCTGCTCACTGCTGCGGTCACTGGGGTGACCTCTGTGCCTGCTCCCACTGGACGCCAACACCAGGGGCCAGGCCCTTTCACAGTCTCGGCCTCTGGTCTCTGGGCTTCTGCACCATTAGTCAGAACTATCAGCTCTCCAAGAATAAGAATTTGGTAGTGATGACTGGAGGGGGGCAAAGGAGTGTCAGTAACGGAAAACTGCAAAACAGGGTTTCAGCTACGGTTGACTATTCTTAGAAACCAACCAGTATTTGTATTAAATAGTTTAAAGTATTGCTAAATTTAAAAAGGGAATATATACCAAATGAAGTATTCATGCTAATGGTAATACTAAAACAGTAGATAAGTTGTTTGTTTGTTTTCATTTTGAGGACCTGGACTCAATCCCATATTCCACAAATATAAGCTTGCATGATATATTTATTTCTCATCAGAGAACAAGCTGAAATTTGCATGTTTATTTATGATGCACTCTCAGCAAAGCTTAGCCATGCTTTTGAAAGTGTCAAACATCTCAAATGGTTTACAAATGTTTAAGGTTTGCAATTACAAAAACGGGCCATGTTAAGATTTGTTCTTGACAGTTGAGAAGAGAGTGCTTGTGTCTAATTTCTTCTCTCCCTTTCTCTTAATGAAAACATGCACAACCATTTATGTACTTATAGTAAAAATATTGCGTTTAATTGAAAAGCTATATATTTCAGAATCTGAGTCAGCTTTCTCAAAGATTTATCTGACTTCATTATAGAAGTTATGAAAGGGAGTGACTCTGCGGCTCAAGTGGTAGAGCCCCAGCCTTGAGCGAAGAAGCTCAGAAACAGTGCCCATGCCCTGAGTTCAAGCCCCACAACTGACATTAAAAAAAAAAGTTATGAAAGAAAGAAGGCGATGCTTCAAGCCAACGGCCAAATGCCACGGCAAGAGTGACCTCCCAACTGCATATCTACACTTGACCTCAGATTTCTTTCTGTAGCATGTATGAGAATAGATGTTTGTCACATCACATATGTATTAGGTAGACAATATTTTTCTACACCTTCCTTGTACTTGGTGTGGTCTGATGAATATGTGATATCGTCCAAGGTCCACGTGTCAAAGGTAAGGTCCTCAAGATGGAGGGGTGGGGACCAGGGAGGGGCTTCGGGCCTTCAATAATGGGGACTAGTGGGAGGTCCTTCTGTCACCACATGTCCCAGAGGGGGTTGTGGGAGCTCTGCCTCCTCCTCCAGCCTCCCCGGCTCGTGCTGTGTGCGGTCTGCTGACCCCACGTTCTCACCTCTGCCACTGGTGCCCTCACCACCGCCCAGAGCTCTCAGACCACCTGGGCTTGGACTGGAGCCTACACAACTGCAAGATGAACAGCCTTTTTCTCTCTGTAACTTAACTGTCTCGGTTGTTTCATTGTAGTACCCAAGCTAAATAATAAGATAAGCATTAAATAAAATCCAGAAAGAATACCAACTTGTGCATTTTTCTATGTGATAGAATTCCCAAGACTTAGTTGCCATCTTTTTAAGTCAAGGGTCTTATTTCTATATTTTTCCTTTCCAATTTTTAATTTTCCAGTTTCAACTTTTTCAAAAAAAATTGACAGAAACAAAACATTAAGTGTTACATTTTGCCTTCCAGAATATATTTAATGCCTTTTATTTCACAAGTATTGGCTAGGACAACTTGGTTTAAAATCAGTCAACATGCAAGCTGAATAGCCTTACCTTCCAGTTTGTTGTTTTTCCTCTTCAGCCATTTCTCTACTGTCTCTGCACTAACACTTTCAGAAACAAACTCATCTAATACCTGGGGGTGAAGAGAAAGATATGCCTTCACTTTTTCATCTGTCAAACCTGTAAAAGAAATAAAAAGAATAAATTCACCTATACAATGTCTTCATATACATGAGATACACAGTAGGGACATGCAATGCTGTGAAACAGCGTCTGCACTGCTGGAGGGAAGGTGCAGAGCAGCAGTTAGCAGAGCTTGTGTTTCACGGGCAGGCACTTCTGTGTGTCCCTGAGGCAGAGGTTGGGAAGTGCACGGGTGGTGATTAAGGAATCCTGCGAATATAATTAATGCCACCGACCTTTACACAGAAAATAGTTAAAACAGAATTTTATATTATATGGAATTTGTACGTACATACATAGTAAAATATTGGTGGAAATATAAGTGTGTCTATATATACATATACATATAAATGTGTGTGTATATATATATAAATATATATTAGGACTCGAAATTAAGACCTCCAGGGATTTTAAATGTAGTATCTATATATTACATAATGATACAAACTGTTTTCCAACCACAAACCTCAGTGCTATACATGGACCAATGTTGTTCTTTATTGTTATCCATTAAGTCCTACGAAGTACTTATTTTTGGAAAATAGTTACCATATATTAAGCACAAAACAAATGAAACTCTTAACAATAGAAGTACACAGAAAAATCTAGTATAACACAGACCAGTACTAAAAATGTTTAGAAAGTACATTAATAAATTCTTATGTTTTATGACACAAATTCTTCCTTTTTCTCAGGAGCACTAAAGCCAACGGTATAACTAATGTTCAGTTTACAATAATCTTGACATTTGTTCATTGATATTCTTTGTAGACAGTTTCTCTAAAATAATTTTCACAGTCTAATGATTTTCAAACTAAGTAATTTTACATGCACTCATAAGAAACATAAAATTACATGTTTTCAATTAAATAATACTAAACACAATTGGGATATGAATGGTTATTCTCAGGATGAGGATTGCTTTTACTACTACCATATATTCTCACTGAATTATTTTGATAAATTATAATCTTTAGGTGTAAAAAAGCAATGGAAACCTGTACTGAGGCTGAAAGGATGGAAAGGAATTACGTAGGTCTCCAGAGAGTAGGATGTATGCTGTCCCTAAGGAATTCATCTCTGTCAATTAATTGTGCCCATATTAAAGTCACAACTGTTAGAATTCTACCACAGAAGGGTATAACTGAGGAGGCAAAGGATTTCTTTCAAGGATACCAATACTTGGTCAATTTCACTGTGCGTATCCACCTATAATTGAAGGAAAAAAAGGGAAACCCATCTTACTCAACTCAAGGCAAAAGTGTCCTTGGTGGAGATGTTAAATTCAGTTGAGAAAGTGTACGCACTGCTGAAAAACGCAAGGCTCGCGAGATCTGAGTGCGGTCTTGCCTCATGACGCAGCTAGGAAAAGCGCCCCCCCTTGACGCACCGGACGGCATACCAGGCCTGCCGAGGACATGACACAGGTCTCCTGCTTTTACACGTCCTCCACGGGGAACAGTCCACACCTGACTCCTTGAAACTTCAGGGCGCACAACTTTAGAGCTATTCTCCTAACTCTCTAATGCGCTTCAATTTGTGCTTTCTCCTCCATCCATGATGCTGACACCAAACTGTGAATCGGGGTCTGAGCACATTTTAAACTCCAGTCAGTCCCCAGGTCCTCCTCTGTCTCCCAACCCAGGGTTTGGGATTCAAAATTGAGTTCTGTCAGTTCTTGACAAGATTTTAACTGTCAACTTCCCTGGCTCTGTTACTATTACTCTCTAATTTTCCAGAAATCCAACCTGGAAATATAAAGCCACAACTGACTCATCCTTTCTTACCACCTCACTTTGTTTGAATGAATTATCATACAGTTCCTATTTGCCAAATTACATACCAGACCAAGGGCTAGCATCCAAAATCCAAAGGAACTCTTAAAACTCAACAGTAAGAAAGAAACAAAATAATTTTTTAAATGGGGCCAAGATCTGAGTGGATAGTTCACCAGAGAAGGTAGACTGGCAGAGCCACACCAAGAACACCCGCTAGTCATTGGTGAGCTGAAGTCAAGTAAAGCTTGTATTCTGTTTCATGCCTACCTCGACAGCCATGGGGGCCACCCATCTGACAGTTCTGTCTGCATGGATGGAAAGCAGCAACAATTCTCTGTATTTTTGGTAAGAATCTAAAATGGTACAGAAAGCTAACTGGTAGATTCTTGAAATATTAAATATAACCTTTCTGTACAACCCAACAATCACACCGATCTTACCAGGTGTTCATTCAACTGACAAGAAAACTCATCCCAGATGCATGTGCTAGGCACCTGGGCTCACATCCGGAATCCTGCCTATTTGGGAGGCTGGATCAATGACAGCCTGGGGGCGGGGGAGTTCTCAAGACCTCTTCTCAAGCAATATTGGGCACACTGGTACATGCCTGCCATCCCGGCTCGTAGGAGGCTGATTAGCAGGATCGTGGCAGTCTGGACAGAGAAACCTGCAGGAATCCATCTGAATGGGAGAAGCTACATTCGATGGTGTATGTCTTTCATCCCAGCTATGAAGAAAGACTAAAATAGGAACATTGTAGTCCAGGAGCAGGCACAGGCAAGAAGCAAGACACTATCTCAAAAATGACCAGTGCAAAAAAGGGCTGGAGACGTGGCTCCGGAGTAGAGCACCTGGCGAGCAAGCACTCTACCAGCCATGAAAAGACATGGATGAGAAGAAAAAGAGGCATATTTGTGCCACTCACAACTCTCAAAAGAGCAAAACCATAGGAGCACCAAAAAGATCAATACTAGCCAGGAGTCCAAAGAGAAGGAAGATAGTGACTAGGTAAAACACAGAGCATCTGTGATTAAACTATTTTAATGGTGAGCATAGGATACATGCACTTGCTAAAACCCACAGAATTTTATAGCATAAAGAAGAAATCATGATGCAGACACATTCTAAGGATCACTCAGAAGCTCAGGGACAGAAGATTGCTTTTACTGCTTTTAAAACAACAACACACAAAACCAAGGTTAAGAGTTCTCATTTCATAAGGCCAAACTGCCTCGAATATTTCATGCTTTGTCTTGTTGGAGATTATTTCTCTTTACAGGACTCCTGTTAGGTCAGCGTTACTTCTCACTTAGAATAACACATTACACATTTACCCCAAATTATAAATTGGAAAATCTGGCTTTGATAAGGAGGGGAGAGGCTTTAAAGTAGACACCCCTGGAGTCACAAGGCTAGTCTTGAGCTCCAGTCTGAGACGGAAAGGAGGGGTGGAGTAGGACGGACCCGGCCTCTTCCCAGGATTTCTCTGTCTGATTCCAATGTGCCCAGTCCAGCCCCGCTGGGGGTCACGCTGTGAGCTGCCCTACTCCTCTCTGCTCTTTGCCTGGCTAAGATTTTTCAACCCTTCTAAAACCAACTTCCCCTGAGACCCCTCACAGCCCTGACTGGCCCTTACAAGGGGTTCTTATTCAGGCATCGCTGATAGCCAGTGGAAATCTCCCGCGATCTGACTTTGACCCTCAGTCTCTGCACATTGGGCTCACCAGGGTGGGAAGGGATCTTCCTCCATCTCTTCGGGCGCAGTGCCTGGCTGAGCAGAAAGGCTGCCCACCTCTTCTGAAGATGCTGCTCCCAAGGCTGACCGTTGACTAGAATGTCCCCAGTCCACTAATCACTAAAAGGCAAGCCACTTTTCAAAGTAGGAACACTTACTTTCCCTCCTGAAAAGTCTCAAATTTGCCTACAAGATCAATGCCCCCAAAAGCCTGCGTGCCAAGCCTCAGACAGCTTCCCACAGGTTGTTGCCAGGCACTGCTGGAGGTCCTGAGCACTACTGCAGCGCCCCTAGGAGGGGTCTCTCGGAAGCCATGCTCCAGAGCACCTCACCCCTCTGCTGGTGCTGCTCCGAGTCCCAGGGCTGTAGCCACTCAGCCATCGCTAACCTCGACGAGATCCTTCTCTCTCTTACTTTTGCCTAAACTTTTCTTGCCC
Source organism: Dipodomys ordii (assembly GCF_000151885.1). Classification (NCBI taxonomy): domain Eukaryota; kingdom Metazoa; phylum Chordata; class Mammalia; order Rodentia; family Heteromyidae; genus Dipodomys; species Dipodomys ordii. The sequence continues at coordinate 2,167,915 of NW_012267293.1, read as the reverse complement.
GAAGAGCCTAAATATCTGCATAACATTCTCTTAAAAATTAGAATCTTTATACTTTGAACACATTTTCCTAATGCTGGCATTCCTCAAGCACCATAAATCTGCACACAGTTCTACACATCTACTGTGTAGACTATGTCACCTTGTAAGTAAAAGTGTGTGGCTATAAAAACATATACTATTTATAGTAGTTCTTTCTGAACCCTTACCAAATAAGGAAATGTATTAATATGCTCTTCATTTCTTTTTGCTTTATTTAAAAAGACAAACTTTTTAATGCAAGGAACATAGACTATGAGAGAAGTAGCATCTAGTAGCATTAAAATAGCTCAAGTTATATCCAAAATGAACAGTTAGGATTTGCTGTGACTAGCAAGAAAAAAATAAAATACAAATGCAAAAAGTACATTCAGAGGCTTTATAATTCTTATCCTTGCCTCTCACATTGTCACCCAAGTTATTTCTTTCCACATAGGACATTCCCACCCAAAGGAGATTTGCCTGTAATCTAGAAAGCTGTCATTTGATCAACTTGACTTCCTGCGCACACAGCACCCTGACCCACATACTTATGCCTGTGCCGTGGGAAGCATCAGCCTGAGGGGCACAAAGAAGACATGATCCCCATAGTTATAATGTGCATGTATTTATCAGACGACAGGTCTCTGGGATGCTGTGTTTCTGAGCTAGCACGTCTGAGGACATCAATGAATGTTTCTTTAACTGAAATCCAACAAACTGGAGCTAGTAAAGGTATAAAGATGAACTAGTAAGGGTAAGCTTAAGCCCACCAAAATTTAATCTTTTGGTGAATCTGACAATCCCTAGTACCAAAAAAGAAAAAAGTTTGAAGCCGGATGCCCGTGGCTCACGCCTGTCATCCTAACTACTCAGGAGGCTGAGATCTGAGGATCGTGGTTCAAAGCCAGTCTGGGTAGGAAAGTCCGTAAGACTCTTATCTCCAATAAACCACTAGAAAACAGGAAGTGGTGCTGTGGCTCAAGAGGTAGAGCACTTGCCTTGAGCTGAAGAGTGTAGGGACAGTGCCCAGGCCCAGAGTTCAAGCCCCATGACCAACAAAAAAAAAAAAGGAAAAGAAAAAGAAAAAAGTTTGATTATAACTTTATTTGGATATTTAGTGCATCATATTTATGCAATCAATGTCTTTGTGCTTTAGGATGAAATAGGATATGAGTAAGTAAATAACCGTGCTGTGGGGCTTCTTAGAGTATATTAACAGTAAGTGCAGCTGATGTGGTTAGTTGTAAATGCTAAGGTTCTTTTATTCACTAAATAAATGTTTATTAAGTGTCTACTGCCTACTAGTCATATCTATGTGATTTACAATCAATATATAGTAAGCAGTTTTTATAATTTCATAACATTTCCAAGTCTTTTTGATGCAAGCTTAGTAGAGCCTAGCTATAGTATCTGCCAGCATAGACCACACACAAGAAAGTACGTCAAAAGGGACTCTGGTTTGCAGGGTGCATGACCGGAGTAATGCCAGAGTGGGGCACAACAGGTAGTAAAAGATCTTACAAAGGAAAATGGTTTGGCAGCACATGTTTTCACTCATGTGCAGAAGAGAAATTATACAGGACTCTAGGCTTTCACACACAGTGAGACTAGAGGAGAATATTCTTAGGAGAGGAATAAAAGGCAAAATGCCTATGTGCACCTGATCATATAAAATAATTCATTTATCAAAATGAACTCTAGGAAATGCAAACAAGAGTTGTTTTCCTTTGTTGCTGTTTTTCTTCTCTTTTCTTTCTGTCTTGTTTGTTCATTTGTCTTTGAGAGGGTATGGGGAGGCACAGAAATGGAGGGACAAAGGGTGAACAAATGTAGCAGTGGTACTCACTGGACACTGTTGAAAATGAACTTCTGTTTGGAGACAGGAGGGAAAAACTGGGAGACAGCGTAAAAAGAGGTGACATTTTCCAAAAAGGAATGTAGCCTTCACTTGACTTATATAACTGTAACTCCTCTGTATATCACCTTTATAACAACACCACCAACAAAAAAAAAAACTTTAGCTGGGAAGGTGGCTCAGTGGTAGAGCGCTTGCCTTGCATGCCTGAGGCCCTACATTTGATTCCTCAGCACCACATAAGCAGAAAAAGCCTGAAGTGGTGCTGTGGCTCAAATGGTAGAGCGCTCGCCTTGAGCTGAAGAGCTGAGAGACAGCGCCCAGGCCGAGTTCAGGCCCCACGACCAACAAAAAAAAGAAAAAAAAAACTTTAAAGAAGGTGGTTTGGGTTTGAGATCTGCACAACTACACTATGCACAGAAATCAAAAGAAATATAAACCTGCAGTTCAATGGAAGAAAACAGAAGCAAGAGGCGTGTGGAAGCCACCCATTCACAAATGGATGAGATCTCCCAGGCGTACACCACTCGGTCCCTATAAGCACCAAAAAATGCTAATTTTCGTCCATACTAGTTCTATTGTTAAAAACTCATCTGAGAAAATTATGTGATATATAATACCATTAGAAATACATAAGTGTTTCTAGAGAAATTCAAAGCAAATCTGAAGCTTTTTTTCAGCCAAGTTACACAGTTCGTCCGGGTGTGGCTGTGCGGTCCTCTGAAGGCCGGTGCAGGATTGATAGCTTGGGACCAGTCTGGGCTCCATAATGACACCTTTTCTTGAAAAATAAAATACACACAATCCCCTTTTCATAAGTATCATCAAAATTCAAACCACAGACACCTGGGGAAGACGGCAGGACTGTATCACCAGCTCCCAACAATGGTTCCCTGTTGGCCTCACAATAATAATCTCTAAGACTATAATGAAGAAGGCTACAACTCCCACACAGGTCACGTTCTAGCTCATATGGACCTTAAAGTATAGAGATGGTCCAGCAGGCCCGATCTTACCCTAGCAGCCCCTGAGGGCAGCAGCGTGGGACACAAGAAAACTGAGGAACCTGGCTTGAGGATAGAGACACACACACACCAAGAAATGCACCACAGGGGCAGCAAGACACCCAGCTGGCCTCCGCAAAGAAGTGGACCTCTGTCCTTCAACCTCAACTGCGGTATTAACAGATTTAGTGTGGAGGAACTAAATGTGGCAACAGCTTGATGCAGGTACAATGCTAGTCACAGGACAGTGTTGCTCTAAACAGCTATGAGACTATAAATGGCTGTTGTTCTAAGCCATTAAATTTGTGTTATGAGGCAACAGAAAACTAATGCAACTCGGACTACTTTTATTACTAACACAGCTTAAATAGAAAGGGATATAACATCACTGTATAACAGGAAAGTTACTGCCAACAGATGTCAAAGTTGTAAACTGAAACATTTTGCTTGGAAGTAGAGCTGTAGCTCAAAGTGGTAGAGTACTAGCCCTTGGACAAAAGAGCTCAGGGACAGCACCTAAGCCCTGAGTTCAAGCCCCACAACCAATGGAGAGAGACAGACAGACAGAGAGACAGAGACAGAGAGACAGAGAGAGGGAGGGAGTTCTTTACAACATTTTGCTTAATGAAATCACCCAATCACACACTGTCACCAAAACCTGCACTGACCACACGGGGGCTCTGGGGGCAGCAGGCACTGATTCAGAGAGAACACACCAAGCAGCGCCTGCACAGACCTGTGAGGGTACAGCGAGCTCCCACCACACGCAGAGACTGCAGTAAGCATCGAGGCTGGGCTGCATGGAGAAAGAGATGGAGAAGTCCCATCCATCTTTCTAGGACAGCATAGGGGAAAGGCATTCCAGACCTCAGAGCATGAAACAGACTTCTCTAGTTTTACTTTTAACAGACACTCCCAGTGATGCTAAAAACCTCACAAACCATCCAAAGCTCAGATATGGTGAATCAAAAATGCCCTTCTGCCATCTATGCTGCCTCACATCACAGCCTGTGTTCCAGATTCGGTGACGAGCTGGTCGTGAGCTAGCCCTCACTGCCACCGCGCGGTACGCACGCTGGGGGAGGCTGTGTGGCTAGTCTAGGAGGTCAAAGGTCAGAATGCAGAGTACAGATTCCACTGCATGTCGACGACCACGTTTGCCCCATCGTGAAGCTGAGAACACAGACAAGCTAAATGCCCGTGAGTGAGCGACCGCTCTCAGGGTATGCTACTCCACCTAGCATTGTTCAGTTGAAGCACTTCTAAACTACAACCTCTCCAGAACCTTCTCCTTCACTTTGGTAATTGCAAAACTTTATTCGTTTACTGCTCAGGCCAAAACCTCTCAAGTCATCCTTGACTCAATCTTCTCTTTATCTAGAGGGTAAATTCTTGTTGGGTCTAGACCCAGAACTGAACTCAAGACCTTTAAGTCCTGCTGACCAGGCTATGGCCACGTGCTGCACAGCTGCAGTCCTTCAGCCTCTTGTGGTTTTCCTGGGAACACACTTTGCTCCCTCCATTCTGCATTCACAGGCCACAGGACGAGCCTGGGAAAACAGGCACTAACCATGTCATCCTGAGGCTCAAAGTCTTGTGATGGCTTCTCACACCCAATAGACAGCTCTTCTCCACAGGACCTCCCAGGCCACACTACAAGATCGGCACGGCACGGCTCACTGCTCTACTTCCCTCCAGCCCACAGAGTCAAGCACACAGCACGGCCTCATCTGGGTTTCTTTACCTGGGAAACTCTTACTCCACTATTCCAGAGCACGTTTCCCCCCCAACCCCGCCTTGTATCTCAAGTTGTGAGTGACTCCATGATCCTTTCTTACTTATATCACTATGGCCACCTTTTTAGCAAATAACCAATTTCCCCTCTCAAAAAAAAAAAATAGAAAAGAAAAGCGAGTCTCTTCTTCTCCCCGCTGGTACACTGCATTCCCCTTATCCACAGAGCCTACCCAGAAGATCCCATTCAGACAACGGAAATCACAGGTCATACCAATCTCTACAGGGGCAAGGTGGGCTTTTCCTACACATACACACTTAGGATAAAGATTAGTTTATAAATTTAGCTAGTGAGGGACAACAACTATAATACCGAGATAGAAACTTTATCACCACATATCATGATAAAGGTTGTTCAAAACTTATGAGTTCTTTATTCTTGGAAGTTATCATGTCCTCAAAACACAACCTTCTGGTAGAAACTGAAAGCATGGATAGCAGCTGCCCATACAGGTCCGATGGGAATATATTGCAAACCACTCACAACCAGCTTTCTTCGCTCCCTTCCCAGCCTGGAATGTGCCTGTCTAACACAAGTACCCAACGAATAGCTGCTGGAACAATGTATGTATAAGTCTTCTAATAACTCCTAATTTACAAAGCCAGTAAGTTAATATTTAGCTAAATAAGCATATGGTTCAAAGAAAGACCTAATTAAAACCACACAATCCTTTGAGGTTTGGCCAAGTCTGTATGAAAGACAACATCAGAAAGGGAAATACCGCAAAAGAACAGTAACCTGTCCGGTGAGGGCCAGTCCATTGTTTCTGGCACAACAAATTGGTTTGCTTCAGGTATTTAAGAAGCAAATATTTATAAGAACTATTCATGTCTATCTTTAACTGTGAGTTGAAAGGAGCAAGATTTTTTCAGATCGTCAAATTTCATTTACACATTTTACTCATATAAAACTAAATATACTTACAAAGCCTAAAAGAAATAAGGAGCTGGAGAATTCTTGAACTATTATTTTGAGTAGCTGCCAAATTAAAATAATTGTTTATCAAGTTCTAGGGGAGAGATAAGGAAAGTATTTTCTAATTACCAAGTTTTTACTTTAGAAATCGGACATTCTAAATAACTAACATTTCTGGGAAGAAAAATGGTTCTAATAGAAGTTTAAAGGCTGGCTGTTGATAAGTATAAAAGTACATTTGGAGAAGAAATACTGCAATAAGTAGAAAGTAGTAGTTACTATATTTCTTCAGGGGAAAGAGTAGGGGGGAGGGAGAGAGGAAGAGGAGGAATCATAACGGGGGGGGGAGCAGGGGAGAGAACTAAGCTACTGTTCTTTAGGAAGTTAAAATAAAAAATAAGAAATAAAAAGCTTTTAGGATGACTTCTATAAACGCGAAGAGCTGTCCAGTATTAGAGAGTTCACTGGAGATCTCAGTTGCAAAAGTATCTTCATTTGTCCTGTATCCCCTTCTCTTGCTCACCAGGCTTTAACCTAGTGACAGAAAGCCCTGAGTCTGTCAGCATGGAAGCCGGAGGAGCCCTCTCCTGGCTGCCCATACACTTCAAGATCCCTGCCCCAGAAAGCAGCCCGGGAAACACAGGACACGGTGACATCTGAAACGGCCATAAAAAAAATCACTCGGGAAAGTAAGATTGAAATGTCTTTCGTACAATGCTGAAAGGGCTATTACTTATGAGAAGTAAGCTCTTAATTCCTCAAAAGCACTATGTTGACAACTGGTAGATGGAACTGGGTAAGAAGTCACCAGTATAAACTCATAGAAGATTAATCATATTACCTTTAATTGTATATTTTACTCCAGAAAACCCTTCCCCACCATTCAAAGTTTTATGAAGCATTAAAATCAGAGTTTATGAACTGTGTATGTAATTACTTTTATTACTTTTCAGTACCACAGAGTATTGTTTTAAAACTTTTATATTAGAAATTTAAATGATTTACATATTAAAATGAAATTTATTTATATCAGAAAAGACTGCCAAAAATTTACTTCCTAATCTAATTTCACTAAAATAAAATAATAAAATAAAAGCATTAGATAGTCTCTCTGAAGATTCGTGTTAGGAAAAGCAACTAAAGCATATTTCTGGAGCAGAACAGACTGGCACACTATTCATTTGTTCACCAGATACATTATAGCTGTGTATCATTTAAATAGTAAAAACAACTACACTTGGAGCGGTTCAAAAGACAGAAACCAAGTTTACATTCACAGGGTGCAATTCATGATGAAACAGAATGATTTGTTATTAAATCTATATGCCTCAGGGATGTAATGAATTAGATGTTGAGCCAAGACAAAGTTCTCCAACCACTTTTCATTGGAGCGCAAACACTATTAGCATTGTTCTTCCTCAAGATGACCTTAAACAACACATTAAAGGAATACAACAACAAAGTTAAACTTGTCCAACGTACACTACAAGTATCTATGGCATTATCACGATGACACCCTTTTGTACTATTTTGTTTTGTGTAAAACATTTGACCAATGGTGCAATGAATAGATTACATGCCTAGAAAATGAGTTCAACCCCCAATATATTAAATAAATGATCAATAATAAAAGCATTTCTTCAAGATATGCTTGAGAAAGCAGCTGTGTGTTTTACTCTCTACATTTCTTGGTCTCTTCGCACTGTGATCAACAGGTAGCTGATTTCTTGTCCTCACTCCTGTCACCGTCTGAGTCACAAGCCTGTTCTCCAAATTTCCCTGGCACCCTGCACGGCTACACTGTGGGCCACGTCAGTCACCTGCAGTGTGTGTAACAGTGGCCCCACATTCCTTGGGGGACAAGCACATTGGCACAGTCAAATCCTTTGGTTCCTCCTACCCTGGCCCTCGTGCAGTGAGGCTGACATCAGTGATTGCCCTGTGGGGAGGTTTTGCCCCGGGGTGTTTGACACAGCCGGAGACCCGGTGAGTTCGCACGGGCGCTGTTGCAGGGGCAGGAGGCTGCAGGCGTCTCGAAGCCAGGGACACTGCCAAGCATCCCACAGAAAACAGCAACTGTGCAGGCTGAGGAATTGTCTTCAAAATACTATAGACTTTTCACAGAGGTGGGTTTTCAAAGAGCAAACATAAATAGAAAGATGTACAAATATAAGAGCAGAAATGGAGAATGGGACTTTAAGAGTGCGTGGCTCACAAAATGCAGCTGAAGACAGTGATGTGAGGCTGTGTCCAGTATTGGCACCCACGTGAGGCTCCCGGGAACCATTTTACATGAGAGGTCTGTCAAATGACGACATTAAAAACCACCGCACTGTGGCCCCCATAGTTTAGGGCGGCTAGAGATGTCGTTAGTTAAGATGAGGGTGCAGAGGAGTTGGGAGGACCTCTACTCCCTATGGCTAGTATCCCACTTTTCACACCCCTGCTCTGCTCACCAAGTACCATTCTGATTGGCTGGTTACATGGTCCAACAAGCAAGATTGCTCTGCTCAACAAAGACATGCATAGGAGAAAGCTGAAGGCTGGATCACTACATGCAAGCTAGAAGATCAGCATTTTCTTAAGTTGATCAGTATTCAGTAATGACGTAATTTCAGGATGAATCAGAACCCTAGTGACACTGACATCATGGAGACACTGCTGCCTATGACACCCACAGACAGACAGAGGTTCCCAAAAGCTTGAGCTAATATGAATATAAATGAATGAGAAGAATAACAAAGGGACACCAGAAGAAGCTGGAGTAAAACGATCCACCCAGATTTATTAGGTGAGGGGAAGACTACCTCTCAGTTTAAAAAAATGTGGTTTTAGTATAAATTTGGAGTCAGGTAAACATGAAGTAGAAAATGGCTCTAATAGATGGTAAACTGGTTTTAAGTTATTTAATGTCTTCTCTTTGAGAGAGAACAGAACACCTCCTTGACAGAAGAAAGGGAACTGCGGAGCCCTGTCTCCATCCCCCAACCCTGCACACCTTCTCCAGACGTATGCCTGAAAAACCTTGTGAAATCCCCAGCACCAAGCAAATCTACTTGCCAGCCAAAGCTGATTTAGGAAATCTGAATTGCCCACCAGGAGTGGGCTATAATCCTAGCCACTCATGAAGTACAGGCAGGGGGATATCATTCAAGGCCAACCTAGAAAAGTGAGGAGAGCATTTCTAAAAACACAAACAAAAGGACCAGAGTGCTGCTCAGGAGACAGCAGGCTTGCCTAGCCTACATCATGTGAGACTGGGTTCAATGTCTAGCAGGGCAAAATAAAGTCTAATTTATATAAAAGAATTCATTATGGTGCTTTTAAAAAGTGGCTACAGAGAATTCAAAACTATGTTTACTATATGTATAAAATCAAATCTCTTTTAAAGATTAGTTTGCTCTGCATATGGTCTATTCCTATTCCTAGTAACTTTTATGAAAGAAAGACAGAGACAGAGAGAGAGGCAGAGACAGAGAGGGTGAGACAGAGACAGAGGGAGAGGAAGAGGGAAAGAGAAAGGGAAAGAGAAGGAAAGAGGGAGAGGGAGAAGGAGAGGGAGAGGAGGAGAGAACCCTTTAAAAATATGGGAAGCAAACTTGCAGTCTCTTCCTCTCAAAGCTTTGTTTCCTGCTATAACTGACATCATAAGTTAAGCTGCAGGGAGGAGGCCAAACCAGAATCGCCCACTTAGAACCACACGGGAGAGACATTTTCTTCCAAGGGGCTGAGCCAGAAGAGCACCACCCCTTAGGAGGTGATAATCCTTCCAGGCTAACATCGATTTTCCTTTGGAGATAATACAGGTTCACATTTGCTTAAAATATAAATGCTAAATAGGGTAAATAGAAATGTTATCAGGAGACTACAGTGAGAGGCAATTGTGTCAAGAAATAAAATGAGTAATCATGACTACATTTTACTTGGTTAAAAAAATGACAGGTTTCACATATATATATATATATATATATATATATATATACACCTTTACATATATATATTACCTTCATAACATACCTACATATATATGCACATATTATCTCCCCTCAGTAGTGCCTTGAATTCCTAAGAGTTCTTAGTTCATTCTGTGCTGCTATAACACAGTAGCACAGCGCTAGTAATTAATAATGAACAGAAAGGTACTGACTCTGAAGGCTAAAGTCTGTAATCCTAGCTACTCAGAGGCTGAGATCTGAGGATCACAGTTCAAAGCCAGACCAGGCAGGAAAGTCTGTGAGACTCTTATCTCCAACCCGGTCAGAGCTTTTTACTGTGTCTCCTCAGCTGAAGGGTAAGAAGAGAACACAAGACAGCCAGAGACAGACTCCTTGCCTGGAGCACTCTGTAAATGGCATGATCAAGTCCTGAGTGCATCCTGAGATGCACTCATTACTGCTACACCGGGAATGGGAACTATGTTCACCTTTCGTGCTTCCTGGGGACAGGTACAGACCAGGTATTACCTCAGGTCTGCGTCCACGTATGCACTGAAGACTGCCAGACAAAATTCTATTTCTATACTTTTTTCGGGCAGGGCCACCCAGATCTCTGTCCACCACTGGTTTACTGGCAAGCCCTCTGCTCCAGTCCTGTGTCCCATACTTGGCTACTAGATCCTTCTCATCTTAAGAAACTCCCAAACAAGTTATACTGCTCAGCCAACACATCATGGGTTTTACTCCAGAAATAAACCTGTACGTAAAGGTAGATATATTCCATTAACTTTGTGCTATCCTTTCTATTGATGACATTTCTCAAACTGAAAACTGACATTCTCTTCGAAGTTCCCTCCTTTAATTCCACCACTGCTGTCTGAAGCGTACTTCAGTTATAGCAGACAGGATCTCTACTCTGTTTGCCTCATGCTTCTCTATATTGTGTGCAATGTTTCCCTGCTCTTGTTAAGGCTAACTTCCTCTTCTTAAATTTCATCTTCATGTTTTTGTAACCAAGGAAGAATGCTTTACAAAAAATACTTCTCCATGTAGATGTGTGTTGTGCATAGTCCTGTCAATGAACACTGCCAAAGGAAGGAAAGGCAGGAGTGCAGGCAGCTGCATAAACCTACATTTATTTTTTGTTTAAAAAAAAAAGGAAGGAAGTGGCGCTGTGGCTCAAGCAGTAGAGTGCTCGCCTTGAGCTGAAGAGTGCAGGGACAGCGCCCAGGCCCAGAGTTCAAGCCCCATGACCGAAAAAAAAAAAAAGGAAGAAAATGTTTAATTTTTTGTTTCTGATGAAGAAAAGAAAATAAGCAGATGGGACTTTCCAATGTTAACTTGGCTCAAAACATGGATAGACAAGAAAAGCTAGAGAGGAAAAGGCAGTGTGAGCCAGAACTGACTTTCAGACCAGAGTGCATGCTCGGAGCGCTGCCGCCACTTGGAGTGAAAGCCCCACGCCCACCTTGGGGCCTCACTTTAAACTCAACCTCTCCTCAAAGCCCCAGGTCCTTCGCTGAGGTGCCACACAGGAATTCGGAGGAATACAGGGTAGTAGCTGAGAGCTTGTTCCTTTGTAAGTAGTATGCTTACGCCTAAGACTGTCTAAAAGACAGAATGAATCTTTTTAATAAGTAGGGAATAGTATGTAAAAGAATTAACATACAGGCCGGGCGCCGGTGGCTCACGCCTGTCATCCTAGCTACTCAGAAGGCTGAGATCCGAGGATCACGGTTCAAATCCAGCCCAGGCAGGAAAGTCCATGAGACTCTTATCTCCAATAAACCACTAGAAAATCGGAAGAGGCGCTGTGGCTTAAGCGGTAGAGTGCCCACCTTGAGCTGAAGAGCGCAGGGACAGCGCTCAAGCCCAGAGTTAAAGCCCCACGACCGACCAAAAAAAAAAAAAAAATTAACATACAAAGTAAGGACTATAAATCTGACCCGGTACCTGAAACATGCCAACAGAAAACTAATTTAGGTCAACATAATTTAGTTCAACTCATTAGGAAAATAATTGTAATAAAGAGGACAATCCTTAGTAAGAATTAACTGAGTACATATAAAATTTTACCAAATACTTCCAAACAGCACAGGCTTGAGCTTCACAATTTGTATTGTATTAATGTATTAGCATCAAGAAAACAACTATTTCTGTTAAAGTATACAAGTTAATTTCAGGAGAAATATTTCAACCTTAATAATCTGACATGTCAGCACAAAAGAATCTGTTGAAAAATCTATGCTATCCAGAAACTACACTGTAAGAAATTCATCAACATCGAATTCAGGGCATTAAGAAATGAAGACAGACAGAAACTAGATCTTATTCATCATCTTACCCCCATACCTTGGCAATTACCATACATTCCTGTTAGCCATTGTTATTAGTGATCTATAAAATTACCATGAACGCCGAACCATCACCCATGATAGAAACACAGGGTTAGGTTCCTGTGAGCCTCTGGATATCTTTCTATCAGCATGTGATCTGCATGTGCACACACCCACAAATATCAGGCACAGCACAGCAAGTATTCATATACTTTAGTCAATCTGCAATTTACAAATGCAGAATCCACAAATGAGCATCAATGCTTTTATAAAGTTGGTATGTACCATGCTTCTATACTAAATGAATACATAACTGAAACTATAATCATATCAATGTGCTTCATTACTTCCAGTAATTTCATTATTTTGATCCCAGCCAAGTCCCAAACATATGACAGAGAGTAAGTACACTGCGTATAATGACCTAAGCTTTTGTTAGTACAAAAGGCAACTTGACTTTATGAGAGCCCAGTCTACCATCTTCCACCTTGCCTATCTAGCAAAACCATGTCTTACTACATGTAGCAGCTCTGTGATAATACGAAAACACTGAGAACTACATGCCATGAAATTCTGACGGGAAACCTACGAACTCAAGGCCTGTCACTGTACTGGAGTAAGAAATTACATGTTATCCAGTCATACTAACAATACTGTGATTAGGAGTGGCCTTACCGCTACACATTGCCCCGAAGGCCTTCCTGACCCAGAGTAGAAGTTCTGTGTTTAGCTCTTCATATTTTGTTTCTGGAAAGACAGGTCTCTAGTTCATGACTTCAAATATTATTTTGTTCTCGAACCTACTAAGTGAATCAAAAATAATGATGGAGTTCCTAACCTTTTTTTTTTTTTGGTGGGGGGGAGGGTCCAGTCGTGGGGCCTGAACTCTGGGCCTGGGCACTGTCCCTCAGCTCTTCAGCTCAAGGTTAGTGCTCTACCACTTGAGCCACAGCGCCACTTCCAGCTTTTTTTCTTTTTGCTTATGTGGTACTGAGGAATCGAACCCAGGGCCTCATGCATGCAAGGCAAGTGCTCTACCACTGAGCTACCTTCCCAGCCCAAGTTCCTAACCTTTTACAACTATCATTGCATTGTTACAATAAATTCAACTTGCAAACATGCACACAAAGTTTCATTCCTAAGTGTTTAGTGCCAGTTGGTCTGCATGTTGTTTTCTCATAATCCAGAATCACGTGACATTGAAGTTGTGCCACAAATGTACTGATGTCAAACATCTTGCCCCTTCACCACAAAAAATTAAATAAATACACTCATACATAAATAGAAACATTGTGGAGTCTTTAACTCCCATTTCCTGCATGGGGTGCAAGATATGTTGCTCTTCTCCATTTCTCCCTACTCTCACCCTGTTTTACTAAAATAAATCCTTGCTAAAACTTTAAGAAGATAAATAAAATAAAGCCATTCACTCTTAACAAGTTGTCAATGAAAATCACAGAATGCTATGAATAGGAATACAGAGCTTCTAACCATTGCACACTACCATGAACTTACTGCAGACAATCAGGGAAAGACTGAAATACAGACACTGCATTTCTGCTTTCTTTCTTTATTAGTGCGCGGAATTATACAAAGTAAGGGGGAAAAGTCCCATGTTTCCACCTACTGTCTCTAAGATTCCAATTTCCTTCCGATGACAGCATGTTCACAGTGGCTAAAGACGCCATTGTTTTCCTGGTCACTTTAGTAGCACCGTGGAACTCACAACATAAATTTCGGATTGTTAAAGACAGACAAGCCAGGATTCCCTATCATTTACTGAATGTTGAAAACAAACTACTTACATTTCTAAGTGCTATTTTCTTTATCGAGAAAATAATATATAGATAGAATAGTATCATTTTAAAGATTTAAAAAAAGAAAACTACTTGAAATAGTTCTCAGTAAATGTGACATATAAAAAATTAGTTCATGCTCAGTCAGCAAAACACTAGTCAATGAAAGACATTGTACTATCTTGTTATAAAAGTGGTCTCACTGCCAGGCGCTGGTGGCTCCTGTCTGTAATCCTAGCTACTCAGGAGGCTGAGATCTGAGGATCGCAGTTCAAAGCCAGCCCGGGCAGGAGAGACCGTGAGACTCCTATCTCCAATAAACCAC
>NW_012267293.1:2098277-2148806 GCF_000151885.1 Dipodomys ordii | reverse complement strand
ACCACTGGACCACGGCCTGTCACCACCACCAGACCACTGACCACTGGACCACGGCCTGTCACCACCACCAGATCACCCAGCACTGAACCACAGCCCTGCACACCACCAGCCCACCCACCACTGGACCACGGCCTGTCACCACCACCAGATCACCTACCACTGGACCACGGCCTGTCACCACCACCAGACCACCGACCACTGGACCACGGCCTGTCACCACCACCAAACCACCCAGCACTGAATCACAGCCTGTCACCACCACCAGACCACCGAGCACTGAACCATGGCCTGTCACCACCACCAGACCACCCACCACTGGACCACGGCCTGTCACCACCACCAGATCACCTACCACTGGACCATGGCCTGTCACCATCACCAGACCACTGACCACTGGACCACGGCCTGTCACCACCACCAGACCACCCAGCACTGGACCACGGCCTGTCACCACCACCAGACCACCCACCACTGGACCATGGCCTGTCACCCAGCACTGAGTTCTCCGTCGAACCCCAGAGCCTAAGTCCATGGTGTGGGTGTCCTGGTGACCCCAGGGTGGGGATGCCTGACCCAGGCCCCCACGAGGCCAGCACCCGCCTCAGGGCCCCACATACCCTCATCCGGCCTCCTGGGACAGGCCACCATCCATCTGCCTCAAGACCTGTGGACCGTGCCCTTCTGGGGACACCGGCACACTTCTGGGCCCAGGTGCTTGGGAGGCCTGCAGGGCCTGGAGTGGCCCTGCGGCACAGCCTGGCTCCCCAGGTCATCACAGGCTGTGGCACTGGTACTCTAAGAAGGAAGGCAGGGTGGTCACTGGTGCTCCAGCACTACCACTGAAAACGAACAACCACTGCTGAGTGGAGAAAGTCAGTACCAAGAGCGCCTAAGAAAGGCTCTTCGGATGGAATTAGTTTAGATTAACTGAATTCGCTTAGATTTCGATTTTATCATTGTTGCTTCTGTTTTAAGCAAACAATAACAACAAAATAGCTCTCTAGAAGAAAAAACAATTATCTGACAAAAATGTGTTATGACACAGGTTTAACATTTCTACGAGCTTGGCAAAAACCATCATCTTAACAAGTAAAAACACATTTCTGAAGATGAATAGTTCAAATTAATGAAATACTGTAGTTGCCTTCCCGGAGGTCAACATATTCATTCAAACCACCTTCCATTTGATGCCAGAAGAGCCTCCTCACAGGCTAACTTTCACTTACCTAGAGTCTGGTCTCAAGGTACCCTATCAAAATACAAGTTCCTTCATTCATTTAAGCCTTCTAACACCTCTCTCATACAGTAAAGCTTATAAGGGCCTGTGTGAACTGCCCTTCATGACCTCCCTGACCTTCTTGAATAAACCCGGGACCTTTGCCCCTGGCTAGTGTCTCTGTCTAGAGGCAAAGCACTTCTGTTTCAGATATCTACATTAACCAACCCTTCACCTCCCCTTCAAGTCACGGGCCAAAACAGTTCCCAATCTGCCTATTCTACTTACATAGTTTTCTAAAACTTCCTAATATAACACTTAGTTACTTACTATTATGGCTTTTTCATGTTTCTCTTGCTGGAATGCATGGATCACAGACTATGAATCTTTTTTATTTAATGGTATATCCCAAGCCCTTAGAACACTACCCTAGAAAACTACGAGGTATCCAACTTTTCACTGAACCAGGGACAGAACCCAGGAGCTCCACACATGAGCAGCTTACCAGGAGCTTCACATGCACAGGACACCCTACCTCTGATCTGAGCATGCCAGGGTTTGTGTTCCAAGAATACACTCTGTCCCACTAGTAAATACCAAAATTGATGAGTACTTGAATAAATAAATCCTAGGGGATCAAGAGAGAAGGGAAGGAATGGGTCAGAAATGGCTTATAAAAATAATGCCTGAACTGTGTCTTAATAAGAAGACAGGGATCGTTTCCAGACAGGGATCACATCAGGAGAAGACACAGACATGGACAGATAATTTCACATCACTCAGTCCACCAAAGAGCCAAATTATGTTGCAAATTATACCATGAGTTTCTGATGCATCTTACTTTCCTGAGAACAGTTTATATTAGGGGGAAATGTTCATATAGCACAGTGAGGATGCATTTTATAAGAAATAATTGAGGGGCTGGGAAGGTGGCTCAGTGGTAAAGCGCTTGCCTTGCATGCATGAGGCCCTGGGTTCGATTACCCAGCACCACATAAGCAAAAAGAAAAAAGCTGGAAGTGGCACTGTGGCTTAAGTGGTAGAGCGCTAGCCTTGAGCTGAAGAGCTGAAGGACAGTGCCCAGGCCCAGAGTTCAGGCCCCACGACCAGACCAAAAAAAGAAAGAAAGAAAGAAAGAAAGAAAGAAAGAAAGAAAGAATTGAGACATAATAGGCAGGACTTTTTAATTGAATTAATGAATTAAGATGAGTCCAGTTTTGAGAATAAGTCAGTAAGCTGAACTTTAAACATGTTACACTGTATAATTTTAGCAAGTAAGTTAGCAAAATTGATAAGAATACAAGTTAATTTTCTTCTTAATTCCATCACAGTGACACCAAAGAGAGAAATAGGTTCAATTCTAACTTTTTCATATTACACCCTTAAATGTTATTTAAAAATATTCATCTTTTAATGTAGAGTAAAATAACTGTTTAAAAATAGTGAAATTTTAAATAGAAGATGGCTGGGCAGGAATACTGAACATGAAAACTGGACTCTATTCAAAGGACAAAAAAGTCATCACACACCAAAGGGAACCATGTGCATTCATGAGTCATGGGAACAGACAAAAAAACTACCAAGTAATGGAGTAAAATAATAAGTTTCAATCTTCGGGGATTTTATTAGTTTGTCTTGTAATCATGACGAGTACAGATGATCTTCTATGAACTTTGCGTCTCTTCAACTTCCCCTCTTCAGTTGTTCTTTTCAAACTTTTATATTCAAAAACTAAAACAATAGAAAGTGTATATACATACATAATATAATGTATATATATCATTATTACCAAAATATTTCCTTTCTTCTCCTACACCCCAAGTTCTGCGGCTTGAGGCCTTATTACAAAGGGAGGATTGTTTCCAACACAAACCACAATGAGCCTGACAGAATGAAGTTGAGAGAGCCACTTGGGCACTTCGGCTCCTGATGCCTCAGAAATCAGCAGGCAAAGGTGGGAGCTACTGTACTGGCTAGGGTGGTTGATCTGATTGCTAAGAATAAATTCAGCCTCTACTATGGGATCTGCCTGAAGCCCCAAATCCTCTGTGCTGTCTTCTTCCCAGTCCAGCGAAATTGCCTGACCAGCCTCGTGGGGAAATGCTGCTTCACCCCCACAACCACCCCCATGGTGGGCTTGGTGCGTGGCAGTTTTCTGGAAGGAACGGCAGTCAAGGACTGGCTCTCACAACCTCTGTGCCAACCATGCACAGACAAGAATCTTCATCCCTCCTCCAAGATCCTCCATTTAGCAGTCTTACTGCAGTCTAAACAGAAGCGCTATTCTCTAACTCCCTCCTTGTCTGCTCCTTGCCATTCTGAAGCCAATGGACTGTAAGGAAGAAGCAGGCTTTGTAGCTGGGATTCCTCATCAGTGATCAGCCCCTCCCCCATCTGCCAGTCCACCGGACTCTCCCCCAGGGGAAAATGGAACTCTGGGATCCAGCACCATTTCCTCTCTCTCGCTCGCACTGTCCCAGTAAGAGTTACAGAGTAAAGAAATGAAGGCTTATTAACTTTAGTGGGGTCCTTGTCCTAATCTACCAGCTGGACACAGGCTGGCCTGTCAGCTATGCACAGAAGGCAAGGAGATCATCTCTGGAGGGCAGGGGACCCTGAGGCTTCTCCTGCAGCTGCCAGGCCCTGAGTTAACAGCTGGCCGGAGAACCTAGAGCTTCCTAAGGGATCTCCTTGCACATTTCCTCAACTAAGAATTGGAAGAACCTTCCCACGGAGCAGATTCCAGCTCCACCCATAGCAAGGCAGGGCTGGCTCCTGAGAAGGAGAGACACACCTATCATAGGTGTGGGGGTGGGGCAGGTGAGCCTTGTTCTCGTAGAACTCCTTAAAGAGCGAAGGATGTGCATACTGCTTGTTACAAACTGCATCAACAAATGACTGAAGGGCTCAGTAATTCGTAGAATTAACAGTTTGGTCTTATAGTGTATTAGAATGTTTAATTTTCCTTTCTCTAAAAAGCATTCCTTGCTAGATGGTCATGTACGACTTTTGACAGATGCCTTTGAGTCCATCAACAAGTGCTGAGGATTTTGGAGGTTTTCTCTAAATGTAACTTATGAATCATTTATTTTCCTGTTTACCTGATTGATGTGCTAGAACTAAGGCATAAGTCCTTTGGGAAGTACTATTAGACAGAAATGAAATAATTTTGACATGTCTTCCAGGAAGGAGGAACAATTATTTTTGGCCTTTCAAAATTCAAGCTACAAACTAGAGGTTAAATGAGGTCAAACACCTCATAAAGGTCTCTGCACACCAAAAACATTGCTGAAACAACCTGACTTCTGAAAGCAGGCTGACCCTCAGGGCCACCGAGAACTCAGAGATCCAGTAACCAACGCCAAAACTCATTACAAAATCTTTAGATTTTGTTTTTGTTACCATTCCTATGAACTGGTTGAGTGTTTTATTTTAACTAGTATGAGTCTTTATGTTTTTCTTATCAACAACCAGAAATGAATCTTTTGTTCTAAAGTAATTTAGAAAGTAAGTGAACACTGCTTTAAAAAATGAATAGGTAGCCGGGCGCCAGTGGCTCATGCCTGTCATCCTAGCTACTCAGGAGGCTGAGATCTGAGGATGGCGGTTCAAAGCCAGCCCAGGCAGGAACATCCATGAGATTCATCTCCAATCAACCACCAGAAAACCAGAAATGGTGCTGTGGCTCAAGTGGTAGAGCGCTCACCTTGAGCTAAAGAGCTCAGGGACAGCGCCCAGGCCCAGAGTTCAAGCCCCACGACTGACCAAAAAAAAAAAAAAAAACAAAAAAAAAAGAATAGGTGTTTTTAACTATATCTATACTTTGAAATTGTTGTTCTCATTTTTGTCACAAGGAAAATATCCTACCTTACATTTTAATGTCAGAGAATCATTATTTGGGGTACTTGGCTACTGATGAGAAATGAATGTAGTTTGACTGCATACACTGTCACCAAGCTAGTCCTTTCAGATCATTCACAAAATGAGTCAGTTCAGCAATATCTAAGCTATGTAGCTTGCTCATTTTCCATAAAAAGGGAGTCTCTGACTTCTCAAGTAAAGCCAGAGTATTTCAATTTTTTAAGAATTTTTAAAAGAAAAATAGGTTCACATTCACAGTAACTTCGCAAAAAATGTATAAACTATGGCAAGTTCTAGGTATCCTTTACTATTCAGTAATTCAGGCAAGATTTAGCAGTTCCTCGTAATACAAACCGATAATTAAAGTAAACATAGTCTCCCACACACTGTCTGCCCTAGATGCTGGCACACTGGGGAGACAAACCAAAAGCTAAAGAAACTAGATTCTCCGTTCTGAAGTATCTGTGACACTGCACTGCAGCGATGCCCATCTCTGCCGGCACAGACTCTGGCAGGGAGGACAGAGTAGTAAGAGAGAGAATAAGTCATGCATTAGTCTCGGCAGTGTAGAATGGGTTTTTCATAAAACAATTCATTCCATTTAGAGAATTGCCCTTATGTTAACATAATACCTCACTGTAGTCAGTGTATCAAACCATCTTTTTGAAATGGTATGTCATTATTTATTTATTTAATTTTTTGGTCGGTTGTGGGGCTTGAACTCTGGGTTTGGGCGCTGTCCCTGTGCTCTTCAGCTCAGGGCGAGCACTCTACCGCGTGAGCCACAGCACCATTTCTGATTTTCTTGTGGTTAATTGCAGATGAGTCTCATGGATGTTCCTGCCTGGGCTGGCTTTGAACCGCCATCCTCAGATCTCAGCCTCCTGAGTAGCTAGGATGACAGGCGTGAGCCACCAGCGCCCAGCGGTGGCAAAGTAAAAGTGGGAAAAACTTGAATCATTCTCTGATTTTAAGGAAAATAATGTGGAAGTTCATGAAATCTTCCAGTCTGTGAAGCACAGTGTCATGGGAGGCTCTAGGACTCCACAGATGGGAACGTGCGTCTCAGCTCTCTGCTTGCTAACACAACCTGTCTCGGAAGCATGGCCCACCTACACAGCTAAGATCTGTGAATGGGAAGGGATATAATGTGCATAAAGGCTCTAAGACGGGGCTGAAACACAGGAGGTGCTTATCAAACACTGAAAATAAGCTTTCACCAAGATGTAGTTCTTTAAATATCTTTGCACAGAACATATCACATTAGCCAACGTAATTAAGAAAGAAGTTCCTTTCAAATCAGCCCTGGTCACAAAACTAATAATTAATACCACTTAATTTATTGCCAAAGTATACAAATTCACTCATACATTTCTCTACAAACTGCAGAAATCCAAGCAATAGAAATTTCAATTGCCATCATTCATTAAAATATTGCAGGTCTTACATAACCTGCTTTCTGGACAGAACACGGGAAAAGTGTTCATTGGATCAAATGGTTTGAAATGACAATGAATTTCAGGTGAATTTCACGGTCTCTGTGTGCTCCCTATGGAGTCTAGTAGAATAGATAATATGCATCTTCCCACTTTAAGATTTTGAGGCTTTTATTACTTTATACTAAAAATGTATGAGTTAAAGTTGAGAAAAATGTCACCTTTTTTTTTTTTTTTAGTGAGGCTCAGAGGTAAAGTGTCGCTCAGAGGTAAAGTAGTTGCCTAGCAAGTGGCTGAGGCCCTAGACTTGGTCCCTAGAACTATAAAATTAAATTTAAATTACATTAAGTATAAAATTTTAAAAATAAAGAACAATTTTTCATTACTTAATCAAGTTAGTATTTCTCAGCCTGGTTTGTAAATACATGGGTACTCATTTTATTCTTATGTCTAAAATGATTACATTTATCTCTAGATACACAAGTGCCTGACATAAAGGATTTGTTAATGGATAGATGGGTGAATAGGAAGATAGATGAGAAAATTTTGAATAAAGGTCATAGAATGGAGTATTCTATATGCCCAAGATAAATAATATCAGCAATGTGGTATAAATTTCCAGTTAAACAACAAACTAGAAAATGTTTAATTGTATTTATATAATTTATATATTTATATAGTGTTCCATTATATTTGAAACTCTGTCTTGAAGTATAAATTCAAAGGGGGTTAGTTAAGTGAAAAATACTCCAGAATACAAAATATTATGCTCAAATATGCACGCTACATTCTTAAATCAAAAGTATAAAAGACAGTAGATCCTCCTGAAAGTTACTTGAAGAGTTTGGATTTCTGATTGTATACATTTGAGCACAAGGTACATTACTACAATAATATTGTTGAAATCATTCCAGAGATGTTTGTGAAGACTGGAAGAAGTTCAGAAGTGAAATACAGATGCAAACAGACTAGCTTCCAGGAAACTTGACCCAATAGTACCAAACACAAATTGAGAATTAACTAATTTATTCTTCACAAAATCCTGCAAGAATGATTGCTCCATTGTTAGGAGGAAACCAAGCCAGAGCAGGTCCATGGAGCCGGGCACACCGCGGGTGTACAGGATGGCTGGAGCCACAGGCCACGCTGGCTTCCAGAGTCACCCATAGTCACTAAGAGAAGAAACATTTACTGAGTCAAACTGGACCATCATGCAATGTATACCAAACATAATGAGTACATGCTTTCCATTTTCACCCAGTACTTTCTGAGTGATTATATAGACTACTCCTTTTTTTTTTTAGGTAATACAGAAAACTTTGGTCTTTTAGTAGACACTAAAAATAACAGCATTAAAAAATTCTAGACCTTTAATGCCATTACAACCATGATGACATCATAGATTTGTTACAGTTAATTACCCTCAGTTAACAAAATATTTAAATCAAAATAAATTAAATGAGACAGAGTTACTTGGCCCAGATACTTCCTGTAGTATTAATCATCTAACTATAAAAGCAACTAAGCAAGAGATGGGCGTTTTCACTAGGCATAGAAGGGGCAAAGGGTGATGGGAAAGTGGAGAAATTAAAAGATCAAGCATAAATCCTTGTATAGTGGTGGCGGAGGGGAACTGTGTTGTGAGCTTTGTCTGTTAAGTTCTAGTGGCCAGCTTTCCCACCACAGTCCGAAATGTAGCTGAATGGAATTCAAGCATTTTCCCTGACAGCTGTTTTCTCTGTGGCTTTGTTTGTAATTCTCTAAAGGCAGTACCTGACATGAGGACTGTGTTTGACACCTGAACTAGGGCTGGTATGCTTGTAGCTGGTGTCATTATAGAAATTACTTATTTACTCTTTGGATTTGCTCGGTGCAGTCCTGTTGGCTACAGCCAGCCTCTCCTTCCCAGCTGTTGTCCAGGGCCCAGGTTTCCCAATAACAAGAACCACAGCTGTATGGAATGGGTCACCAGAGACTCCAACTGCCACGAGCATTACTCATCCGGCCCTGCCCTGCTCTGCAGTCTTGGCCAAAGGCAATGTCAAGTTCACCTCATGCTTGGGACACACAGAGTGAAGTGCTTAAACAACTCTCCAAAGCAGTTGCCCAGTAGAAATCAAGAATGTCATTTACCTGATGCGGCCTTCAAAGGATTTTATGTTGTTTACCAAGTGAAACTTAATAATGTACAAAACTGACCCATTCACTTATCAGTAAATTGTTCAGAAGACTACATGAGATAAAATATCCATTTTAAAATACAAGTCCACAAAAATGTTACACTAGCCTACAAAACCATTACCTGCGGCATAACCGTGTTAATTCATGTCCTTACATAGTTATGGTAAACTTCAACATGTCCCAATCAGCTGAGCACCAGTGGCTCACACCAGTAATCTCAGCTACTCGGGAGGCTGAGAGCTGAAGATCACAGGTCAAAGCCAGCATGAACAGGAAAGGGGTAAAACTCTTACCTCCAAGTAACCACCCATAAAAAGCTGGAAGTGGAGCTGTGACAGAAGTAGTAGAGTACTAGTCTTGGGCAAAAAGGTCAGGGACAGTGCCCAGACCCTCAGTTCAAGCACCAGAACCAGAACAACAACAACAACAAAAAGTCTCAATCAATCAAGTTGATACCAGTCAGTATTCTCATATGAGCAAAGACAGCACAAATGAGTTACTACCACAAACTTAAAAAGCTATCAATACGTGTAGTTGTGGAGGTGGGAGGGAAGAAATGGTAGGGGAAAAACAAAGGAGGAGGTAACAACGCTTGATAGGAAACGTACTCATTACCTTGCTCATGCACTCATGTAACTGTAACCCCTCTGCACAGTATTTTTACAATAAAAAACGTATTAAAAAAAAACTATCAAGGGGCTGGGAAGGTGGCTTAGTGGTAGAGCGCTCGCCTTGCATGCTTAAGGCCCTGGGTTCAATTCCTCAGCACCACATAAGCAGAAAAAAACCGGAAGTGGCGCTGTGGCTCCAGTGGTAGATTGCTAGCCTTGAGCTGAAGAGCTGAGGGACAGCACCCAAGCCCACAGTTCAGGCCCCACGACCGGACCCCCCCCCAAAAAAAAGCTATCAATACAATTCATACAGAATTAACATGAATCCTGAAGGAGTCACTTGGGTACAGATCAGATCAGTGAATGTGAAAAGCCTCGAATGACCGGGTGTTGGAGGTAGGATGCGCCAGGGCTTCGTGGGTCACACTCCTACACGGGCGGACGATACCTCCAAGTGCAGACATCTGCGGACACCATCTGAACCTAGTGAGCAAATTTAGCATTGCCCAAAATAGAAATGACATTCTGTGACGCAGTGGATATTTGCACTAAGCCTGACAGTCATATACCTCCTGCAAAATTTTAAAGAAAAGTATACTTTGAGGGATGACAGGAAATGAGACTGGTATGGTAGGTGAAAAGACTGAGAAGTTCGGTGACTTTCCTGAAGTCAGGTTACCCCATGACCCAGCAGGTCTTTCAGTCCATCTCATGCTGAAAGCCGGCTGTTCAGACTGTCAGACTCCAGCAACACCATCATTTTGATCTAGATCTACCGGTCACCTTCACATCATCCCTTACGCCCCTGGCCAAGTCTATTAGAGCCAGCACTGTGGTTCAGCTGCCTTAACCTCAGTCCTGCGTTTCCTAGTCTACGTGTCTATACATCAGTTCTCTTCTTAGATTCAAACTAGTAGGTCCCTCCACCAAAGCTACACAACAGCACTGATAAAGAAAAAAGGGCTAAAAGCCTCTGGATATCTTATAGTCAAGAAAATTGGATCACTTATCATAAAAATTGAGCTACACAGTCAATAAAAACAGGCCTAACAAAACAACTAAATCATCATTTTCAACAGCATCATTTTATTGTTGCAGTTGCTTTAAATGAATTAAAGCAACCATGTGGCAAACACATGAAATACTAATTCATGCTCCATTATGACACCCTCAGATGAAAACCAATGTTGCCTAATCAACCTTTTTTTTTTGGTCAGTCTTGGGGCCTGAACTCTAGGCCTAGGGTGCTATTCCCTCAGCTCTCTAGCTCAAGGCTAGTGCTCTATACCACTTGAGCCACAGCGCCACTTCCGGCTTCGTCTGCTTATGTGGTGCTGAGAAATCGAACCCAGGGCCTCACACATGCAAGGCAAGCGCTCTACCACTGAGCCACCTTCCCAGTCCAGCCGTCTAATCAACTTTTAACCCACAGAATTCCACCATAATACAGCCCAGACCCTGCTCAGTATGTTTAATTAACTTAATTAACGTAATGTCTTTTCTAGTCTGTTCAAAACAGAACACTTTATACTGGGTAATTTATAAACAAACTAGAAGCCGGAAAGTCTAAGACCAGGGCAGAAGATTCCATGTCAGGCAAGAGCCCCTTTCTCATAGCTGTCTCCGCGTGGAAGGCAGCTCTCTTAGCGGTCTTAATCCTGTCACGGGGTGGGGTTCTCATGAACCCCTGCCTTCCAAGGACCCATTCCAATACCCATCACCATGGAGAGTGTGTGAACATGAAGATCTGAGGGCGGGGCACAGACAGAGACCCCAGCAATGTCCAGAACCAAACACCTGAGTAACTTCCTCAGCAGCATCCATACACTTTCTTCTGGGTGTAGAGCTTAAAATCCCAGTGGCAGGCCGCCTACCTCATTGCAAATCCTCCTGGAAATCCTGTTGGTTGAATCTGGACAATGTAGCCACAGCCCTACCTTTGTTTCATAGCAAGCAAAAGCTTGACAACAGATTAGCCTAAGGGTCAAACATGGGAAATGGGAGTCAACAGTAGTCTCATTTTTATAAGGATGACTGTGAAGACCAAGACGCCACATGTAAAATTATTATACTTTCTGGAACATACTTGCTTAATAAATGGCTCCTTGAATTCTGTTTTCTTGCAGACTCATATGGTTTTGCAAGTCAGATTTCAGAGAAAAAAAATGATTGCTTACACAATTAACCCTGGACTAGAATTAATCTGATGGTGTACCGGCGTTGAGTATGACCACAGACCTAACAAATGAAGGATAAATACCTGTAACTAGCTTTCCATCACCGCATGCTCTCCCATGTCTGGAAGAGATCTCTAGTTCTTTGGAATGGCACGCTCTTCTCCTTCCTAGTTTCTACCTTCCCCGAATCTGTCTCTCTGCTATTCAAAGGCGATGACACCTGCGCCTGTCTCATGCGAGCCTCCCCATTCCAACATGGCCACGTGTGCCTCACTCTGGTCATCTCAGGAGTGATCTACAACAGCACAATGGTGGATAGTGCATAAAGGTTACAAACAAATATAACCAATTTTAGGTCAGCTGTGACTTCTAATATTTCAGCAAGTAAGTCATCAAAGCTTGCTGAAAAGAAAACACTAAAACACACCAACAAAAAGAAGCAGTTGCAAAGACAAGCCCTTGACTTCACAAGGCCAGCAACCCGTGTGCAGTCCTAGGTCCCTGCTTGATCCGGCTCATAGTCTCTTGCAACAGAGACGAAACTTTCTCTGCTCCACAAATGCAGAGTGCCTGCACAGAGCTCTCCTGTCCTTCAACACTGAATCTTCCCAAGCTTCCTTCCTATACATTTCAATGCAAGAGACTTTTTTTTTTGGTCAGTTGTGGGGTTTGAACTCAGCCTGGGCACTGTCCCTGTGCTCTTCAGCACAAGGTGAGCGCCCTACCACTTGAGCCACAGTGCCACTTCTGGTTTTGGTGGTTTATTGGAGATAAGAGTCTCACAGAGTTTTCTTCCCGGGCTGACTCTGAACCATGATCCTCAGATCTCAGCCTCCCAAGTAGCTAGGATTACAGGTGTGAGCCACTGGCACCCGGTAATGCATCCTTTTTATTTTCTTATCAGTCTTCTGACTCTTGGAGTAAGGAGAAGCCACTGCTTCTATCACAGCCGACATTATTTGGGGAAACAGAAGGTGTGGGTCAGGTACATTCTGGTATCATGAAACAACTCCTTAGAGAACCTCTGGGACTTTTTATAAACGGGGCTCAGCGGAATAGCTGGTACACAGAAGAGCTCAACAAGCATACATTGCTAGTGTCATTTGAACAAGCATCCTGCTCTCCACATAATTTTTTCCATACCACAGTTAAGTCATTCATTACCAGGATCGCTGGCCGGAGCAGGAGTGCGTCGGCCTCCTTGGCCTCCTGGAAGCAAGAGCCTGGCTCCTGGGCTCAGCATCGGTGGACAGGCTGCCCTGGGAATCTGGCCTTGCCAAAGCCAAATTCGAAAGTCACACACCAGTATGGACTTCCATTGCCCAACTCTGCCAGGCCAGGGATTGACCAACCGCCTCCAACAGATTCCAACTGATGAAGCTAAGGACAAGCTTGTTCCCTCCGGCACCGATGACATCACAGTCCGATGCTGGAATCTTCCCCTCACCACGCCCCAGCCCAAGGCCTTCACCCCACCAAGTCAATACTTCTCACCCTAAAAGAGAATCAATCCAGCACCTGGTGATCAATCAGGATCCCTCCTCGGAGGACACCGAGGAGAAGGAAGCAGAGGGGTGCAGGGGACACAGCACCGCGATGGATGGCAGCCTTTCCTGGACGCTAACCACCGGGTAGAGAGAGGGGAGCAAGGCAAGACCCAATCTAAAGAGCGATTGTCCACGGAAAGGGCAGTGAATGGATTCTCTGTGTAGTGAGGTTTTAAGCTGTGGGTAAAACTTAAGCCGGGGAGAAAGTGGGTTGCCTTTTTGAGGGTCTTTGCTTCTGTTCAGGCTTTAAAAACTCTGATATGGTTACAGCAGTACAACTAAAAAAACAAAAAGCAAAAGAAGTGGTATTTTCAAATATTATTCCTATTATATCTCACACACTCCCCTTCCTCACAAATAAGGAGAAAACTCTTAAAACTGTCTAATATGAAAGCAACAGGCAAATGTGGCATTCAAAGGTTGAAGTGTGACTTCAAGTTGAACAGGTGGATTCCTAGAAGAGTGAGATGCACAAGTCTTCGATTCCAGCTGCTCAGGAAGTTAATTGGAAATATGTCAAGTTCAAGGCCATCCTGGGCCACAAATGGAGACCCCTGCTCCCATCCCCAGCCAATGAGGAAGAAAATAAAACAGTAAGCTGCAATACCTGAAGATCCATCTGCCTTCCGCTCAAATTCATTTCACACAGGTACGCATATTTGATTTCCTGTCTCTTAGGATGTCACCGTTCTCTGATGTCTTCAAATTAAGAGCTTGCTAATAGACAGCTTCTGAGTTCTGAAACTTACAGGCTGTCATCTGTTGTCTGCTGGTCTTGTTTGGCATTGTATGCATTCCATACCCAGTAAGGTTGCTCAGGCCCATCTGATTTATGACAGTCTATAATTACACTGCCTCCACTCAAAGTCTCTAAATATCAAGAATACCACAACTGAAAAGGCTAAGCTTCCACTACAACATTTAATTGAACTGTTTGCTGGCTGTAATGATTATCATTATATATTAGATGGCAGAAAGCAAGGAAAAGACCATTCCTTTTATAAACAATATTTTCACTAAGGTCAGGAAATACTAAGTAAGCAGGATGATAAAACAAATGTTCTTCAGGTCTGAGCTTTCATCCACTGTTCCAACTTGTTGTCTGTTCTTCTGAGTGGTCCTAACTGGGCAAGGTTAACCCAGCATATGAGTAAGCAAGTCTGATCAGCTCACCAGTGTCCTCTACCTCTTGGTCCCTACTTTTCCCCACCCCCACTCCCTTCTCACACCCTTCTCAGCAGAGGGCTCCAGAAGGCAGACGGCTCCGCCACACTCAGCCCTAGAGAGGAAACCTATTTGCCTCCACAGCGGAAGTGCTCTGGTCTCTGGAGGGAAGCAGAACCACCGCACCCCAGAGCAACCTTCCAGTGCCGCGCTTGCCATCACCACACAAGAGAGGGACCGCACGGGCGGCGTCACCGGAAAGCTCAGGGCTCAAACCCCACAGGTTGGGGCTGGGAAGTGGCTCAGTGGTAGAGCGCTTGCCTTGCATGCCTGAGGCTCTGGGTTCGATTCCTCAGCACCACATAAGCAAAAAGAAAAAAGCTGGAAGTGGCGCTGTGGCCCAAGTGGTAGAGCACTAGCCTTGAGCTGAAGAGCTGAGGGACAGTGCCCAGGCCCAGAGTTCAGGCCCCACGACCGGGCCCCCCAAAAAAAACCCACAGGTTGGGGGGGCGGCTGGGCTGGGGCCTGAGGTCTTGCTCACAGCTAGTGCTCTACCACTTGAGCCACTCCTGTAGCCTAGCATTTTGCTAGTTAACTGGAGATGGAGTTGTGCAGACTTCTGGCCGGGCTGGTCTCACCCTCTGAGTAGCGAGGAGGACAGGCGTGAGCCACGCGCGCCTGTCTCACGGCCTGACCCAGCAGCAAGTTCCCAACACACAATCTGTGAACTCGGAAAAAGTGAGATGTGTTCTTCTTCACAAAGAGAACACCCCAAGTTTACACCAAGTCCCAAGTCCCATGCTGCTCCGTCAGCGCTGTAGGTCAGGCTCACTTAGGCTGCTTTGCAAAGTCTAACCCAATCCGAACTCTGGCTTTTCTGTGTGAAGCAGGGATCTCTGTTTGTTCTCCTATATACTGACAAAATCAGGTTTACTGTAGCAGGTGGAATAAAAGAAAAATTTCATCTTGAATGAAATGGTCACGTTAACGTCGGTTGACAGTTATTTATGATGCGCATCCTTTCCGGACAGACCCCAAGCCCGCTCGGGCACTGAGTGCCTCTTCCAAAGCCCCAGCTTGTGCACATCCGGCAGGGACAATGAGGCTGCCATGCTCAGGAGCCCAGGCGAAGGCTGTGCGGGGGTCAGAGGCCAGGGCGACCCTGACCCCTCTTCAGGTCTCATCTGGCACTGTACCTCTGTGACACAGGATGGGCGCCCTGGGCCCAGGCTGTTGAGCAGGAAGTAGGAGGAACATGAAAGGGAGCAGTAACACTTAGCAGCAAAGTTGGCACTTCCAGCATCCCACATCGCGGCTGGAGGCGTTCTAGGGAAAACATAGGAAATGACTTGAGCTCACAGCTTCTGAGAGCAGAGGGAAGGCTTTCAGAAGATGTGGTGTTTGTGCCTAACGTGCCCCAGCTCCCTCCCACAGGCCACGCAGAGAGCCACAGCCAGCACCTCAGCGACCACCCTGCACCCCGACTCCAGACAGAGACGTGACCAGCACGGAGGAAGAGGAGGTACCACTCCAGTACCGTGCTCTGAACCATGTCTGAATCAGCAACCTATGTTTATCCACTAAAGAAAGGCTAAAAGGGGGTGGGGGGTGTACAAGCAAATAATGGGACAAGCCAACAAGCCGAAGCCGGTAACAAACCCACGAGAATTGTCATTTGCCAAGTTCAGGCTGTTTCTACTTCACGAAGCTGGTTGACAAAAGCATGTTCCTCCAGGATACACGGAGCACAGAAATGCCACGCACACCTTCCACTCCAGCTACACAGGTCACAGCAAGGAGGGCTGGCTGGTGAGGGGGGGACCCCGAAAAATACACATCACAAAGTGCTTGGGACCTGGGTCACGTGCTAGTGTGCAGCAAGCATGAGGTTCTGAGTTCAAACCCCAATCCCGAGGGATGACAAAACGAATGTACATGAAATATTCTGTAGGATTATGGAAGAGAGATGCATGACAAATTGCAAGTATTCTCCCACCAACACCCTTCCTAGCACCCGCTTCTCCTGTTGCAACCTTTATCATAACGTTCCCGTGTGCATTTGTTTGTGACTGTGCGTGTCTTCCCTCTGCTACGGTGAAGTTTGATAGGCTCAGACCATATGTCCCAAGGATAAGACAACCCAGTGTATACTTTAAACGAAGGAGTCATTGCCTGGGAATAGCTTCAAGTACCAGGCTCTTTCTTTTTTTTGCCAGCACCCAGGTTTGAACTCATACTTAGCTTGCTGGCTCAACGGGTGCTCTCCACTTGAGCCACACTCCTGACTTTTTACTGGGTATTTTGGAGATGGAAGCTTTTCAGGTATTCCCTGCCCCCACACTTCCTACCAACCTCCAACTATGATCCTCTGATGTCAGAGTAGCTAAGATATACAGCCATGAGTTACCACTGCCCACTTACCATTCATTTTGCCACCTTCGGCCCTGTCTTCTAACCCTCAGTGCTGTGGTCCAGCTGGCTGGCCCACCACGGGTCTTCAGCAGCAGACATAGACTGAGGCTACGACCCTGAAAAATCCCGTTTCCAAACCGCTGAAGTAGCAAGGATATATGTTTAAGAGGATCCTTGGTGCCTTTACTATGTAAAAAAAAGCAGATATAGACAGACTGTCTTATGGACTAGCGTGTGTGTCCTTTTATATTAATCAGTGTACTTCAGTGGGAAACTGCCTGGGCTGTTATTACAGGACAGAAAGTTATAAAATAGCCCACTTCTGTTGAAAGTGATCTGTGTGTGCATGCGTGTATGTGCATGTGTGTGCATTCACATGTGTATTCTAGGATAAGAAAGAAGCTAGCATGGTAATTTGGGGATGTGGAATTTCTCCTTTATCTCTGAGCATCTTTAGGTTGATTTTACTGCACTTTCAACCTTAATTTCAAATCTCTGTCCAGTGACCAGAAACCTGGGGACTCTGTGAGGCACCACCTGTCCCTACTCCTGAACAGGACTCCTAGCACAGGGCTGTGTGTGTTTAGCTTTACTTGTACTGATCCTGTTCATTGCTTGGCACTACTGCAGTCAGTCCCTCCCTTTTTTCCTCCCTCCTACTCTGTCTCTCTTTTCTGACATTACTTCTGTGTTCTCCTGACATGTTTTTTTTTTGTCTTGTGTGTGTGTGTGTGTGTGTGTGTGTGTGTGCAGGGCATGTATGCATGTGTGAGTGTATGCATGCCGTCATGGGGCTTTAACTCCAGGCCTGGGCTCTGTCCCTGAACTTTTCCACACAAGGCTAGCACTCTACCACTTGAATCACAACTCCACTTCCCGACTTTTGGATAGTTAATTGGCGATGAGTCCCCCACAAAGTTTTCTCCTTGGGCTGGCTTCCAATAGCAATCCTCATATCTCAGCCTCCTGAGAAGCTAGGATGACCAGCGTGAGCCACCAGCCCCTGCCTTTCCCGCCACCTGTTTTCCTAAGGTCTTGGCAGTCAGCCCTCGCTGCGGGTCTACACAGGCTGTAGTTACTCACAGTAAGCTTAGCAACCAGTGTCTTCCTGAGCATCCTCAGCCATAGGTCTCAACCATTCTGCTGCCATTCTTCCAGTGATCTACCTCACGGCCTGCCTGCTGCTTCGCTGGCCTCTGCTGGGCCTTCATCAGAGTGCAGTTGAACTCCAGCCTCCCCTACCGGCTCCCGTGGCAAGGCCTCCGTGGCACGTCCCACACAGCAACTGCAATCAGGAAAGACCGCCACACGCCCGTGCTGTGGAGCCCCGGGCTTTCCATTCCGTCTGGGCCGCTGAGGTACAATTCAACGCGCTTTCCCTTGGTGGGGTGCAGCCATGGACATCAGCTTGGAAGGTGGGTGGGGGACACTGACTGAGGCCCCCAGTGAAAGAGGCAGGTGTGGACATCAGAGCTTCCCAGACCCCCTCTGCGATGTGGCCTTTCACAACACACCACCGCAGCTGTAGCCCCCGCTGTCTCCCCAAAGCCCTGGCTCTACAGGAACCGTCTGGCTCTTCAGACCCCAGACAGAGCTGAGCAACAGGAGGTTCCCATGGGCTCTGTTAGGTGCTGTGGGCCACGGACTGCGAGAAGGCGTCACCGTGAAGAACCTGGGCTCTAATGCCACACATAGAACCTTGGATAACTGTCCACATTATTACTACGGAGTGAGACAACATGAACAAAGCACCTTGCACAGAGAGAGCCAGACAGGGTCAACTCTCAAAAATGCTGTCAGAGACGTGTTCACGATAGAGACATGCAGGGGCTGAGCACCGAAATGATAAACCTCTCCCAGAACCTCAGTAGTTTAAAACATTCAAGATCTGTCTTTCACTCACTGGGTACAGCCACTGAAATTCTGGGGTTCCCCTCTACTGCATTCGTATAAGGAAAACTTAAGTGAGAACAGAGATCTGACTTACTTTCATCCTTGCTTTATCAGGAGAAAGCTGAAGCGAGGTAACGTGCAGAATCCCTTGGCCACTTGCTAAAGGTCACATATGAATTTAAGCATGGGAACTTAAGCCAGGAGGTTTTCTGCGACCTCACCATCTTACTCCACTTTCTGATCTCTGCTCTTCAGTCTGCCTACAGCAGTGTTTCTTTCCACCAAATATAATTCCAGTGTGCTCACTTTTCCAAAGAAACAAACTACAAGAGACAAGAGACATTTCATTCTAACTTA
This sequence comes from Dipodomys ordii, assembly GCF_000151885.1. Classification (NCBI taxonomy): domain Eukaryota; kingdom Metazoa; phylum Chordata; class Mammalia; order Rodentia; family Heteromyidae; genus Dipodomys; species Dipodomys ordii. Next base: position 2,129,951 of record NW_012267293.1, on the reverse strand, counting down.
AGCAAAAACAAACAAACAGGGCTAGAGGACTTACTGGCCTATTGACAGGAAAGGGGTCAGACTGTAAAAAGGGAAATTACTGCCACATAAGCCATCTGGCGCTTCCGGCCCTTGATCCTGATTCCTGCCCTGTCCAGCCTGAGACTGCCAAGGCTGAGGCTGGCCGCCCCGCTCCTTGGCTCTCCAGTGGTCTTCCCTGCTGCCCTCTGGAAGGCCGTGCTGGGCCCGCAGTGGTGTGGCCCCAGGGCCAGGTGATGGGTGCTACGAAGGGTCAGTTCCCAGGCATACACCTGAGTGCCGAGAGCCAGATCTGCCCGCAGAGCATAATGGGTACGCTGACTGGGCAGAGGTTAGGCAGCCATTACCACTGACCGAGAACTCTGACTGCACAACTTAGCTCTGCGCCAGCAACCACCTGTGCTCACTTGCGGCCCGCGGGCCCTGGCCGGCACATCTTTCAAAGCAACACTAAGAAAATGCTCCATAAATACAATGCACGTTTCTATAATAAAGCTCGCCACTGTGTTTCATGTTTGGATTCAACACATTGTTTGTTGTACAAAGCTGTAACAGAACTCTGGTACTGGGTATCTGATCTTCATTCAAAGCTCTTTCTCAGTCTCTGAAGCACCAACTCAACCCCACCCCAACCTCACCCCCCACCCCCACCCCCACCCAGACATGATCCCATCCGCAGATGGTTCTTACAGGTCTCTGGACACTGCCTTCCCTCTACCTCTATCTCCTCTCTCGGGGATCCTGGACTCTTTATCTTTATCTACAGGCACAAGACAACTCAGACTTCACTTAAGAGTCATTAGCATAAGTGTCTACAGAAGGCCATCCATGCCAAAGCTCCGTTATGAAGGGAAGAGGCCAAGTGAGTTTTCCTTGCTGGGAAGCAAAAAGCAGGGAAACATGGAAAGCCTTCAGCATTTTTCAAGCCCAGATGGAAAACCTCTACACACCCTCCCATCAACCACAGTCTAAGATGATTTTCACGTTAGAAAACAGTGAGAGACACACATTTTTCATCCCAAATCAAAACAAATGTATAATCAAGAAATAATACTAAAATAGCATTGTTCATAAAATATCTTTGCCAGCAAGACAGTCTGACCTCATTACATTTTTCTCTGAATAAACGAGTTTTAAAAATCTAGATGTTAGACATACGAAAAGCTACAATACGCTAGGCACATGGCTCACATCTGTAATCCCGGGTACTTTGGAAACAGAGATCAGGAAGATCACAGTTTCAGGACAACCCTGGCAAAAAAAAAAAAAAAAAAAAAAATCAGCAAGACCCCATCCCAACAAAACAAGCCAAGCCTGGAGGTTAACATCTAAGTCCCAGCTACATGGGTGACACAAACAAAGACTGTGGTCCCAGGCAAAAAATGAAACCCTACCTAAAAAATAAGTAATTGCCAGGCGCCAGTAGCTCACACCTGTAATCCTAGCTACTCAGGAGGCTGAGATCTGAGGATCACAGTTCAAAGCCAGCCCAGGCAGGAAAGTCCGTGAAACTCTTATCTCCAACTAACCACCAGGAAACCAGAAGTGGCTCTGTAGCTCGCCTTGAGCTGAAGAGCTGAGGGACAGTGCTCAGCCCCAGGGTTCAATCCCCACGACCGACCAAAAAAAAAAAAAGTAAAACAAGGACTGAGAGTGTGGCTCAAGTGTATAGCACCTGCCTCAACAAGGTCTTGAGTTCAAACCAAAAACTAAAATGTTATCATTTTACTAATATAGCATACATTTCAATGTGATCCATAAATAGCACAAAAATGATTCATGAAGTCCTTTATTACATTAATAGTCACAATCAGCATTTAAAGTTGGAAATATGTCCAAATTTAATCCATGAAACATTTAAAGTGGAATATTTTCTTTATTTAGAACATATTTTGTGTTTACCAAGCATCCTATCATAGGCACATTTAGACTAAGGAGCAATTCTTTTTGTCTAACCTTTGTATCATGGGAAAAACAAAAGGAAGTTGCCTTTTAAAGAATAACACTCCTTTACAAACAGAAACAAGGAATTCTGGGTTTGGGAATTATTCATGGAAAAGAATGTGGTAAGGACCTAAGCGTTGGGCAGACTTTACACAAATACAAGTATTTTCATTCCATCGAGTGAGTGAATCACAACTGGCCAGTCCTCTAAAAGCACGTTCCACCAGATACTGGCCACAGGGTAGCACATGTTTCGGAGACCATGTGAGAAAGCACAGGGTCAGCTGCATGCATAACCAACTGCAGCAGAAGCAAGGCCAGTGCATTACGAAAGAAATGAAATAGTACAGCTTTGTCCTTTCAGGGTTTTCTTTTACTATGCCAGTATTAGGGCACTGGCTCTTTTGGTCAAGGCTGATATGTGCTGCCACTTCAGTTACATCTCCAGTTCCAGCTTTCTGCTGATTAATTGGAGATAAGGGTCTCAAGGACCTTTTTACCCAAGCTGGCTTTGAACAATATAATCCTCAGATCTCAGCCTCCTGAGAAACTTGGATTACTGGCATGAGCCACCAGTGCCCAGCTAAACTGTTCTTAAAGAAGAATGCTTTGTAAACAATAAAGAATTTGTGAGTGCTACTGTTAAAAATAATATGCAAAAAGTTTGTTTTATTTTTAAATTCCTAAGGTTTCAGTTTAGAGTAGATCTGAATTTACTCAGTTTCTCTATGTTTTATTTCTCCACAATTCTAATGTCTTTTCCCAGGCGCCTCCTCTTGAGGAGCCCCCCACCCCTGGCACCCCAGGGAGCCGCTCCAGCTCCGGGCTGGTCAGTGTCTCCTCTGGGTCTCAGTGATCTCCTGCAGGGATCTGCTGGGGACCTGGGAGAGTCCGCACCACAAGGCCAGCATGGAGGGAAGTCAAGCAAAATCTGTCTTCAGTGTTTCACCCAAGCTTAAACTCATTTTACCCCAAACTTGGATTTTTTTTCCTTCAGTCTGTCTGATCTACAGTATAGAATATTTACTTTCCAGTAAGTTGTTTCATCCTGAAGAGTCCTGTCAAAACCTAATTTATAGAACTATTCTGACAATAATGCTCACTTTATAACAAAGGCTAGTAAGCCCTGTGGCTCGTGAAGATCCTCCTCTTTAGCAAGCAACAGTAAAACACTTGGCAAATTCCGTACTTACTCTGTTCGGAAAGATTTTCCACAGGGGCACAGCATAAAGATGGAAGCCCAAGGTTTCTCTCTGCTGCCCATCTTTTCACCACACGCACTTGGCCTGGTGACCTTATAATATCCTCCTAACAAATTATTAGTCAACCACTAGATTTCAAAGACGAGCTTCCCTCTGGTACAAATGAATTATTTTGTTAATAGGCAACTTATTACATTCAATTTCTCCTGGGTCCAGCAAGTTAAAATGCACTGCCATCACCTACCCAAATTAAAGAAAGGCAGAGTTCATTTCTAATCGCCAAGAAAAAGGCACACCTGGTATTGGCCAGAGTTTTCACAAAGCATTTTAAAATGTGACTCCACAAAATAGCAGCAGATCATTTATGGAGTGTCCGTGTGCTTCACTAGAATGGCAGGCCACTCTTGCACGTCTGCAGAGTGAGCTGGTACTGTCTGAGCATTAATCGCCTGAGTAAGGCCACAGCAAGCTCAAACACATGTTAACACTAGAGGTACAAAGAAAAGAAAATAGGAGTTTCTCGGTCAGAAGTGTGTGTTGTACTCATGTGGTACGTTCCTAAGTGTAGTCACCTCGGGCAGCTGCAAAGGGGACAGGAGCGCTCTGCCAGAGGAAGACAGCTGGCCCACAAGGGCCGGGATCCAGAGGCCAGGACACAGGAGGACAGGCCCGGGGATATAGAGGCCAGGACACAGGAGGCCAGGACACGGGAGGCCAGGACACGGGAGGCCAGGACACAGAAGGACAGGGCACAGGAGGCCAGGACACGGGAGGCCAGGACAGAGAAGGACAGGGCACAGGAGGCCAGGACACGGGAGGACGGGGCACGGGAGGACGGGGCACGGGAGGCCAGGACACGGGAGGCCAGGACACAGAAGGACAGGGCACAGGAGGCCAGGACACGGGAGGACAGGTCACGGGAGGCCAGGACACAGAAGGACAGGGCACAGGAGGCCAGGACACAGGAGGACGGGGCATGGGAGGACGGGGCACGGGAGGCCGTGGGAGGCCAGGACTCACAAGGGCAGACCTGGGATCTACAGGCCAGGACACGGGAGGCCAGAACACAGAAGGACAGGGCACAGGAGGACAGGGTACAGGAGGCCAGGATACGGGAGGACAGGGCACGGGAGGCCAGGACACGGGAGGACAGGACACGGGAGGACAGGGCACAGGAGGCCAGGACACGGGAGGTCGGGGCACGGGAGGCCGGGGCACGGGAGGACAGGGCACGGGAGGCCAGGACACGGGAGGACAGGGCACGGGAGGCCAGGACACGGGAGGACAGGGCACGGGAGGCCAGGACACGGGAGGACAGGGCACGGGAGGCCGGGGCACGGGAGGACAGGGCACGGGAGGCCGGGGCACGGGGAGGCCGGGGCACGGGAGGGCGGGACACACGAGGGCAGGACACACGAGGCGAAGCGCAGGCGCGGAAGCCCTGCGGCCGCCCGGGAGGGCAGCGGCCTAGGCACAAAGCAGTGGCTCAACGCCTGCGGCTCCGCACGGTCCGGCTGGGCCCCGGTCCGGCTGGGCCCCGTGGGTGGCACCGCGGGCGCCGGGAGCCCCTTCCAGCTCTGCCGGACGCGGAGCGCTTCCCCAGGACGCGTGGCTGTGCCGCGCTGGAACACCCCCGAGGCCCGGCCTCGGAGCGCAGGTCACCACCGCCCCGGGCACTCCTGCTGGACAGGCCCAATGCCGGCCTCACGCTTGCGCAGTCCTCAGTAGCAGTGACAGGCCTAACATATGCGCTTGCGCAGTCCTCAGCAGTGACAGGCCTGACGCATGTGCGCTTGCGCAGTTCTCAGACCTGAGCTCCCGACGTGAAACAGACATGCAAACCGAAGCTGGTCCTCCTCGAAGTGTGGACGTGCAGTTAGCAGCTCTGCACAGAAGAGTGAGTGAAACGAAAACGATTCCAAGTGCCCACGCGGTTTCCTTTATTGGTTGATGGTTGTGCGCTTGTTACCCCATCCCCTGTCCCAACAGGGGGTGTGACGGGTGTGCAGGAGCGTGCTCGCCTCGGGTCCGTGTGCAGCAGTGCGACAGCAGCCCACGTCACTGCGAGCCTGCTCCAGACTGCGAGCACCGGGCGGACCAGCCCCTTCCACGGCACCCGGGAGCCGCAAGACCTGCGAACCAGGCTCCAGCACTCACCCTGGAGCCCGCAACACACTCCTACCCGAACTTCCAGACGACAGCCCGCCTTAAAAACCCCAGACTGGCAGGCCTCCACACTGAGGAGCCAGTTCTCTGGGTTCCTGTCTATCTCTTCCCCGTGTGTGTGTGTGTGTGTGTGTGTGTGTGTACAATTGGTTCTGACTTGTTTTTCGGTGTTCCTGGAGCATATCACCACTCTATCTACAGAACCCAACGGCAAACACACACGGTGCAGCCATAGAATGCTCGCTCCACTGGAAAGTTCCTGCCAGAAAGCAACCCTGTAGACTTCATGTCAAAGGCCTGTCTAGTTCAATGTCTTTTCACCTATAACTCAGGAATTCCAGGAAGGACAGAGAGGAGAAAAAGCCAAGCACGCTCCTGAAAAGCAAATGCCAAGAATGTGATCAGGGAAGCGTATTTGAGTGTAAACCTCTGAAAGTGGTACAAATGTGCTTAAAGAAAGAAGGGAAGGCATCACAGAGCAGGCTCCCGATTTCAGAGGGGCACCAGTGGCCCCAAACTGCGGAACCTCACAGCAAGACCCCCAGCTGCTGGCTTCCGCCTTGTGACCACTCCACTATCACAACTCCTCCGGCCCCCACCATCTTCCTGACCCAATTGTGGGTTTTCCCCAGGACTTTTCCTTAAATTCTGACTCGGTAAAGCCTCTGAAATGCTGTTTATTCCACCAACAAAGAAAGTGTTCCTTTTTAGCGGGGCTCCTCCTGAGCCGGGCAGCCAGGGAAGACATACCACGGACTTACCAGACTCAAAGTCAGCAGTGCTGAGGAGTGAAGGATGATTCTCCACAAGGCTGGGCCACCAACAACTTCTACTTCTGCTACTCATTCAATCGGTCCCAAATCTAGAGCTCCACCGTCCACCCTCCCATCGTCCCTGCCAGTCTCTGAGTCACAGTGACTATTCATCCACGCCATTTCTCACAGAAGTGGTCCTGCATTTCTATTCCCACCCAATCCTTCATGCAAGTCTAGTCCTTACACAACCTACTTCAGTCCTTAATCCATGTTTGAACACAGTGCCTCACACTTGCTAAGAGGTGTTCTACCACTTGAGCTATGCCCCGTCAGCTTCTCTTCTTTCTAAGCCTTCTCCAGACTTCAAATTCTAACATAAACTAAATGTAACTCAGAATTTCAGCCTCTGAAAGGGTCTGATTACATGCTTAAGAGTTTTAATTTTTTGTGACTATGCCAATAACTGGGACTGAAACTCAAAGCTTCATGCTCTTCCCTGCCTTTTTCACTCAAGGCTAGAACTCTACCACTCGAGTCACAGCTCTACCTCCCCCTTTTTGCTGGTGAACTGGAGATAGGAATCTCACAGAATTGTCTCTGCCCAGGCTAGCTTCCAACAATGGTCCCCTGATCTCAGCCTCCTAAGTAGCTAGCCTTGACTATAGGCATGAGTTACCAGCTCCTGGCTGCATTACACTTTTATTATAGAAAATACACAAATTATTAGCCTTGCCTCATCAAACTTTTAGATAAATTTTACTAAATACAGTCACAGAAAATGGTCTAAGTATTTTAAGCAAGAGGAAATAACTATTCAAATAATAGAGTTTATATAACCTAACAAAGAGAGTACAGACTTAGAATACACAGTTTTTTGAAAGGGGATTATTATTTATTCTTGACAGGAATCACTAATCTTTTATAGCCTACAATCTCGTATGTAAAATTATTAATGTTCTAAAAAAGAAGACTTTTCTATCATTGGTGATTAAAGGAGAAACTAAAAGGGTCGGTTAGTTATGACACGGTCCCCTCTGTAGTTGCAGTCTCCATGAATAGTGAAGGCCTGCAGGAGTGGAGGAAAGGCCAGTTACCAGGGGCTCACTGCAGAGAAGCTTGTTCTGAGACAATCCTCCAGAAGCCCAGTGCAGTGGCTCTTCTGGATCCTTCTAGGCCTGCAATCTTACGTATGACACTTAATACCTTTAGTGTAGAAGTCAAGAAGCTCAGAAGACAAATGACAGATCAAATAATGACAAAATCTCTCCACTTAGAAAAGTGACCGTCTGGAGGCAGGAGAAGATGGCATGAACAGACCCCTCTCTCAATCTGTCTGTTTCACAAGCAGGATGAGAATCTCAGGGTTATTTCTCACTGGTTCAAAATCTACGCTGTCCCTCTACGTGCGCGCAGAAACTGTACGTAAGGCTCTACTTAAAATGCCAGAAATGAGGGTGCTTTACAGATTGGGTATGTATCCTAAAGAGTCACACACTACTCACTGTGAGGATTCCCCGTGAAAATCATCTGATGCTTTTTAAATGCATCTGATGTTAATGACATCTTTTGTTTCTACAGTTTGCTTTTATAATCCTCCCTCACAGCAAACTGAAGCTGAACAAAGTGGATGTTACACAGGCCTCAACATGTAAACACTTTGCTGAGATTTGCACAAAACCATTCCAGAAGGCGTATTTCCACACCATCATACAAGCTCCACAGCAGAAAGGAGCTCTGTGGGCACGGTGCTGCGTCCATGTCCCTTTGGCACCTTGAGGAGAGGAGGACCGACCATGACAACCTAACTCCACACGCACTCGGTTAGTGATCACGCCGGGTACAGCTAGACCCTGCCAATCATTGAGGGTGACCACTTAAAACATCTGATATTCCAATGCATCTCTCTAGAAGCACCTCCATCTGTCAGAACAAAAATGACCCGACTGAAATCCATGAAGCCTCTGCCAGGTCACCACACCCAGTCCATGAAGTTGGGGCCCAGCACTGGCATTCTAACCTCTCGAATCAACAGAATCTTGCTTTGTATGCGAGTCTAAAACCATGCTAAACCTGGCGTATGCACCAACACCAGAGAACCTTGGTATGACAACGAAAAACAGCTGTGAGTTATATTCGCCCCAAACCATCAAAACTTAAGAGATTATTGTTTTCCTTCAGTATTCAATGACATCTACATGAGATACTCCAGGCGAAGGCTAAGCACAATGCCAAACATAAAATCCATGTGTGCTGTTGGGCATGATCTCCATCAAAAAGCCAAAGTAAATAACAGTGCTTTCTACAGTTTCTAAGTCTGAAAGACAGGTACCATTTTCAAACAAGATTTAAAGGATTTCCCCCCAACATGGATAATTTTTCCAAGTGTGGTACTTCAAGTCAAACTTAGTACTGCGATTCACAGTCTGATCTAAACCTCCAGAAACCCAGATAACACATGATGCAATTAATTACATGCCACTTAGGAAAACAATAATTATTATGCTATGAATATTCAAGGGGCTAGATAACATAATCTCGTCATGGCTGGGCACTGGTAGCTCACACCTGTAATCCTAGCTGCTGAGGAAGCTGAGATCAGAGGATCATAGTTCAAAGCCAGCCTGGCCAGGAAAGTCCATGAGACTCGTATGTCCAATTAACCATGACAAAGCCAGAATTGGAGCTGTGACTCAATGGTAGAGCACTGGCCTTGAGCAGGAAAGCTCAAGGATGCACCCAGGCTCTGATTTAAAGCCCTAGGACTGACACCAAAAACTATTTAGATACTGAAGAGACCCTTTAATTTGCTGAGGGCAGCAGATTTTGGGTACCTTTTAGAAAGAAGATTCTTGTCACACTTGTCAGAATTTCTAATATCACAACTTTATGGAAGGTTTTTTGATGAGAGAGATAAATGATTTTACACTATTTCAGGATTTTTGATGTGCAAGTGGGTAGATGCTGTGGGAGGCTGTGATGACTAAGAGTTGAGAGAACCTCTTCAGAGTTCTGAAGAGCTGGGAAAGTTAGACTGTACAATGTGAGGAGATAATGCATGCTCAAATCTGGCAACTGAGGACCAGTCAACTGGAATTCAGAGGAGAGTCGGACTTGGTGAGGCAGATCAGAAGGGTCCCTCTCCCTGGGCACGGGCAGGACCTAGGATTAGAAGAGCGTTGTTGGAAACTAATAGTGCATGCTCATTAACATTTGCTTTTTATTTTAAATAAGCCAAGGTGACTACCGACGGATGCCGCGAGGCCTTCCCAGGTGAAGCACTATCATAAGTGAAAGCCTATCGGCCACACCGCCAGCCAGACTGTCCTTGAGCCGGCCGCGGCTGCCTCTGGCAGTCCACACAGCCCCATGGCTGCTCGCTGTAGGAGCACAGTTCTCACCCTGAAGGCACTGACCAAGCCACAACTGTTCCCAACAGCCTGCACTGGGTGTTTGCCCCCGACAAGCCCAGGGAAACTCAAGCTGACCCCGCATTTCCACCCAGGCCAGAGGTACTTTCCGGAGTGGCCCAGCAGATGACTTGTGGTTGATGCAAACACAATGCTATATTTGCATGAGGGAATGTACCATGACTGGTGCACACCTGGCTCTTTCTTTGTATGACTGCTCTGATTGATGCAGATGCCCAGGGCACAACCGGCTCACTGAGCCTCCAATCTGACTTCCTGGAGCCTTAGGTCTTTGACTCCTAACACGTGAAGCAGTAGGCTCCAGCTCTCAAGAGACTGGCAGTGGGTCTGCGGCCCGGCCCCTACGCCTGGGCACTCAAAGACCTGGGATGCGAGCAATGGAGGAACCTTTCTTTACCTACCCATATGTCCATGTGGACAAAGCCACAATTCCCTTGAGCAGAGGGAATTGCAAATGGCACATGTATTGTGTCCACAGGACAGCCAGTGTTTGGTTATGTCAGGAAAGGTGACTACTGTGGTCCTCTCCGCAGTATGAAGTCAACAGCAGGTCACCAAGGGTCCTTCAAATACTGTCCTCCGTCCTGGGCTTTTCAGTATCACCCCAGGCATCGAAACAGCCAGAAAAAGTCACCGGAAATGATGTGTTTTTGATTCCTTTACTAGTTGTAATTCACTTGTAAATTGTCCAAGTAAAGCATGAAGGAATATTAAAAACTATTTTCAATTAGCCTAGTTTGTGTTATGAGTCTTTGTGTTTTTAATTAAAGCACACTAGAGAATTTTAATCAGCTCAGAAGAAGCATTGGCTCTCAATTAAAAAGTAACAAGAATAGGCTGATATCATATTAAATCATTTTTACTGTACTAGTTTCACTTTGGTTCCCATTAAACACCACTGTCAGTAAAAATTAGGAAACACCCAACTTGTGAATCAACATTTTGAGCCGTGTGCATGCAGAGGAGCCAGAAGAGCCGCGTCAGCATGGCCCATGCTTCAGGACTGCAGCACTGCAAATGGGTCTAGGCAAAACCAACATCCTAAGCTTGTGAGCACCCTCACGGGGCCTGATGGTGGAACCCCCCCACCTCCCGTGATGGGTTGCAGACAAAGTGCAGGTGCAATAGGAACCCTATAAAATCACCTCTGGTTGCATGAAGAAAGAAAACCCCATGTTTGGTTTGGGGTACCAACCCCAAGATATCTCCTCATGTATATGCAGATACCTTAAGATTTAGAAAACAAATCCAAGTCCAAATTACTTCTGACCCAACCTATGCAGGAATGTGAAGGAGTCACACAGCCTTGTCTCTGGACAAGACTTACAGCATGTACTCAGAAAGGTCTGGCAGGAGCCCCCGGCACAGCACACCGCGGAGAGGCAGTGTCTCCGAGAGGCATAACCTTGGCACCCCGTTGTTCAGACAAAGAAGGCGAAGGGCATGGTAACCTCCTAAAAGCACATGGAGGGCTGGCTAGGAAAAGACCTTTGGTCTTTTATCTTACACAGAGCTTTCGGGAAGGGAAAGAGAAAGGGAGACAACAAAGGGTGTTTCCCTGCTCTGCAGCCAGAGCTCTGTTTGGATGCCCTGCCGATCAGCGCTGTGCTATGAATCTTATTTTAAGAGTAAACTGCCAGTCAGGGATCAAACTAACCGCAACAACTATCTTCCTGTGCAGTGTGTGGAGGCTAGCTCCTCACTTCTTCTGGCAGAATGAAGGAAGGGCTAACAATTACAAGCCTGATATTTAGCACCTCGTATTGGTATCTTTCATGACAATCTTGAGGAAACATTGGTCTCATTCAATTTCATACATTATGAATTCGATCAGTTTGGCCTATGACTCAGTCTATCATCTTTAAACAATAGGACTGATGAAAATTGCAAATGGCACGTGTACTGACTATGACTAGTTTCAGTGAGGATTGGTATATGCATAATTTTCACAATAATAAATACCTCTTTTGGAAGATGACTAGATTTCCATGTCCATTACCTTGGAGGAGGGGTGAGAGAGAATGTGACAATATAAACCTTCTTCATATGCTCCTAAATGAGGCATTTGGACAAAAGCAAACTATAATCGCCAGGTATAATGGCTGACACCTGTAATCCCAGCTGCTCAAGGAGACAGATCAGGAGAATCACAGTTCTAGGCTAAATTAGGCAAAAGAAAGCTGGTGAAATTCCAATTCAACCAATAAGACTCAATTTGATGGTAGTGGTGGTACACATGGAAATCCAAGCTAATGAGTAGTCATAGGTAGAGGATACTCATCCAGGGGTGGCTTTAGGCAAAAAGAACAAAACCTATCTTAAATAGTTTAAAAAAAAAAAGAGCTGTGAGTGTGACTGAAGTGGTAGAGCACACTATAACAAATGGTTTAGTTCAAAAAATGAAATTCCGAATTAACTGCTGCACTCCTATTTATTAACCACACATGCCCTTACCGGTACATGTGATTTAATAGTCTGTGCTTTCCTTCCCTGAGACGCCAGCGACGGAGCCCAGGGCTCGGCTACACATGCCGAGTAAGCATCCAACTACTGAGTCACGTCCTCAGCCTCGGTGTTTCTACTGCATGCATAAGCTTACTATATTAGAACTATGACTAGACAATAATAGTATACAAATACACTAGAACTGTGGCACAATCCGTGCAGGATTTAACTAATGCCTATCAGATACAGTGACAGAAAACTAAGGCAGAAACTCCCTTAGACATGTAGAAAATAAGATGAAGCAAGCACCCTTCAAAAACAATACATCACACAAAAGGCAGCAGTGACATACTTCTGCCAGCTGACTATTCTAACACTATCTAGCTCTCCATGGACTGAGAACACCCCTCCGGGGCAAGGGGCCCCAGAAACCGCTCTGGTGTGAACTCATAGGAGATAAAACTCGAGTTTTTGTTGAGGGCTCACACAATGCCTCAGGTATGAGACAATGATGGAATGATGGCCTTGGTTAAACTGGAGCTGCCAAGGTGACCCTGAGCAGAGGGGAGGTCTCACCAAGTGACCCTGAGCAGAGGGGAGGTCTCACCAACTGAGATCATCTTCTGATTTCAAAAGAAAAAAGACCAAGCACGGGTGGCTCAATCTGCCATCGTAGCTACTCAGGAGGCTGAGATCTGGGGATCTCAGTTAGAAGCTACTCAGGAGGCTGAGATCTGGGGATCTCAGTTAGAAGCCAGCCTGGACAGGAAAGTCCACGGGAATCTTATCTCCAGCTAACCATTAAAGCAATAAGTAAAGGTGTGGCTGAAGTAGTAGTGAAAAAGCCAAGCAGGTGCACAAGGCTCTGTGTTCAAGTCCTACACTGGCACCAATAATAATAATAATAATAATAATAATACAAGAACCAAGAAAGATGCACTTATTTTGACTTTCATTTGGTAAATCTTTGACAGAGAATTTCTGCCCATATTATCCAACCTGTTGGGAAAGTCACCATGGAGAAACCAGATCCCAGCACAATGGTTAGATTGGGTAATTCTGCCAATAAACCTAGTACTGAGTTACCCCTCTGGGTACATGAACTCACGGCCTTCTTCCTTCTCCAGTGAGAGCAGGGCCATGTCCCTACACACAGCTTTGTTCCTTGATGGGATTTCAACACTGAGAAGAAAGCAGATGCCTTAGGCACGTGCACTGTGAGAGTGAGAGGTAGGCACAAAGCCCTGCAGAGCCAAGACACGCGTGAGCCTCAGAGCATCAGTGGAAGCACCGCCTGGCACACTCCATCCAGCAAGTGTGTGTGCACGGTCCCGCGGGGCGACCTCGATGTGCACCGGAGCACCGCGTGGCTGGGAGCGGCTCTGTGCAGGGAGGACCACCGATGACCGGGAGACGGATGCTCACCGCAAACCTCTGCAGAGCGGGAAGGACACACACACAGAGCATTTGAGTGGTCACTCCAAATGGCTACATGCACAGGTGTATGAAATAATGAAGGCCCTATAAAATCTTTACCTGAATGATAACTTTCCTGCACAGTTACAGAAATTACATGCTAGAAGAAAACTGAAACACTTCCCTTGGAAGAAAAAGGGTGAGAAGAGGGAGGACTTAAAAGAAAGGAAACCGAACAAGCAACATTTTAAAACGCATTTCTTAGGTGGGGACGTGGCTCAGCTGTAGCTTGTGTGCCTCCTGAGCAGCCTGGAGGCAAGACAAAAGGCTTTTGTGTCTTGACAAGAAACAGGGAAAGTCATTTGGGGAATTGTTGGTGCTCTCCCCTAGCATGGAACAGAGCACCTACAAAACACATGCAAACTCCTGAGTTTGAACCCCAATACTGCCAGGAGAGAGACAGACAAGAGAGAAATAATAATATATACTATTTTTGTTGGTCATGGGGCCCGAACTCTGGGCCTGGGCGCTGTCCCTCAGCTCTTCAGCTCAAGGCTAGTGCTCTACCACTTGAGCCACAGCGCCACTTCTGGCTTTTTTTTTTTTGCTTATGTGGTACTGAGGAATCGAACCCAGGGCCTCATGCATGCAAGGCAAGCACTCTACCACTGAGCCACCTTCCCAGCCCAATTTATACTAATTTTATTTGATTCCTTTTCTTAGCTAATAAGATTTTCTTTCTGAATCAACGTATATAAGTTTGAACATATGCGCAGAGTACAGTGAAATAAAAAGGTGACTTCCACGACAAAGAAATGGGAAGGAAGAGAGCAAACAAAAGTGAGGCTAGTAAAACAAGACACTGTTGTGAAGGTAAGAGTAAATGGGCACCAGTGAGCCACACGCTACTGAGAAGCTAGAACACGAGCGTCAGCTTTCCAACAGTCCAGTGAAAACACAAATGGTCATTTCCAAAACGCGGTGCCTAGAACTGGAAAGCAGCCCATCTTCTCGGTGTCGAAGGAGCCTGCCCCCTGATGCGGGCCTCCCACAAGGACCTTCCCGTTGACACACACTCTCTAGAACGTTCCAGGCAGGTGTGCCTCACACGGGCTGGTTCAGACAGAGGTCCGGGCACTGCGGGTCTTGGGAGGGCCCTAATCCAAGCTAACACAGATCTTAGGAAGTGGTCATCTCTGAGCTCTTCCGGGCTGCCAGAGAAATACAGACCCGTTCACCCTGGGGTGGCGGGGGAGGGGGGAAGCTGACTGGGGCTGGCAAGGACTAGAACAGCCCTTTCTTTACAAAATCCAGTGGCCAACCCGAGATGCACCAGGGCAGGCACACGTACCCCTGCAGTCGGGCAGTATTCTGCTTGCAAAAATACTTGGATTCACTCTCATTGAGAAGCGAATGGGTAAGGATGGTCTCCAAATAGGGTCACACGAGGGGTGTCTCCTATTTGGGGATCACCTCTTCCAACGGGTTCAGAAAAGGATTCAGTCCCAAGTAGGATGCTTATTACTTCATCAGTTGGGGTGAGAATGAGCATTTGTCATCTTATACGATGGGATGTTGGCACCATTTCCCCTGGCAAAGGTATAATGTCAGGCTGGATTTGTGCACATGGAACAAGCCAGGCAGGCTGTGCGTGAGCCACTGTGCAGCAAAGGAGTTCTGCCATGCACGGCCTCCCTAACCCCGCCCGTCAGGGCGATTAGCTGGTAAAGAGACAGGGAACGTCTGCTGTCCACATTTGTAAGCAAATAACTCAGAGGCCTGAAGCCAAGGCCAGTGTCAGGGCAGGCCTGGCCTCACGCCACTCAGGAAAACAGGTGGGTGCTCCCACAGAGTGTGCTTCTAGCTCCTCTGGCTGACGCCAAAGACACAAGCGGCAAGCCCAGACGTCGTCTCACTTCTGGGCTCGAGGAAACGTATCCAGCACTCTGGACTCGGCTCCTAGAGAAGACGGCTTCGCTTCGTCCATGTGAGTAATCCATGCGCGGCACCATTTTTAAAGAACACAGCCAAGACGGCGTTGTCTCGGTTTATGGTTAAGCTGTACAATTCAGAGCATGTAAAAGAGAAGGTATCTTTCAAAGTCATTTAACAAAACAGTATAAGGAAAAAATAAAGAGGTGGAAATATTACAATTTAACCCTGGAAATCCGGGCCTCGGGCATGGCAGGATCGCAGCCCCTCCATTTTGATTTTTTTTTAATTACATGTCAGACAGCTAGATAAACAATGTGTACACACGTATGATGTTTTCAAAGGGCAATGGGTCAAGTAACTGCAGCGAGCCCAAGCGAAGTGACCATCATGTGAGCATTTCACACCCTGGACACCGCTGT
This sequence comes from Dipodomys ordii, assembly GCF_000151885.1. Classification (NCBI taxonomy): domain Eukaryota; kingdom Metazoa; phylum Chordata; class Mammalia; order Rodentia; family Heteromyidae; genus Dipodomys; species Dipodomys ordii. The sequence goes on along the minus strand of NW_012267293.1, from coordinate 2,114,223 downwards.
GGACCGCAAGGACACTCCCTAGCCCTCGTTCTTTGTCTCTTGGATTTCCAGCACACTTCTTTCAGCAGATAGACATCTAAGCCACCTGGCAGCAGGCCACTGCTCTTTACCCAGGGCATGAGGTGCATACTGCAAAAACAAAATGAAACATGGCTTCATATCTTTGGGATGGAATGGATTCTAGAGCCCAAACCCCACCCGCCGCCTGCCTGCCCCCAACAACCAAGCGGACCCCAGCTCTCGGCCTCCCACGGCTCCAAGCGTGTCCTTGGGGCTCTTCTGAGAAGCCACATGGGGGGAGGGGAGAAAGGAGGGAGGGCGGAGTAGGAAAGGGTCATTTGTCAAGCTCCAATGATGATCTCTCATCTTTCCCCGATACAGAATTTGGGGGGTTAAATACCACTAATTTTTAGTGGAACCTTCCTTACAACACGTAGCTATACAGAAAAGCCTGCCAAGGGTGGGGTGGGCAATCCCAGCCTCAGAGGACACCCCGCACCCGCGTTCTCGGGGCGCCAGGCGGCCTGCAACAGCAGCTGCGTGTCTCTTTCCAGCGTGCATGCAGTGACCACTGTCAGAAAAGGACTTCTGCCACAGGGACCGTCCTCTGCCAGGCTCACATACCCCAGACCACGTGTGCAGCGTCGATGGGAGGGACGGAGCAAGCCCCTGGAGACTGGGAGCAGGGTTGCTTTCACAGGCCTGGCACTGTGTGCCTCAGTCCCACGGTGGGCTGCAGCCCGCCTGAACCCACGCGGGAAGCCATCACGCCGAGAAACAAGAACAGCCACCCGCCCCTCGAGCAGGACTAGAGGATAAATGACATTGTCGTGCGCCTGTTGCTTGCCTAATTTAATCCTTAGAACAGAACAGAGAACAGTAACTTCTATCCCACTTTACAAGCGAGGTAAGTGGAGTAAAAAGGAGTTATGACTCACTGAACACTAGGTTGAAAATGAACCATACAAATTGTGGGTGGGGACAGGAGGGAAAAACCTGTGAGAGGGAGGAAAGGATGACACTGTCCAAAAGGAAATGTGCTCTTTACCTGACTTATGTAACTGTGACCCCTCTACACCCCTACCCCTCTAGAATAACAACTTAACAAAGAAGAAGTTATGAACTCAAGTTCCCAGTCAGCGAAGGCTGGGCCAGAACAAAGGCTACTCATGGTGGAAAGGCCAGGAACTCCCATCAAGGCAGGTGAGAGGGACCCAGTCAAACGCGGCCCCTGCTCTTCCTTCCAGCCTGTGCCCTGCCCCTGCCAGGGCTCTCACAGGCGCCCACACCCCCTTACCTCTCCTGCCATAAAACTGACCACACCACCCAGACTCTGGTGCACTGCCTGCATTTCTACAGTGTGCCCAACAGCCCAGCTGTGCCGGGGTCGTACTGCCTGAGCGCCGGGGTGGAGCTGCAACCTGCCGGCCAGCACACCAGAGACAGGACAGGACAGCCCGCCCAGGGCAGGCAGGCAGGCCTAGAGAAAGACTCCCGCGAAGACCGGACCCAGTCAAGCCCGCCAAGCGCATCTACCAGGTGCCGGATGGACAGGGTCACAAGTGCATTCCCTGCCACCAGGTTCCATTTCTCCCGGCCTGTGGAAGGCTCTGCACAACGCTCCAGCCCTCACACCCAAGCACAGACAAAGGACAGCCACCAGGAAGGCTGGGAGTCCTCGGGGATTGCATGCAAAAGCCTCCACCCAGCCACCTTGGCATTATCTGTCAGGTGACATTCACAGTGCAGGCAGGATGCTCGAGAAGAAGGCAAAATCTGGCTTGGATTTCCCCACAGCCAAAAATGATTTCTAAAATCATGCCCAGTCTCCACCTCTAGGAGAAAGTGCCTTTTTAGCAATGATTCTCCGTACCCCTATTTCCCTATGGGTTTTATTGTTTCCCCTCTCCTGCAAGGCCTCTTCCACCAGTCCTTCCCAGCCTGTCACACCGCTCTTAAAAATGGGTCCGCAAAGAGAAAACCCTTTTTGTGGAAAGCTGGTGTGGTGGTGTTGTTTGAGGGATTTTTGCCCAAAAAGAAAACGTATTTAACTCTTTCTGTCTGAAATGATTCCCCACACAGCCCATCCCTGCCTCTTATTTCATTTTCTTACTGATTACTTCAAACACAGTAGCGATTCAAACTAAATGCAAAAAAAGCTGAATGCAAGTGGATTTTAACAAAGAAGGAGGAAGTGAAGGAAGGAGAAGGGAGTCAGTCATTCCACACCAAAGAAAGCCTAGCTTCGAAAGAAAAACAATTTCATTTTCTTACACCAATTATAGCCATGTTCTGGAAAGATGCATGCCACCTTTATTCCTGGGCTTAGATCATCTAATTAGCACTGGCCTTGAGTCAGAATATTTAAGCTTTATATTCTCCACTGCTGACAGCACTACACACATAAACACAAAATAAATAGAAATTTGAAGCGTATACTGTAAAATCTAAGCTTCGTCATTTAAGTACATACCAGGCAAAACTGGTAAAAGTTAAGTTTGTCGTGGCAAGGTTAAGTCACCCACACAACACCTACATTGCATAATGAGGTATGTAGTTAGTTGCCTACCTAGCAATCTAAAATAGAATATTCAAACAACAATGGCCAATTAACTACTACACCGAGGGGGAACAGGAGGCTCCAAGTCCCTAGAATGCACAATTGCCAGGCAAACGTTGCATAACAATAAGGATTGTTAACTTTTATATTCTCTTATCCCCAAGGCTTCCTAACAGTGCCCTACAATATGTGTGCTGAATTCCATACTTTACAGAGCTCTTTCATGGGCTATTATACCAGGGAAAGGGGGAGGGAGGGCAGGAGGGCCCTGTGAGTGGAAGGGGTGTCAGGACACTAAGGATCAGGGAAGACTGTGTGGGAATTAGGGGTCCTGAAGGGAGGGCCTGGGTTCCTTCCATTGCCCTCAGCTGTCTGGTGGCTCTGTGCACTACCTAGCGCCACCGTAGTCTGAATAACTACAACCTGAGATACACAATCGAGCTTTCTCTGGAAGCTATGACTAGTCTAACTCTCTGATATAAACTGAAGTTAATCATGACAGAAAATGAAAGGCCAGGTACTGGTTGCTCACGTCTGTAATCCTGGCCACTCAGGAGGCTGAGATCCAAGGATCACGATTTGAAGCTGGCCCAGGCAGGAAAGTCCATGAGACTCTTACCTCCAACTAACCACCAAAAAAAGCCGGAGTGGAGCTGTGTGTCCAAGTGATAGAGTACTAGCCTTGAGCATACCAGCTCAGGGACAGTGCCCTGCTCTGAGGTTCAAGCCCCAGGACTGACCAAAAAAAAAAAAAAAAAGCCTATGGGCAATCCAAACAATGGAGTGGGAAGTTACCCCCACGTTATCTTTTTTCACCAGGATACAAAAAGGCAAACTTCATCAACGTGGTATTTCTAGATGCTGACAATGGCTTGAATGAGAGGGGCTTTCACATCTTTAAGGGTCTAAGGCCCTTTTCCTAATAACGCTTGCTTGTGTATTCTTATCCTATATGTACTATGAAGGTTTCTAAACCTCTTTGATCTCACTTTCTCAAATACATTTTCACTAACTAAATAGTCATGCTAAATAAGTGCATCTTGCCGTTCTTGGCCTATAAACATCTACTAATAAAAAATCTCATGTTATTTTTATCAACAATAGTTCTAAATTTTAACAGACTTATCTGGTTATTACCTAAATGGGAAGGAAAGTAGCTAAAAATTTAGCTTAAGGAGAATGTGAAGAACACAAAACTGAGCATGAGTTAGGCAGAGTTGTTGAGTAATAACCTGAATATGACTACCCTGGTAACTGCACTGATGTACCCCCACTTCCGTTACTCTAGATATTCTACGCCATGTTCCTATCTAGATGTCAAGTGAATAAAATAAAGTGTTTATAAACTGTGCAATAATGTTGTCATAAAATCTGGATTTAAATCAAGCACAGATGGCATAAGTAGCTTTTGAATTTGTTTGTAAGAATTACTTATTCAAACGGTTTATATAACTAGCACAGAATAATGCAATTTGTCCAACTAGGATAATAGCTTTGTACTGACTCTTATCTTGTCCTCAGACTCATCTACTGGGAAATATTCCCAATGGTCACACATGAAGTGAACACCACACAACCAGCTCCAACGAACAGCTGCCAACCACACAGACAGGCAAGCTGACTGCCCACAGCAGGCCCCTCAGTGCCCCTGGGTGCAGGCAGCTCACCACTTGGCCAGCCGTGCACGTGGGCATCCACCTGCTGACCAGCCGCAGACCCACAAGCAGAAAGAGGTGGCCAGACCTCCCAGAAAGGGAAGAACACGGACAGCAGCATACACACATCACGAGTAGAAGCAAGACACACTGAGTGCTAGAATCTGAGCAAATAAATTATAGGAGAAAAGAGAATTAGAAGCCTTCAGAATCCTTTGAAGGCACTTCTATGTTAGGAGAGCATGGCTAAACTCATCAAAGAAAAGCATTAGATGCATAGTATGATACCCATGAAGGTGGCAAAGGTATCTGCCATTCCTAAACATTAAGACAGGCTAAGGCTTTAAAACTGTTGAGCTCAGATGTTGCCTTCCATCCCGCGGGCAGCACTGGGCCTCGGCGCTGCTCACACGGCAGGCAGGGGCAGGGGCTGGTCTGAGGGCTGGCCGCCCAGCCTGCTCTGCTTACCATCCACCCCCCGGGGCTGTTTCATGAACTAGGTAAGAGAGGGTCACGCTTTTTAAGTACAGCAGTGGTGTAGTACCAGAGCTGAAGTGCGCCTGTGACCGCAGCGTGAGGCAGCCCTGTCCTCGTGGCCACCAGCTGCACAGCCTTACAGGCGTGGCCCTGGCGAACCCCTTTCTGCCGTCCAGAGGACTGGGTTGGCGTGGGCGTGCGGGCGTTGACTGGGCACTCTGACCCAGGAGAGCAGAGCCTCGGGCTGCTGTGGCTCAGCCGTGGGCCCCAAGCCCGGCCCCCTCCCACATGAGAGCCTGCGGCTCCTACTCCACATCCGACCACGACTCCGCCTCTTCTGCTCTTTCCATCTTCCTAGCAAGCATTTCCAGATGCGTGGTTCACCTCCGCACCCCTCACCTGGGCCCAGCCCACTGTACCCACCAGGCCCGTCTGACCTGGGCCCAGCCCGCTGTACCCACCAGGCCCGTCTGACCTGGGCCCAGCCTGCTGTACCCATCAGGCCCATCTGGCCGAGGCCTGGGCACTGACAAAGTAAGTGAGACTCACAAAATGTGTTCACCGGCGTGAGCCAACTTGACTGGGAGTGGCATCCACACAAACCCGGGAATGAGCACAGGCTACACAGACACGTCCACGCCTAGCCCGCAGCGGCTTCCCAGGTCAGCGGCAGGAAGGCAGGTCTGCGGCTGTCTCTGTGCGCTCAAGGGCACACCAGCCAAATCTGAAGTAACTGTGTTCTTCGCACGGCTCCAGGTGCTGAAGGGCAGTGAGTTCTCTAGAGCCAGCCGCTCAGCCCACCTAAAGCACCCTCCACAACCAGCGCTCCTCCCAAAGGCCGTTGTGCCCTATCACACACTGATTTCCAAGCTGACATATAAAAAATCACATCACAACTTTAGTTGGGCATGACGTATGTGCCCACTTAGTTTCACAGAAAATATGTCCTACATATATTCTTGTCAAAATGTGGAGGTAAAGAACAATTCATTCAGTTTAGGGAGTCTCTCCACAATACGAGTTTCCTGAAAAGTAAATCATCCATGATAAATCTCATCTAGTTTCTATCCAAAAAGATTACTTTTTATAACTATAAATTAGCTATAAATTAAATGTATACAATTTAAACACATATTTTAATTTAGTTCCAAGTGACAATTTCTAATTTCTGAACTATAGTTCTATAATAGATGACTAGAAGGAAGGATGGATGGATGGATGAGTGGATGGATGAATGGATGGATGGGTGGGTGGGTGACTGAATGGATGAAAGGCCGGACATAGAGGGATGGGTGAATGGATAGATTGACGGACATGGGTGGATGGTGGCAGATACGTCAGTGGGTGGGGTAGACTGGTGGGGAGACAGGTGAGTGGGTGGATGGATTAGACTCAGATGGGCGCACAGACGGAGGACTGAGTGATGGATACGGACACCGACCCTTGCTGTGAGCTTGCTGACTTGGTGAAATTGTCTCCCCGACACATAGAAGCTCTCTCTGCTTTATTCTCCCTGGGTGTCCCACCTCTCCCTCAGAGCCAATCTTCTCAGATTGTGCCATTATTCAAAGATTTTCACTCCCAGCAGTGATGTACAGAAAGAGGCATGGCCTTCTTCTTTTGGAAGTGGGGAAAAGTCAATAAAAGGTCATGAAAAGGAGGCAAGTGACATAAGCTAGGCACAAACTGCACAAGGCCTCACAGGTGAAAGCTAGAGCCGAAATCACAGGAGCAGAGAGCAGAGAGCGGCTGCTAGAAGCTGGTGACTGAGAGGAGGAACAAGAAAAATGTTGATTAGAGGCCACAAGTTCCAGTACCGTTGTGGAAGATCTTTACACATCTTCACACCACGTGGTTAATTAATGGTGTTAACACACTGTGTATTGCAGACTTGCTACAAACAAAATTTCAATATTCTTACCCAAAAAATATCTGAGAAGTAGATGTCATGTGTTACTTGACTTGATTTCACCATCCGTAACACATATATGCATATCAAAACATCACATTGTACCCCAGAAATATATACAACTGTCAATTAAACTGTCATCTGTCAATTAAAAATAAAAAGGAAATCAGAAAAGCAGAATTGGCAGGCCTGTTTATAAGAGTCTAGGAAGGCTGAAGTCACAGAAATGTATTCCTTTAAAGTACTCACTGTCCACGAGAGCAGGCCCAAAACACAACCGCTGGCTTACGATTCTCATTTTCGAGGAATTTTTCTCTGAGTGAATGCCTACCTGTGACTTTACCCCAGGGCCCCACACACTGAGAGAGGCACTAGTGGTTCTTCTCAGTCTTTAATGTGCCCAACACATCATTATTCACTTTTTACCATACATTTCTCACCATGGAATAATGTGTCCCAATCATGGCTGCTCATTATTGCCCAATTCACACATGTCATACATACACTCATTACACAAAGCCTGTTGAAAGAACATAATGCAATTAGCAATTCTGCACTACCCTAATCTTTACTGAGAACAGTAACCAAGACTTTAAAAAAAAATAAATAAAGCAAGAATCTAGATAACACAGGGATTTCTTGACAAACTGGCTGCATTAAGGCACAACCTTAGTTCATGCATGCAAGAACACGGTTTCCACAAAAGAGAAGGGTGTAACATCACTCCACACCAGCTCCATCACACATCAAACACTTCACATGTTCCACAGAAACTCCACAGACCTGGTACCGTGCTCAGGGATGGGATCATGCTTGCATGTATATGTTTTTCTTTTTTTTTCATTTGCCTTTTTAAAGTGATTTAGGATTCTACAATACTAAAAAAGAAATTAAATGTGTGATTGGAATTCTAGGTGAAAATCTAACGTTTTATGCAGCGGTCATACTCACTGCCTCCCACATAAGTCGGCACAAAGGCCCCACCCCAGAGTCAGGGAGCCACACTGGGTCACTGGCTGGCTGAGTCCATTTGAACGTGGTGATGGGACCCCTTTCTGCCAGATGAAGTGGCTCCTCAAGTCCCAAAGGGAGAGATCAGAGCTCATGAAAAATAACTTACTACTCTAGAATGGACAGGGGGCAGCAAGCTAGGGCCCACTGCTGTTTTGCAATGCGACTATACAAAGGCACAAAAGCCCATGTGTTTAGGCTGGGCCTGTGCTCTCAGGTCACAATGGGGAAGCTAAGGAGAGGCAGCAGCGGCGCCGGCCTCGAGTCTAGAGGATGCTCTGGCTGCTCTCCATAGAAAACGTCTGGCCTGGCCTGAGACAAGAGTCTCTCTCATATGGGTGCTTTCCCAATATGCGCTGGGTTTAGGATTTAATTTAAAACAGCTTCTGGTCAGTAACCTCACTGGCCACTACAACAGTAATTTATGCATTGTCTGATATAGGTTTTTGTGATTCAGAAAATGTACTAATAATGATATGTTCTGCCAAATATCATCTGTGCCAAAATTAGAAGGAGAGGGACACGCCCTCTGCAGTGTTCTTACATTATCTAGACTGAAGACTAGAAGCATTGACATAGTGGAAATTCTTGATCATTTGAATGCTCCCTGCATAAAATGTTCTAATTTGTTGAATATTACCACTAATCAAGGTTAATCAGAAACCCTTTTCTTTTACCAAATTCTTTTGCTAAAACTCTTTTTAAAATGTGTGTGTTCACGTTTCTGCCTTACCAAGTAGGGTATGAGAAAATAAATTAACCTTCTGCACATGGTAAAATGTCTTGCTTCTGAATTAGTAACATTTATCTCAAAACCTACCAGATGTAAAGTGAATGCAATCATGCAGATTTTATGGGCTGGGAGAAACATTGTACAATTCGTGAATCCTCTTTTACAAATTTTGTAGGACTCAGAAAGTAGGGTGAAGACATCTCTCGGCCCAGTCCCTGCTGAGGACAGGCTTGTGAGCATGGTCAGCATGGTCAGAACCGTGGGTTGCAGAGCCGGGCTGCTGATCCTACTGTCTGTCCCTCTGGGCAGTGCTCCTGCTAGAACCAAGCCATTGACACCCATGTCACCCCTGGGCTCCCCCTCCAGGCCACCCCAGGGCTATCCTCACCGGCACAGCTCTGCAGGATCCCCAGTTTATTGGAATCGCCTCCCAATGAGGTTCAGCCCTATCTCAGGCTCTGACTTCAAGGAAACCCAAATGGAGAAATCATTGTTCCATGAAAATGAGGAATTCAAGCCGGGCGCCCGTGGCTCCCGCCTGTAATCCTAGCTACTGAGGAGGCTGAGATCTAAGGATCATGGTTCAAAGCCAGCCTGAGCAGAAAAGTCCATGAGACTCTTATCTCCAATTAACCACTAGAAAACCAGATGTGGTGCTGTGGCTCAAGCGGTAGCACTCACCTTGAGCTGAAGAGCGCAGGGATAGTGCCCAGGCCCTGAGTTCAAGCCCCACAACCCACAAAAAAAAAAAAAATGAGGAATTCAAAGAACCAGTAGAATGACCCACGTGTGAGCTTGGCCAGACCAGACGCGCAGCCTCTGGTCCACTTTTCAGAAGCCACGAAGGTCCCGGCGCAGGTGCCCGCAATCACCTCCAATCCCCTCCGTCTCCGTCAGAGCACACTGTCCTCACGTAAGGCAGGAGGCGAGCAGGCATCAAGACGCAGAGCCACGCCGCAAAGGCTCGGCAGGTCACATCCGAAAATAGGCCCACACTGGAATCTTCTCAAGAAAATGGGCCAGACTGGCATCGCCCAGGGAGCAGCGCTACGAGCTGCAGGGACAAGAGGGGTAAAGACCTCTGCAGCTCCGTCCTCACCCCTGGAACACGGGTACGTCCACAAGGTCCCCGTGTCTTAAAAGGCAGGAGCAGTATTTTGAGGATTTCTCAAAAATGTACTGCATCTTGTTTTCCTCTTTTTGTATTAATCAAGTGTATTATTAAATTAATTTATTATTTAATATTTATTAATTAATAAATAAATTAATAAATTTTATTAATAAATTTGTATTTTAAAATGTTGAATACAAACGGCTCCCACCTATCATCCTAGCCACACAGGGGCTAAGATGCAAGAATCCAGATTTGAAGCCTGCTTGGGAAGACAAATCTATGAGACATCTCCAAATAACCAGCAAAAATCCAAAAGTGGAGGTTATGGTGTACGTGGTAGCGTACCAGCTGTAAGTGGAAAAAGCCAGGTGAGGATTCCAGACCCTGAGTTCAGACCCCAGTACCAGTAAAAAAGAAAAAAGAACAAAATTCAGCAGAGCCTCTCCTACTTAATATGGAATTAAATAGTACGAATGGAACATTTCTATACCTCAAGAAACTTGCAAAGTTCCACAACTTATGCAAGTTGCAGTTTTATTCTTTGTAAGAAAAACTATTGAAGGGAAACTAACATTTATTGGACATCTATTTCACAGATGGAGAAACTGGAGTCCTGAGAATCTAAGGAGAGCTGAACCCCGAGGCCACGTGTTATTCCAATACAACTAGATGTGTAGTGCATTGTCCACGCACAGGGGGACACACACGGCCACCCACCAGCTGGCAGGACAGAGCACAAAAGACCACAGCTCTGGTGGCAGGGCACACTCGTACCCAGCATTCTCCCTACCCTGACTCGGTCTCAGAGTATGACACAGAAGCGAGGTAAGTGCTGGTTCAGAACTCTCTTAGCACTTAGGAAACATTACTTACTCAAAAACAGATACCTATCAACAAGCTTTCCACAAGGACACATGTCCATCCAACAGAATTAAAAAATTCAAATATATTAACAGAGAAAGTTCACTTCCTCCTGGTGTTTAAAGTAAATCAACATTAATTTATCCATAGCCTTATCTCAGTAAGTACAAAGCAAACACGTTTTCAGGGAGGGTGAAACGTAGCCTTCTCTAAATTGATCCTCAAGGAGAAAACCGTAGTTGCATCTTCACATGAGTTCGACATTAGAGCAAATCAAGTTACAGAGGAAAGCTTGAGGGCACATATATGGGATTAAGACCATTCGTATACTCATTTGGGATTAATGCAATGTAAACTGCAGATGCACAATTCACAAGACATAACTAGTCACAAAGAGAAAACCTAGAGGCTCTCACGGCTACGATAGAGGGGGGGCAGTATGCAGCCCACGCAAGCGGGCCACCGCTGCTCCAGCCAAGGTGCCACCCTTACACACTCACCACGCAGCAAAGCCCCACGGAGACTCTGCTGTCCGTCCTGCCAGGCCAGGCCGGGCTGGGCCAACTGAAGAGGTCAGGACCAGGCCGGAGTCCGCTCCTGCGGGAGGCACAGAGCTCCGTGCAGGGCAGTGACTCCTTTCTAGGTAGCTTCTCCTTCCTCAAACAATTCTAGTGGCAAACGCTTGAGGTTTTTTGAAGCTCTTTCTCTTTCTAAAAATTCTCTCCGCTTTTGTTTTTTAACACATTTTCCTTTAATTTTGTGCCAAGAAAATAGAACTGCTGGAAGATTCCAGTCTTTCCTGCTATCGGCATTTCCAGAAGCTGTACTTCCTGTAACTACAAGAAACACCTTCCCCAGGCACATGGATGCTTGGGCAGCCTTGCTCTTCCTGAGCAGGACCCCTACTCCTGAGCTTCACTAGGGACACCATGCTGCCGCTGCGCAGAGGGCCTTCCCTCTGAGTGCCCGTGAGTCCAGGAAGTGACCCTGGCCAGCGCGCCCAACACTTCCTTTGTTCAAAGCACTGCACCTCATTTGTCTTTGCAGAAAGCTGAGGGCAGATAGGGGCCCGAAGGCCCACAGTAACCAAGCCCCACCACCCCCTTGCTGCTGGCTTAGTGACAGACGCAGGCACTGGCTCCACTGCTTTGGAAGACGCTGCCATTCACAAAGCCCAAGCTAAGCATTGAGGAGGAGGAGTGCGTCACCAGGAGAGGGAAAAACAAACCGAACTAGGGAAGAGCTCTTACACACCCGCCCCTCTCTGAAGCTGACCACTCTGCTAAGAACAGTTGCAACTGAGGTCACCTCCAAAATGGTGCTTCCCACCAGACTCCGAGGTACAAGAGGTCAAAATAGTTTTATCTCCAAAATTATAGCCAGGATACATGTTAAAAAAAATGTTCCAAAATGAAATAAAAAGGAAATTCAAAACTCACTTAGAAAAAAAGAGCTGACGGATTTCGTAACGCTGACCCATTTCACAAAAGGAAAGAACAGACCGTTACAAAGCACAGAAGGCACGAAAAGTATCAGACACAATCAGATGCTGTGGAGTTGAGAAGTGACTGACACAACAGTGCTAATAGCTTCAATCACGAAGAACAGGCTCCAGCAGGCGGACACCGGGGGAGCCTCACACCAAGAAAGCACAAGCCATCCGAACTGAGGCGTGCCAGAAACCCAGTGTGGCTGTGAGGAGTGTCCTGAAGAGAGGGGCTGGCGACTCTCCACCTCTGCAGACCCCAGTGACCATCTGGGTCGGCCAGCTGGCTGGCAGAAGCCAGGAGGACAAGCACAGGGTCCCGGGTGAAGTGTGAAAAGGTAGCAGGCACGGACAGTGAAGGGAAATAAAGGATTCTCAAAAAAAACTAACAACAAGGAAGGAAATAGCAGCTAAAATAAAACCAATGGGTGGACCAGGACCAGAAGGAAATAATATTAAGTGATAAGACAAAGGAAAAATGTCAACGTTACAAGTAGAACACAGGAAAATAAGCAGGGCCGGTCATCCACCAGGGAAAGGGAAGCTCACTGGGAGCTTACAGGAACAGGGTTAGATCGAAGCCCAGAATAAAATCAGGAGCCATCAATGCTTCCCTTAAGAAGGGCTCAGCAGCTAGGAGCTGGTACCTGCCCGGCCTGGGCCAGCACAAGCGGGTAGCCAGCCCTGCCTGGGGCATCTCCCACCTGAGACCCTCTGGGCATTGAATGGCCAGCCGAGGAACGCAAGCCCAGGCTGGCACTGCCACCACCCTGCGGCGGGGCCCGCCACCGAGGCAGGAGGGGCCTCCAGATAACGTGGACTGGCAGCCACGTGACTGAAAGCGACAGGCCCACCTGCGTGCACCTCTCCTCCACCGGAGACACGCTGGGATGGAAAGATCTCTTTCTCACAAGGAAGGCGTTCAGTTGCTTGCCAAAACATAGTGACTTGTACCAGATGAAGCCGGCCGGGAAGCGCTCCAGCGGGCTAAACAATAGTTCCCAACTCAAAGCTGACGCCACAGACAATCATAGCTAGAAATTACATCTTTTCTATTTTTTTTTGGGGGGGGGATTTTCTCCCATTCTCAAATCAGTGAGTGACGTAGCAGAGTTGGTAAAATACTGCCAAGGGTACAGAGGTATGCGGTGCTGTTAATATTCATGGCTTGACATTTGGGGATCTTGTGTAGGAGAAGGAGTGGGAGGCTAGAGGAAGGGAGAAATCAACGGAGCAAATGACAGGGGCTGGTGAACGGGACCATGCTCTCAGACAAGGAAACACACAGCAACAGGAACATGACATCAGCACAAAGGACGCAACTCACAATTAATTAAACTGCATCTCAGTTAACTCTTACTTATTTTTCAAGGTGATTTCTAAGGAGCTAATAAACTATAGTACTCAAAAATCAAAAGCCATAAAGTGGTACACTCTGAAAGGTCTATCTCCCAGCCTTGCTCCCCGTCTACCCGGGGCCCTCTCCCCTCTCACACACACTGCCCACAGTGCCTTGATTCTTTCAGATAGAATTCTTTTTTCCTTTTTTTTTTTTTTTCAAGTCAGTTGTGGGGCTTGAACTCAGGCACTGGACACTGTCCCTGAGCCTCTCTGTGCTCAAGGCTAGCGCTCTACCACTTGAGCCACAGCTCTACTTCTGGTTTTTGAGTGGTTCATTGGCGCCTCACAGGGATGTTTCTGCCCAGGCTGGCTTTGAACCGAGATCCTCAGATCTCAGCCTCCTGAGTCTTTTTTCTTTTTGGTATTGAGATTTGAACCAGGGTCTTGCTCTTGCCAGGCAGCCTTCCTCAGTCCTTGATCTCCCTACTTTCATCTCCCAAACAGCTGGGGTCAGAGCGTGAGCCATCATACCCAGCCAGAACGAGTATGTATGTTTGGAAGTATGTGTGTGTGTGTGAAGGTATGTGTGACTGTGTCTGTGTGTGTGTGTTATACCCTGCTTTTTGGTGTAGCAATGCATTTGGACTATGTCTGCTACATTTGTTTTCTTACTACTGCCAATCCTCCCTGGTACATTTAGGTGCCGATCTTATATAGTTCAGACAACACCATACTTTATCTTTCACCTCATTGAGTCTGAGAATATCTGAACGATGTACAATCACTGGTTCAATCAATGCCAGATTGTGCCCCTCAAGGCTGGACTGACGGACGTTCTTCACACGACTGCCATCGGGGCCGTAAAGTTGATTGCCTTCCTTCTGCAGGACTGTCAGGCGGAAAGACTCTCCCTCACGCTGCCTACCACCAATGAAGCAGCTCTTGCTTCAGAAGACCCATTTACACCTTTCTCTTTCTGCAAACTGTCTTTGTGTCCACGGACTATGGGGAAGAGAGGTGTGCTTTGAGTGTTCCTGGGAGCTTTTTGTGTTAGAAAGGTTAGCTTTATGCTCTGATATAAACCTGAAGTGTTCCATCTAGGACCAAGTTCAGAAGTATTCATGTTCTGGTGCTGCTGGAGCTTAAACAGGACAGCAAGCAGAGGGGCAGAAAGGTGAGGCAACCCAGCAGGAAGTAGAGGGGACAGAAAGGAGGGAGACACAGCAGGAAGTGGAGGGGGCAGAAAGGTGGGGAGACAGGGCAGGAAGTGGAGAGATAGGAAAGGAAGTGGAGAGGTAGGGCAGGAAGTGGAGAGGTAGAAAGTAGAGAGATAGGGCAGGAAGTAGAGGGGGCAGAAAGGTGAGGAAACCCAGCAGGAAGTAGAAGGGGCAGAAAGGTGAGGAGACCCAGCAGGAAGTAGAGGGGGCAGAAAGGTGGGGAGACAGGGCAGGAATGCTCAGAGCCTCCTGCGTGCTTCCTCAACACTTGCCAATCGTTTCTTCAGTGACTTCTGGATTTTCAGTCTTGCAACTTCCTTTGCGGGTGCTCACTTTGCATGTTCTCTCCCCCCCTTCTGTCTCTGTCTGTCTCTCTTTATCAATTGATCGGTCTATCTCTATCTCCCCCACCCCAGTAGTTTTCTTCAATATTTAAATAGATGATCCACTTTGAATTTATGCTGGAGGTAACACAAGAATCAACCTCACATTCTTCCAGAGGAAAAGACCTACCAGGCCCACGGTATCTCTGCAATCTCCCGCCGCTTCCCCTCTGTGTGCCATGGCACACACTGGAGTCCTGGACACTGCCCTGCTCTCCTTCCACATGCCAGCACCCCACAGGTCTTTATTACTGGGCTTAATGACTAGGTCCTTAATCTGCCTTAAACATCAGAAGATATTTTAAAACCTTAGGTGATATTGTTATCAATGAAAATGTACTCATTACCTTACTTATATAACTGTAACCCTCCGGACATCACCCTTACAATAAAATAAAACTAATTTTTCAAAAAAAGCAAGGAGGGGCTGACTAGACAAGAATGTTTGATAAGGAAACTTCTGATCCTGGAACAAAAAGAAAACCTGAAAATACACATGTGGCCTGGAGAGCAGGGAAGCAAAGCGACCACACCTCTTCCATTGTCACGTTAAGACTTTATTTTGGAAGCAGCTAAAACTCCAATTTAAAAAGCACTGCAGCCAGGTATGGTGACACATGCCTGGAATCCCAGCACTGGGGAGCCCAGGATACAAGAAAAGACCTTACCTCAAAAGTAAGGAAGTGAGTAAATAAAGTGCATAAATTGCACTTACAGAACTAAGTAGTCCTGGAGTTAGCCACACACACATCCTCTCACCATACATACTCACACACACTGCTTTTCCTCCTCGCTCCACCCCACCCCTCCCCCAGCCCTCCATCATCTCACCTTTCCCTGCAGCACAGGAACGTGCTGCTCCTTGTGCAGTACTCGCCAACTTTAGGAAGTCCAAATACACATGTATTTTTTAGAAATAATTCATCTCATCCCAACTTGTAGCATTGTCTGGCACTCTGTGGACCACGCTCCTTCCTGGCTAGACTCTCGAAGGGCAAAAGCCTTTTGGTGGGACCCAGGGCAGAACAGCGCACACCGGTTCCCAAACATCTCCACCCACCCCCCTCCCCCAGGACTGTGGCTGAGCTCCCCCCCTCCCCGGGACTGTGGCCACACGCTCCCCCCCTTCCCGGGACTGTGGCCACACGCTCCCCCCCTCCTCCCCGGGACTGTGGCCACGCGCTCCCCCCTCCTCCCCG
>NW_012267293.1:2089207-2096477 GCF_000151885.1 Dipodomys ordii | reverse complement strand
CCCCCCTCCTCCCCGGGACTGTGGCCACGCGCTCCCCCTCTCCTCCCCGGGACTGTGGCCACGTGCTCCCCCCCTCCCCGGGACTGTGGCCACACGCTCCCCCCCTCCCCGGGACTGTGGCTGAGCTCCCCCCCTCCTCCTGAGACTGTGGCTGAGCTCCCCCCCTCCCCGGGACTGTGGCTGAGCTCCCCCCCTCCCCGGGACTGTGGCCGCGCGCTCCCCCCCTCCCGGGACTGTGGCTGAGCTCCCCCCCTCCTCCTGGGACTGTGGCTGAGCTCCCCCCCCCTCCCGGGACTGTGGCTGAGCTCCCCCCCCTCCCGGGACTGTGGCTGAGCTCCCCCCCTCCCGGGACTGTGGCCACGCGCTCCCCCCCTCCTGGGACTGTGGCTGAGCTCCCCCCTCCTCCTGGGACTGTGGCTGAGCTCCCCCCCTCCTCCTGGGACTGTGGCTGAGCTCCCCCCCTCCCCGGGACTGTGGCCACGCACTCCCCCGAGGTGTTGTGTCCACAGGGACGCAGACGCCTGACACCCAGGCCAAGTGTGTTTGGATTACATGATAAAAACAAAAAACAAAAAAAAAAGGATCCAATGAAGTCTGGAGTTATGCCAGCAAAATCCAACAGCCGCATTATTCCATTGTGTCTTCCCCTTTAGGAAAACCAACATTTCCTTCATATTCTGCCTCTTAAACACCTTGGTTTGCTTGTTCTTTGGTTACACTTTCCGGGCCTGACAGAGCACTGAGCACTGAGGGTAAGAAATCCTGCCTGGAAGGCACAGCTACAGGGGACGGACACAAAAACAGACGGCGGCAAGCAGCCGCATCACAGGCAGGCGGGACACGGGAGGCAGGAGCAGAGTCCACGGCGCGCTGCGGCCAGCTGGGAGGTCCCTGTCAGGGGAGGCAGCGTGACCAGGGCACAGGCTCCCCGGCTGCAGCATCGAGGGGCAGAGGTGGGGGGAGGGCTGAGGCCCCGTGGGAACGTGCTAAGGAATCTGGCGGTGCCCTCCGGACAGGGCCGTCAGCCTGTGATGTCCAGCACACCCTCCACCCTGGCCACCGGCCAGGGAACAGGGTGGCTGGTGTCTGTTCCAGTCCTGCAAAGCAGCAAGGAGTGGTCAGCCTTGACGTCTTCACTGCCACAGTAACAGGCGCACAGGGTGTGCATGGCAGTGCCAGGCAGCACGGTGCTCTCCCCACCCCCCCCCGCCCTCTCGCATGAGGAAGACGGACGGCCTGCTCCTGCGAACCCCAAGTCCCGCTTCCTATTTCCCACACCCTGGCTGGATACAAGTCCACCTTTGTCCTCCACCCCGATCCTCCCTTCCTCCGGAGTCCTCCCCTCCTTCAGCGCCATCAACCAAGCACTATTGCTCTTCAACACCACCCAGGTGTCATCCGGCCGGTCAGCTTTCCTCAGGAAGCGTGCTGGCAGCCTCCGTGAGCAGTGGTGGGGAGGACGTGCGGGCACTGTGGCCAGCCCTGCACCGGAACCCTTCTGCAGGCCACCCGCGGGCAGGCCCCCTGCGCTCCAGCTTTACCCACCGCCGTCCTCAGCAAGGCCTGCGGGCACCTCCCCTCACCCGCTAAGCATGGACGCTGCCAACCTCCTCAGAGCACGGCAGGCAGAGGAGGGGGCCTCCCACACCCCTGCTCCTCCTCCTCCTCCCCAAGGCCCTCCTAAGCGCTTCCTCAGACTCGGCCCTGTCTGGCTCCTGCATAGGAGTGGGCACCGTCTGCTCAGGGGAAGGGGTCTGAGGATAACTGGTGCACACGGCTGGTTTCTGGGTCACACCTACCCCCAGCCGGGAAGCAGAGTCCACGGCCCTCCTCCCAGCGACACCCCCCTTCCTTCTCCGCCTCAGAGTCTGCAGGGCACACAGCCCACTCCTCCGAGCTTTAAGGGTTCTTCCAGCCTTCCTGACGCTCAACCCGCTCCTCCTCAGCAACCAAAGACGCTCCCACCAGTTCCATGGGAGGCACCTCCCACGTCGTCCGTGCCAAGGGCAGCAATGCCCGCGATGTGCCTGCCCCTCCTCTAACTCCAACAGTCAGCGAGCACTGCCCCTCTGCCCTGGCTGCTCGGCAGGGCCACCCAGGGCACACCAGCTCCCCGAGCCAGCTCCCCCCCCTCGCCCCGCCCGGGGCGGCCTCGGCACCCTGGAGCTCCTCCTGGAGCTCCCCTCCTCTCCATGTCATCTCTCGACAGCTCGCTCCCATCTCCTCTGGCCTCCCTTCCTCTCACTACTCATCGCCCACAGTCTCGGCCGAGTCTTGGGGCCGGCCTGAGCGCGGGAAGTCACAGTCTGTCTCCAGTGCCATTCGGGCCACCACATTTGGAAGGCCACCCTGCCATTCACTGAGCTTTTGAGGGCTACTCACATACTGTACCAAGAGCTGCTGGACAGCTCCACGCTCTGCCCTTCCTCCAGGCCACGCAGCGCCCACACACAGGAAGCATCCCCTTAGAGCCCTGCTACCCAACGACCGTCAGCCGTCCTCCTGCAGTCTCCACCACACATTCTGACCTGTCCACCCACTGCTCAGCCCCTGACCTGTCCATCTACCACTCAGCCCCTGACCTGTCTGTCCATCCACCACACATCCTAACCTGTCCATCCACCCCTCATCCTGACCTGTCCACCCACTGCTCAGCCCCTGACCTGTCCATCTACCACTCAGCCCCTGACCTGTCTGTCCATCCACCACTCATCCTGACCAACTGTCCATCCACTGCTCATCCTGACCTGTCCATCCACTGATCATCCCTCAACCTATCCATCCACTACCCATCTCCTGACCTGTCCCACACACTGCTTTTCCCGACCTGCCGGTCCACTGCTTCACTCCATGTGCAGGCCACGTCTCTGACCTACCACTGCAACCCCAACCCATGTTCCTGTGCTCCTGCAGATTCTTTTCCAGCAGCCCAGGCCCAGTGTGCTCCTCCCCTCCCCAGCAGTCCACAGGTGATCTACCTGCTGTCTCCGGGCCGCTCCCCCCCACCATGCCCTCAGACTGCATTCATTGTGACCACTCCCCTCCTGTAATCCAAGCCACCTCCTCTGTTTCCACCATCACAAGCCAAGCCGAAATCACGCAGCAGCGGCATCCACCTACCAACACTCCCTCGTGCCCTCTGGGTAGTGGGAGGAAGGGCCGGGTCCCTTCCAGACGCGCAGAGCCTGCTGGCCCCTCTGCTCACTGTATGGCACGCTGCCGTGCCTTCCCTGGCTCCGAGCTCCAGCCTCATTTGCAGCCGTCACTCTGCCCTTGGCCCCAGGGTCCATCTACCTGAGCAGTGCTGCTACCTGAGCGGCGCTGCACGGTGGCTGCCCCCAGATCCTGCAGACATCTACAGGCCTCCCCTGACAAACCTTCACCCGAGGCGGAGGGGGCACTCCTACACCCCCACTTCAGCTGTGTGTCTGGCGAGTGTGCCTGGCTGGACACACTGTGGGTCACGACCCTGCTAACTTTTTTCCTCCAAGTCTGGAAACAGCCCACGCCTGAGCACACGCTGACCTCCCAACCAGGAGCTACAGAGCCCAGAGTCTGCTCAGCCACGCAATCCTTTCACTGGTGGCCACCTGCCCCTTCCCCCTGCCGTGCCAGGCCCCCGCACATGTCCTGTGCACAGTCCCTGTCAGGACCACTGCTCCAGTGCTGACTCCGCCAGAGCCCGGCCTCTGCTCCAGAGAGGATGCAGCCCCACAGGGCTGTGCCGCAGATGAAGGCCTTCCTGTCTGCCTTCCACACCCCTGGGTGCACGGTGCTCGAGGCCATTCCTTTCCCCAGACATAGCCCCTGAACCCGTCGACCTCTGGCCGACTTCACTAAGAGCTATGGCTCCTACCTGCAACCGCAGAGGGCGGCTGTCCTATGCCTGCAAGGCCTTCCCTGGGCCTCAGCCTCCACAGAACCTGGGCCTCTCCACCCTCAAGACCAGGACCTGATCTCCCTCGTGAGGCCACCGTGGGACCTCAGTTGGTATGGCTGTCACCACTGTCCTTGGACAGCAGGCACTGACTGAGCAAACCCAGAGAGGACTGCAGGCCTCAGGGAGGACCGCTCTCGTCTCGCACACCTTCGCATACTGGATCTCTGGAAGCTTTCAGTGAATGCTTTTACGTTTCAAGAGTCCCTGAAGATAGGCACCAAGCTTTGCTGTCCTCTTCAGATTCCCTTCACAAACAGACAAGTAGCTTCTATAGCACACCAGCCACGGCCACTCTCAGAGATATAAAACCAAGAAGAGCCCTGCCCATGGACTCTCCCCAGCAGGCCTCGAAAGAGGGAGACCAGGCAACAAGCAGGTCAGGAAATAGCCAAGTCCACAGGCCAGCCAACCTCAGGCACCCGCTGCCTCTGCCCCGTCCTGAGCTCTTTCTGTGAGGCTTGCTTCATGAACTCAAGAGACTCAGCCAGTCGCAGCAACTTGATTTATATGTCAGAAGAAAACTCAAACGTGTTGATGTACAACTAAGGGCTTTAAGAAAAAAATCTTTTCATATGATTGATTCTTTTCTCAGACATGATAAACAAGAATCTATAGGTAATTATTTGGTGAAATGTTTACCACACTATGTACAACATATTTTATATGTGTGTATACACATTTATTTATTTAGATTCTTCCTACACTAGCAGTGTGCTGCAATGTTGTTCCTAATGGATATTAAAAAAAAAAATTCTACGTGTAGATTGTCGGTGACTCACACCTGTAATCCTAGCTACTCCAAAGGCTGAGATCTGAGGATTGTGATTCAAAGCCAAGTCCCTGAGTCTCTTATGTCCAATTAACCACCAAAAAGCTGGAAATGGAGTTGTGGCACAAGTAGCAGAGCACTATCCTTGAGCAAAACTAAAACTCAGGGACAGCATCCAGACCCTGAGTTCAAGCCGTAAGACTGGCACCTGCACATACGCGCACGCGCGTGCACACACAATTCTAGATGTAGCAATGAGCTAAAGCCAATAAATATATCAAGCTGCAATAGCGGAAGACTTGCCTTTAATGTCTCCACATCTGATATAAAACTTTAGGGAGTATCTTTGCCCATCTTTTCTTTTTTTTCTTTTCTCAGATTAAAAGTGGACTTAGGTAGAATTACATATTAAAAACCCAAACCACACCGCCCAGTTTAATTGCTTTGCACTTTGGACTGATCACCCAGAAAAGACCAGCTCACCTCTCCAGGGAGGCCATCAGTGCTCACACGCGGCCTGGTAGGAACTGAGCCTTGCTTCTCTGGCACCCCTCACGGGCATTCAGGTCTGTAAGTCAGGTCTACCTCCTTCAAACCATATACCCTGCACACTGCCTAAGTCCAACCAGCTGTCACTACTCGTCGGACGGATACAGACCCACCACCTGTGTGCTGAGGGCCTGGTCTCCTCCTGCAGTCTCAGCCTCACAAGGTTCACAGATACACACTACAGGCGAACTCCAGGATAGCTTCAAAGTGCTGAACACATCTGCTCTTAAAAGGGACTATGTTCACGGCAGTCTCTGTGTTGGCCACAGGGCTCTCGTGTCTTGGTCACGTCCCTTCCTGTGTGTCTTAGGGATGCATTTGGTCCATAGAGGTCCCTGCTTCCCTCGAGCTCTAGAAGCAACACTTGTCACACTGGACATGAACAAATCCACTCCTAGGCCGTTCTTGCCCTCCTGGCTGGCTTGTCCTCAGGGCCACGTCTGCTGCTTCTAGAGCTCAAGCCTCTGGGGCAGGCTAGGACAGGACCTGGCAGGTGACAAGGGCTTCTCCGTAAGGTCTATTCAGCGCATGACCGAGGGAAGCAGAGGACCACTATGAACCAAATGCAGCCCTGAGACACACAGGAAGGAAACCAGGCCAGTCCTTCAACACATAACTTTTGGCTGACAGGCTTTGTGCGGGCAGTAATTAAGCCGAACAGCCTTCCCATGGCAACTTGTTGGGTTGACCAAGACATCAAACCACAAGAGAAAAGAAAAGGGCACCCAAACCCAACACCCGTACACATCTGAATAAATGTGAGCGTTTTTACCTTTGTACAAAAACCCTGTTGTAGTTTGATAAGGAATGACATGGGACAGGTCTGCCCCCCCCCCCCCGTCTGGGGTTTTAGCCTCTGAGATGTAGTAATGGAGGAAAACCAAGCCCCCCAAAGTAGAGCCACAGTGTCAGAACAAGGCCAGCTCCTCCCACCCTACAGGAGAATCTCATAGACGCTGTTTCAAAGTCTACCTGCAATGGCTACCCTGCAATGTCCCAGTGAAGCTGGGCAGCCTTCTGCTCCTCTCCAAACCACCAGCTGCTCCTAGAACTGGGGCAGGGGCCTCTCTTGGGTCTGTGGTGGCACACCAGGCTGTCCCGGTGGTGCAAGTACTTGGTCTTCCTAATGTTTGAAGTTGTTGGGACAAAGTTAAGATCTTTCTGGAGCATCTACACTCAGCACAGGCTAGCACACCCCCAAGGCACCAGTAATAACTGCGGATAACCCAAACCTCACCACCCAAAAAATGTGTCCCTTCCCAGGCCTCTGCTCCCAGCCCTGTGCCACCTTCTTCTCCCTCACTCTGGCTCTGAGAGGCACAGCCAAGTACCCTCACACCCCATCAGCTAGCAAAGGACAAAGGAAAATTTAGTTTTGTAAATAAGGGATGGGGGTGGGGGGCTCTAAGGAACCCCAGTTCTACCCAGGGCCTTAGATTCACTCCTTAGGTTTATTCCACCTCCACGGGGGGGGGGGGCACACTCTCACAGGCACACTCTCACACAACCTAGACCCCCGGGTCTCCTCCTGTGGTCCCTCTTCAGCAGAAAGTCTCCAAGAATCCACACCTAGTGCAGCAGCAGGGGCCCAGAGACCAGCCTCTTCTACCTCTGCTTAGCACCCTTGGGTCCTGCATTCAACACGGGCGCCGCCCCGGGACCCTCGGGACCAGAGGTCAGCTGCCAGGCCCAGGGCGGAGGCCCGGCCGGCCACTCTGCGCCAGGACACACTCAGGTCCCCGGGTATCCGCGGCTGGCACGCAAGTGGCCAAGAGGCCACGAGGCCATGGGGCCGCTGGGGACCCGCCGGGCTGGAATCAGTATTGCAGACCAGGGCTGGGCCAGCGCGGAGCAGTCTCCATTGTCGGCGAGTGTACCCCAAAGGCTGGAGAATTGGGGGCTCACGGGGAGGCTCCGGACCCAGGGTGCCGGGTGCCACGGGTGGCCGCTGGAGCGGGAAACCCCAGCAGCAGCCCGGAGGAGCGGCTGCCGGGGCGGGCGCCGCCGACGCG
>NW_012267293.1:2025773-2087257 GCF_000151885.1 Dipodomys ordii | reverse complement strand
TGGCCCCGCCGCGCCGGACTCTGGCACCGCACCGTCGCGGCGCGCGAGTGCACCCAGGCCTTCTGACCGGCAGGGATGGGTTGGGTGTCCGTTGGAGCACGTCGGGGCCTGGTGCTCCCGAGTCCAGTCCGCCGTCCTGCGGCTGCTCCAGCTATGCGCTCGCGCGCCGGCCACGGCGGCTGCTCCGGGCCTGTCCGCGCGCGGCTCCCGCCCGGGGCGCCCCCGCTGGCACGCTCCCGGGGGCCAGGCTCAGAGGTCGGACTTGGGTATGGATTGAAGTCCAAGCACAGTGTGTTTAGTAAACTGAGGTCTGCAATACGAGGCGCCCCTCAAACTGCGTTTCCCCTACCCGTGTTATCCCGAACCTCCATGCCCCACGGGGCTCGAACACAGAAAGCCGAGCCCTTCTCTCTAAAGCTGGGACCCGCTCTCCCCGGGGCGGGGACTTACTGGCGGCCCACAGCGCGGACGGCACCGTGGACGGCCCTGAGGACGGACAGGCCCTGCGCGGCCCAGCGGCGGCTCACAACCAGACGCAGCTGAAGTTTGGGGAAGTTGGAGCGCAGAGGCGCGGGGAGCGGCCGCCGCGCCTGGGGTCGGGAGCGCGCGGGGGCGGGCAGGGTGTGGGGGCGCGCGGGGCCGGGGGCGGGGCCCTGTGGCCCCGGGTGGGACGTGCGGTCCTGAGTCCCTTGGCTAAGCCACCTTCCCTGGGGGGCAGCACGCGGGCGCACACGGCTTGCACACCAGCTGGCTCCCGGGCCCAGCCATGGGTCCGGCACTGGGCGCACCCCGCGTTTCGCGGGAACGCCAGACCGGACGCAGGGCTGGGGCTCTCCACCTGCGCCCCGCCCGCGGCCACGGCCCTCCTCCGGGTTTTCTCTCCACCCGCTTTCCCGTGTGGGTGGCGAGGCAAGCTGCGCATTCTCCCGTCAGAACTTTCCCGGGCTTCCCCCCCCCCACCCCAAGAGCAGAAGCCGGCACCGAGGTGTGTGCACCCTTGGGCGGGTGGGATTCCAGGAGTTCGCACCGCGGGTGGCTCTGCGAGTCGCGAGTGCGGGACGCCCACTTCGGTCGGTTCCTGCCTGTTCGGGGGCAGCAAAGGATTCTGGCGACTCTTACCTGCGGGGCGCGGGGCGCGGGCCCCGGGCCTTTGCATTGCTTCCTTTCCGGGGAGGAGCCGGCGGCCCGTCCTTGCGGTTGCGCCCTGCACTCCCCGCGCACCGGCCGGACCCGCCCGCCCCAGGACGGCTGGGGTTCAGGGAAGATCAGTTTCTCTCCGTGCAGAGCATCCTTTTCCTTTTTTGCTCGCAAACCGTTCGTTTTCAAGGTTTGCGGTTTGCGGACCGCACTCCTCGAGCGACCCGCGAGGCCCCACGTTACAGCAACGCGCGCGCGTGAACGAGACCGCAAACCGCCCGAGGGCGCGGGCAGTACACTAAACACTTGTTCGAGGAGTGTTCGTTAAGCCAGGCCACACTCCACAGTTCTCGTTAACCCTTTTCGAGAATCTTCCTCCTGCTTTCCCCCCCTCGTCTCCGATTGCTCCTTGGAGGGGACAGATTTCCTGAGCCCTTTTTTAAAATCACCGGGCAGGGAACGGAAGACTCCGTTTGAGGAGGTGTTCACCGATAGGTCGACTAGGATCGGTGTCCTCAGTCCTGGGTGCTGACACACACTCGTGTCCAACGGTCTCCCAGAGGCTTCGCCCACCGCTGCGGCTGGAGGCTGCTCGCTCTAGTCTCGCTCTAGTCTCTCTATAGTCGTGGCTCTGGTCACTCACCCGCGCCCCGACGAGGCTGAGCTTGGAGAGTGGGTCTGTGGCTCTGCGGGGGCGCACGGGGCTCGTCCCCGCGTGCGCACCGGCTTCCTCCCGAGCATGCACCGGCTCAGCCCAGTGCCCCGGGACCCTCCGCTGTCCACCGAGCTGAGCGCCGTGGCTGCGCGCCCGCGGGGGTCTGGGCGAGGGGTTTTCTCACTGTTAGCTGCCCGGGATGCAAGGAATGAAAATCCAACAAACAAAAGAGTATTAAGAGCAGTCAGCACCGGTAAAGACTGAACACGGCGACACTCCTAGCTCCACGTCCTTTGCCAGGGAAAATGGACACGTTACGCTCAGGTCGGGGAGCCTTGCTTCCCCAGGGGACCGGGGCACTACGAGGAGGAGCGCAGTGGCGTTCCCCGACCTTCCTCCATCTCGTGCCAGTTTTCAGTCAAACCAATTCGATCTTACTTTTGGAAGCTGATGCCTCAAATCTTCCTCAGCGCTGAAGCTAGCGCCTGGCAGCCGGATACCCGAGTCGGTTGCATTCTCTTCAAAGTGCTTTGAAGCTTGAATCTAAGATATACTTAAATGATTTTCCTTTAAAAGTGTCAAAATTATTTATAACGTTTATTTTAAAATGTTATTTCTAATAACTAGGATGGCCACAGCTAAGGTGCCTGAAGCTTTACAAACTTTGGGGCAAACATAAGATATCTGTGTTATCTAACTTCGTTTTACAGTTGTTAGGAGTAATGCTTACAGTTCTACAGTTTACACCACTGATTCTCAAAAACCCTGTTTTCTCTTTTTCCTATACTAGCCACCCTTCCTTATTAACATATAAAAACCAAGATTAATGAATCTATTTTTTAAAGCACTTTGGGAGGCTGGGAGGGAGACCCAGAACAAAGGGTGAAAAAGTGCAGCAGAGGAGCTCACTAGACACTGAGTGAACTACACAACTCGTGGGTGGAGATGTGAGGGAGGGAATGGGAGAGGGGGAGGGAACAGAAGACACTGTACAAAAGGAAATGTGCTCATTACCTGACTCATGTAATTGAAATCTCTCTGTGCATCACCTTTATAGTAATAAAGTAAATAATTTCAAGAAAAATGTAAAGCACTTCTTGATAAGCAATTAAATTTTGATTTTAGTTTTGGGGACTTATTCAAAATGCAGCAAAATAATTCATGAGCAAGTAGCTATTATTCCCAAATCAGACTTTTCCATTTTAATATCTAATAAATTATCAGCACATATGTGTCATGTACATAAACTCTGCATATTAAGAAGATCATTGGTTCGCTGTCAGTCTCATATGTCAAAATTGGAGTTTATCTTCCAGAAATGTATTCCTGACCTCCTAAACCCAGCAACCCTTCCCTAGAAGTTATGTTTGTCTTAGGAAGAAGCTTCCTTGATTTGTCTCATTATCAATCCATCAGTGTCTTGTTGTCTAGATGCCTGAAGTTACGACTTTTGTCTGCACACACTAACCTGTTGCATTGAATCTCAAGGAAGTGAATGCCCACATGATTCGCATGGATAATTCTGGTTTGATACCAGGGGCCTTAGCATCTTTAACATTTACTAAAGGTAAGCAGACAACAAGTACTCAATATCTGCTGTCCTACCTGTTACCACCTTCATAGCAAATGATTACAAATCTCAGTTACAGTTGATGTAAGAAATCTTGACTAAAGTGACAGGAGCTCATAGTTCTGCCTAAAAAGACAAAAAGAAGGTCATTACAATTCAGTGAGGGTGAAAAAAGCATTATGAAAGTCAATACTTCAAGTGGGACAATCTTGAAAACAACTGAATTACTGCTACTATTTCTAGGGTTTCCAGGAAGTTACTTTTATGACTTCAAACAAATAGCATTAAGACTGATTATAATCAAGAAAATAATAACCAATGTAAGCTATATTATTGTCCATTTCACAAACATAAAAATTCAAATGTTTTTGATAATATGAAGATGGTTAAAATATGAGCATTTCAGCTAAAACGTGTGTGTCCCTGGCATTATGTGTGTTTGTTGATTCAAGATGGTTCAAGTAGATGTTATCACTCATCAAAAGTAAAACATTTCATTCCCTTTTGAAAATAAACTCTGCCTATTAACTGTGAGTCACTGTCCCTGAGGACCTGAGTGCTACTGCTGTTGATGTCATAGTGTTATGACAGAACTACATTTCAGAGATCTGCCACTGAAGTACATCAGGTCACTCTAGAAACCTATTGGCACTTACATAGTTTTGACAGCATTTTCAGGGCTCAAAGCAGTATAGAAATCAGCACACAGCCAGGAATTCTGGTTAAATAATCAGCCCTTTTGTCAAACTTTTTACAGTTTATAATTTAAATAATACAATTTGCAGCTGTGTTTTGAAAGTCTAATAAAAACAATGCAAGAGAATTATATCTCAAAGAGTTAATAATAAAAATCATAATAATAAGCCTAAAAGAAAATACTACTCTCAGAGAACTGAAATCCAGTTTAGTGTGTGTGAACAGGAAGGGAGCATGGAGACACATTGGGGATTCAGAGGACTGACTGACCCCTACTGGAGCCAGTACTCCTGCCTGAAATCCTAGCTGCTCAGGAAACAGAGATCTGGGGATCATGGTTCAAAAAGCCAGCCTGGCCAGGAAAGGCTGTGAGACTCTTGTCTCCAATTAATCATCAGAAAGTCAGAGTGGGCTGCAGCTCAAGTAGTAGAATGGCAGCCTTGAACAACAACAAAAAGCTAAGGAACTGTGTGCCCAGGCACTGATGGGTTCAAGCCCCAGTACTAGCACCAAAAATCGAACACAAAACCCAAACCAAAAACAAGAGGATCTGCATTTGTGTAGACTTCAAGGACCAGGTTACGACAAACGTCCCTGACAAACGTCCCTTGCCCCGTCCCTGTGGATCCATTCTATACCAAGGAGCACGTAGGTGCCAGCAGGGGTCCCCAGAGTGCCCCTGAATCCCCTATCAAGACATGCTCCTGGCTCAAGCATGAATATTCCGAATAAATCTGTTTTGGAATTCATCAAGACACAGTGTTTCCACCATCTGACATGCTGAAACCCCTTTAAACAACTACTTAAGGAAAAGGATAAGAACACGCATAGTAAATGAACATAGATAATTTAGTAGCCAGATTGTTGTTACAGTGGGGTTTGACTTTGATGTAAGGGATCTGAAGGTAAAAGAGACCTTGTTGGCTTGTCCAGCTCTGCCTCAAAAACAGGGATTAAAAAGTCTCCGTCCAGAGAATGGATTCCTTTCTCTTCATCTCAAAAACTCAGCAAAGCCATCCTGGCTTAAGTGGGCACTTCAAGTTTGTCCCCGTGGGGACCAGAATTTAGATGGACATGCAAGGGCAAGGCCGAGGTGGGTCATTCACATGGCTGAGATGGGCTGTTGGTTGTCAGGCCTTGACTTAGACAAGGACAGGTTTAAAGAGGAAAAACAACCGCTTTGTCCTTGAGCCTCTCTTCTTAGAGTGACAAAAAGAAAAAGCAGAGGGAGGGAAAGGACAGGACACTTAATGCCGTGCACACAGTGCACTGTGTTGACACAGAGTCTTGGCAATGTTTTCAAGGATCTGGATGTTATAGCGTAGAAGGTTCCAGTCTACACTATGTCAGCACACATACTTCCTGTCGGCGTCTTTGAGAGAGCAACACACTGTGCGTGTTCACCGTGTGGGAAGGGGCGTGTGGGAGGCCTGGGCTTGCACTGGCCAACTGGCAGGGAGCCCAAAGCAGCCACCCTGCCACACGCCGATCTCTACGATGGTGCCTAGATACCAGAGAGGGAGCCCCCCACATGGACAGTAACTTGTGCACCCCGGGGTAGAGTGGGTCCGCTCCCTCTCAAAGGCTCTGACAGGGGACTCTGTCCTTCTGATCATGATCATGATCATTTGAGGACACTTGTGTTTTATTACACAGACCAACATAGCCTTACATCTCTCTCTCTCTCTCTCTCTCACACACACACACACACACACACACACACACACACACCTGTATCTGAATAAAATGCAGGAGCTATGGAATGACCTTAAGGCTGTTGGTGCCATAAATGCCAATGAGCCAAGCTGCCTTTCCATCCCCAGGACAAGGCCTGACCACAGGGCACTGAGCAACAAAATGGCATCTTGTGAATGCAGGTGAACCCACAGAAAAAGCCAGGTAACATTACCACATGCACTATGGAGGATACCTCCATTTCCTTTAAAGATGGGAAAATGGGGGGGCACTCAACAGAAGGGGTGACACTTGTCAAAGCACATTGTACACATGAGCTGACATGTTGAATTGAAACAGCTGTGGATAACTACTTAAAGATAATTTTTTAATGATTTAAAATAAAATGGAACCAATAAAATCAAGCTAAAAATGGCCGTATCTGTGATCTGATAATCTTATAGTTTATAGCAAGGCCTTTTACTTCTCCCTGAAGTCAGCTAGAAGCAGTAGCATTATTTATTTGGAAAGCAGATCAGGTGAAGGTGGGAAAGCAGGCTGAAGATTCCTGGGGTTTTAGATGAGAACAGAGATTAATGCACTGAGACAAACATGGAAGTGATCTTGGCATCAAACCCTCTAGAAGAATGAGGAATGCGTTCTAACAGTCTGGGGAAAACATTGTTCCTGTGTCTTCTAGCTACAAGATGTCTCTGTGGGACAACCACGCTTCGTGGCCTTCTTCCTAACCTTTGGGGGCTAACGAATAGACCCTTCCTACATTTGAGACATGGCTGCCCAAGTCCTCTTCCAGATGACAGGAGAACATTGTTGAGGAGACTGATCTCGTAAGGTCTCAATGTGTCCGGGGTGAATCAACAATATGTTGAGCAAGAAGATCATTATTTCTATCAAGGCAATTTTTTGTATTGCAGTAAGATGTATATAATGGAATCTACTGTTTTAGCCACTTTCAAGTCTACAGTTCTGTGGCACTGAGTATATTCACAATGTCACCCAACCTACCTATTTTGATTAAACTTTCCTAACCCTCTTCCCCTGAGACTGATAATGTTGTTGATTTTATTTTTACAGATACATTGAACATAAAAACCACAGAACAGTAGCCCTTGGAGAACTAAACTCCAGCTAGCCATGTCCAACAGCGACCATGCACCTTCCCTTCCGGTGGTCCATTATGGGATGACAACTCAGAGAGGGAGGGCTGATCGCTCATCCTGCCGCCTTCACGACGGTCCTTCTATGTGTGTCTCTATGAAGTGTGTAACTGTATCCCAATGACTCAGCTAATAGACTCCCATAACAATAAAAGCTCTTAAATGCGGCTTTAATAGCTAGGATTCAGGTGCATTTTATAGATTTTTGCATGCACAGGTTATAAAACTAGTGAAAAAATCTCTCTGTAGGACAAATTAGGACTTTTGATACAGCCTTTGGATACATACTGCTTACCTTGCTCTTCAATATGTTGAGCCTCAGTATTCTCAGACCTGAAATTGTTACGTGATGTTGACTTAGTCAAGCCTTACTTAAAATGCTCTTCCCATATAAGAGCAGGCTTGTACACTAAATAGCCACGTTTCAGAGCTGGGTAGGTAATAGATGCTTTGGAAATCTATGCATTTATTTCCAGTCAAACATAATTTCTTAAGTAGCCATAAAATGTGAATGAATTCTGAACTTTTTTTTTGGAACCTGATTTAAACAAATCAAATAAACAAGTTTCCCAGAAGAGAGATCAATACAAGGAAGAAAGATGTCTGACTCATGAAGACACTCCTTGGCTACTGAAGATTTCTTCTTGCATTTAAAGCTTGATTTCCTTTGTTAAAAAGATTACCACAAAGTTGATCAAAAACTCATCAATTGCAAAAGGGCTTGTGTGATTCATGCATCATACTGGTCATGGTATAGAGCAGTTTCTTAAAAGAGCTAAAGCTAGATCAAATCCTTTAGAAATAATTCTACCAATCCACAGTTGCTGCCTGCAGCTGTCAGTTTTTACTGTATGATAAAGAATATCCACCTCTTATCCCACACAGCAATGGACTAAATAAGATACTAGTACATGCCACTTTTAACAATAAAGCCTAAACTAATCATTTAGCAAGTCCCAGACCTGTCATATCACGGTGAACTGACTCCAAAAGCAGTAAGCACAATAGAGCTGGGAA
Organism: Dipodomys ordii; assembly: GCF_000151885.1. Classification (NCBI taxonomy): domain Eukaryota; kingdom Metazoa; phylum Chordata; class Mammalia; order Rodentia; family Heteromyidae; genus Dipodomys; species Dipodomys ordii. Next base: position 2,079,330 of record NW_012267293.1, on the reverse strand, counting down.
GAAAATAGAATTCATAATATTCTGAAATTTTCAGTGAATACACTAGATTAAAATGAATGAGGAAAGGACACACATAGTTAGAAGTGAATGGTGTACAGATTTTCTCTGAGAGTTGATAGCCTTAGGCACGTGAGACGAAGGATTTGTGTATTAAGCTCCACAGGGAAGTTACAAGTCACCTTGTCCAGTGTGAAGAGCAGAAGTTGAAAGAGGTTTGAGGCAGTTGACTGGAATCCTGGTACCAAGTAGGGAGATCATTGGTTCATTCAGGGAACAACTGTTCTCTGAACACTAGCTACACCCTACCAGGTGTTATTCTAGATGTGGGGCATGGAATGAAGCAGTCAGAGAAAACTCTTACTCTTGCAAAACTTCTGTTCCAGGATGGAAAAGAAAAGGCAGAACTACTAGGAGTGAGTAAATTGTGTCTCATGCAGATTGTACAAGTGAAAGGCCGGAAACAGAGGGGGACAGGCCTAAGTAGTAGGTAGGTCAGCATTGGTTTCCCATGTGTGAGCCCAGCTGGAAGGAGATAGGAAAAGAGGGCCACTCAGAGCAGAGCTTCATGGACAAGCACCAAAGTCACTGTGCCTGGCTCAATGTGCCTGGAACAGAGGAGGGCCAGGGGATGAAGTGGGCTATGAGCAATGGAAGCAGCAAGCAGGTTACTCCATCCTGGGCATTGGCTTTCATTCTTCATGAAATGGGGAGACGTGGTAGGCTTAGAACCTGATCACCCATACATCCCGTGTGGCTTTGACCTGGGCAGCACTGGGGGGATGTGTCACCTGACCTGGTGTTCCCCCGCCATGGCATTCCTTCCATGCAGGATGGTCTGAGCCCAGGGAGGGACAGAACAACAGACTCACATAGAGCTCAGGGGCTCTAGCCTCAGTGCCCTCTCAGTATGACAGTAGCTCAGTCCCTCTTGAACATGAGACTATTCAATGGCTTCCCCAGAGACAGAGGAGAGTCCTGCTTGAGTGACGTATTATCCCCCTTCCTGTCACAGTTGGTTTTCTGTATCTGCTCAATTGAGCCAAGATGCCCACTTTTTGGTCAAACACTACTTAGAAATTTCTGTGAAGAACCAGACACAATAGACATTTGACCATTCAATGGAGTACAGCAGACAATGGCCCTTTGTAACATGAAAGAGCCATGTCTAATCAGCTGAAAATCTTCGGAGTGAAACTGGGGTCTAAGGGAAAGAATCCATGAGTAAAACTATCCCTAGTTGCAGATGACAATCCTATATTTAAAGGACCTTATAGATTCCTCTTCCAAGCTACTAGCAATAATTCAAAACTTGGTGAAGTAGCAGGTATAAAATCAACCCACAAAAATAAAATTAGTAGCTTTTCTGCATGGCAGAAATGAAAAGATTGAGATTGAAATCAGGAAAGTAACTCCATTTGCACTGGTCCCCAAAAAACAAAACAAAACAAAAACCTAACCAATGATGTGAAGGATCTCTACAGTGAAAACTATAAAAGCTTAAAGAAGAAATCAAAGAAGAGCGGGGGTGGGGGTGGTCGGGGGGTGGTAGTGGTGAAGGAGTGTAGCTGAGGAGGTGGGAGGGAAAGGATGGTAGGGGAAAAACAAAGGAGGAGGCAACAATGATGGATAAGAAATGTACTCATTACCTTGCTCATGTACCTGTAAGCCCTCTGTACAGTATTTTCACAATAAAACACAATTTAAAAAACAAAAATAAATCAAAGAAGACATAAGGAAGTAGAAAGACCCTTCCATGCTCTTGATCTGCAGAAGTAACATCATGAACATGGCAATACTGCCTAAAGCAATCTACAAATACAATGCAATACCCATTAAAATCTCAACCTCATTTTTCAACAAGATAGAGAAAAAATCCAAAAATTCATATAGAACCATACAACACTCCAAATCCCAAAAGCAATTTTTAGCAGAAAAAGTAGTACTGGAGGTAGAACAATACCAAACTTCAAACTCTATTACAGAGCTATAGTCATGAAAACAGCTTAATACTGGCACAAAAACAGGCCTGAGGACCAATGGAACAGAATAGAAGACCCAGAAATACACCCACTGACGTATATCCATCTAAATTTGATAAGGGAAGAAAGACAGCCTCTTCAACAAATGGTTCTGGGAAAACTGGATATCCACATGCAGAAAAGTGAAAACTGGACCATTATCTATCACTTTGCACCAGTATCAATATGAAATGGATCAAAGACTTCAATGTAAGACTTGAAAGCATGAAACTATTACAGGAAAAAGTGGGAGAAACAGTACTCCTTGGCACAGGAAAGAACTTTCTGAGTAAAGATTCAGAAACACAGCAAATCAAAGAAAGACTTGATAAATGGGACTGAATCAAACTAAAAATTTTCTGCATGGCAAAAGGCATAGCCATTAGGCTTAAAAAAAAAGCCTAAAAATGGGAGAAGGTATTTGCCAGACACAACAGAAAATGGCCTAATATCCAGAATATTCAGAGAACTTAAAAAACAAACTTAAACCCAACAACCTGACTGATAAATGAGCTAAAATGAGTCTTCTCAGAAGGACACATGGCCTATAGAAACATGAAGAAATGCTCACCATCTCTGGACATAAAGGAAATGCAAATCCAAACAACACTGAAATTCCACTCACCCCAGTTAGTATGGCCATTATCAAGAAAACAAATGATAACATATGCAGGCAGGGATGCAGCCAAAAGGGAATCCTAATACATTTTTGGTGGGAATATAAACTTGTTCAACCACTCTGGAAAGCAGTGTGGAGGTTCCTCAAAAGAATTAAACAGGGCTGGGAAGGTGGTTCAGTGGTAGAGCGCTTGCCTTGCATGCATGAGGCCCTGGGTTCAATTCCTCAGCACCACATAAGCAAAAAGAAAAAAGCCAGAAGTGGCGCTGTGGCTCAAGTGGTAGAGCGCTAGCCTTGAGCTGAAGAGCTGAGGGACAGTGCCCAGGCCCAGAGTTCAGGCCCCACAACGGGACAAAAAAAAAAAAAAGAATTAAACATAGAACTACCCTATAATAGACAATTCCACTCCTGGACATTTATCCAATAGATTATAAACCATGATACAGTAAAGCCACCAACACAACCGTGTTCACTGAAGCACTATTCACTTTAGCCAATGTATGGAATCAGCCAAAATGACCATCAACAGATGAACGGATCAAGAAAATGTGACATATACATATATGCACACACATACATATGCACAACAGAATTTTACCCATCCATTAGAAAGACTGATATTGTACAATTTGTAAAGACAGGGAAAGACCTGGGAAAACTTATGGTAAGTGAAGTAAGTCAGGCCTAGAGAAACTAAGAATCCATACTCCCCTTATACACAGAAGCTAGACTAAACTTATAAGTGTATAAGTAAATCCATTGAGTGATGTGCAAGTGTACACAAATGAATGCACCACCTGAAACATAGTACACTTAAATAATATAATTCTCTAGAAAGGCAAAGTCAAAGTTCAACAAAATAAACACCAGGAATTAAGAACTCAAAAAAGGTGGAGTGGAGTCAAAGGGAAAAAGGCTGACAAATGAAGAGGAGAAGAGGGGAGAGTGCAGTCAAGAATACACATTGGATCCAATGTGTATCCTACAAAATTAAAAAGAGTGAGGAAAGGGGTGGGTGGGTAGAGATGGGTGAGAATGTTGAAAGGGGTAACGCTGATCAAGATATATTGTATTCATAAACTGCTTTGTTAAATGGAAACTCCTTTGGATAACTACTTAAGTGATAATTTTTTTGGTCCGGTCATGGGGCCTGAACTCTGGGCCTGGGCGCTGTCCCTCAGTTCTTCAGCCCAAGGCTAGTGCTCTACCACTTGAGCCACGATGCCACTTCCAGCTTTTTCTGCTTATGTGGTGCTGAGGAATCAAACCCAGGGCCTCATGCATGCAAGGCAAGCACTCTACCACTGAGCCACCTTCCCAGCCAAGAGATAATTTTTTAAATAATGTGCAAAGATGAAAAAACAAAAAGAATCCTTCTCTCACATCCTTCAGATTCCAGCTCATTCTTCAACTCCAGAACTGAATCCTATGCAACTTACCCAGCAGATTTTACATGCCCAGGATTGGTTTCACAAGCCAGTTTCTTCAAATATGTATGTTTGCATGTGTATGTGCATGCATGCATATGCACACACATGTATGTATATACCTGTGTTTTGTATACATTATTTGTGTGCTCATGTATGTATAGTACATAAAAATATGTACATAAAAGCTTGTTTGTTGTGCATGCATGTGCAAAGATAAATGCATGAGTGTACAGTGTGTAAATGTACAGCATATATGGATGTGTTTGCATAATTTATGTAGAGATGTGCATAAGCATACACAAATGTGTACAAACATGTACTGATGTTTTTACCTATATTTGTGTATATATATGTGTGTGTATATACACAGTGCAGGGATTGTGAGTATACATTTGTGTTTGTTTATATATTTAAACAAGTATGTGTGTATATGAATGAATACCTGTTTATATATGTGTTTGTATATATAAATACGTGTTTATACACATATTTGTGCATATGTATGTTTATACATGAAAATATCTCTTGTTCTAAGAAGAACCCTGGTCTACATCCCTATGATTCCTTTGCTGTTAGCAATACATACCTTTGAATGCTTGAAAAATAAAATCTTAGGTTATCTTTTGGGAAACAATAACTTTTGGGGATCTTTTTCTTTTTAAATACTTGAGCTGGGAATGAGAAACTGAAGTCCTCCTTGTCATTGACTTCATATTCCAAAATAAAGTTCTGGCCATGCCCCTCCCTTCTGCCCAGCCTGGCCTGGGAAGGTGTCCCCCAGAGCCCGTTGCAGGCAGGCCAACGGGTCCCGCAGTGTCATCAGAGATACCTCAAGCTCCCTCTCAGCGCCCAGCCCAACCCTCCTGTGCCACAGGGCCTCTCCTTGCTCCTTCTCTCCTTGTGCTAACAGCTTTGTACATTAGCTCTTACCTACCAGGAAAAAATATTCCTTAGAGTGATAAATTAGCATGCACATTCCTTCTTACACGTGGAAGAAAATCTATCCTAGCAACAGCCACCAAATCAACTGCCATCCAGCAAGCATCTCTGCTGTTTTCTTGGGCTCTGAGACATGCAGACTGTCCCAGGTTCTTTTTAAGAAACGCATCATTAAGCGAGACAGGAAGGGAAGCTGCTGTCCCGCCGCCGCTGCTGGAGGAGAGTGGGGCCCTCACTTGGCCACAGACACCTGCTCGGTGGATGTTTTAATTTGTACATGTGACCAGCTCAGGTGACTGGGCCTGGGCGTTTGGTAGAAGGGGACACCCTGTGGGTCCTCCCATGAGTCCTCAGAGCAACCAGCCAGTAGGCAGACCAACCTTGCCTGGACCGCAGGCAAGTGACAAGAGGGGCTGAGGCCATTGGTCCTGTCTAAGCACACAGGCAAGCAGAGAAACGGGAAGGTGAGCAAACCCAGACCACCGAGGCGTCTCTCAGTCCATGCTCTCTGGGCTGCCATGGCTTCACATTCAGCAGGAAAAAATAAGGCCTCAAAGTTGATGCAGAGAAATGGAGAGGCGGGAGAGAGTTCAGGCAAGAATGCAATGCATATCCTACAAAAGTAGGAAGCTCAAGGGAAGTGGGGGAGGGGTGGGAAGGGTGGGAATGCTGAGGGGATGACATTGATGGAGACACATTCATAAACTGCTTAGCTAAACGGCGACTCCTTTGTTCAACCGACTTAAAGATGATTTAAAAAATAACAATACCCTTCTCCCATCTCCGAGCCCCAGGGAAGGTTTCCCACTGGAAAGACTCTGGGAAGGGAGCTCGGGTTCTCTGCCTGGAGCACTGGAAGGAAGCTGCCCTCCCCCCTCGGGTGAAGCCGGCCCACACTTCCACAGCTGGGGAAGGACGGGAATACTGGAGACACCTGGCTGTGCCCTGTATAGACCTATGACGTTAGCAGGGGCCCAGGCCTATAGAAATGGTGTTCCCTCACAGTTCGCCCTCCACAGGGCAAACCCTCCCTCTTCCCTTCTCAAGCATGGAGCAACGGATTTCAAGGGTTGGATTTAGGGATGCAGAGAGTGGTCTGGAGTGGTCTCCGTCCTGTGGTTGCCATGGATACCACTGGAGGCTACTCTAGAGGACGGCAGAATGCCTGTCATGTGCGGGGCATTAAGTCCTGTGGGACACTGTAGCCAGTGCCGCTGAGGGCTGCTGAGGGCTACCATGAGGCGGGGCCTCGTGGGGACGCTGGGCACTCCAGCCGGCTGAGGTGGAGTCCAGCTCTGGGTCTTCTCTCCAGAGAGTGGAACTGCAAGACACTCTCATCAACAAGTTTTGAATCACAGTTACACATTGTTTTACCAATCGCTGCCACGGACGGAGCTGCAGGGGCTCCTGCTGAGGACATGGGGCAGTGGGGCCCTCCCACGCTCCCCGCTGTAACCCAAGGTGCTGGCTCTGGGAACAGGCGACGCTCCGGTGCGACAGAGAAATAGTGGACTTTTGTTTACATAAAATGACCTTGACCTTGAGTCCCAATTTGGACATATGTTTTACATAAAGGCCAGGGGAGCTTGGACAGTTTCTTACCACTATGTAACACATCCACGCAAAAAGAGAAAAGAAAAGCTTCCTTTAGAAAATACAAATTCCCTTCTGTCTAACCACCTCTGTATCTTTCCGCTCATTTTAGGGCTTCTGCACACTGCTAGGAGCCTGTAACTCTGAAAACGCTCAGGCTGCATCTGTGAAGCTCCCAGCTAGAACGTGGAGGGGACGCGACCCACTGGGGATGCCAGCAGCCCTTGGTGGTGACAAGAAGTGTCCGCACCTCTGCAGCGTGCTGGCTCTGATCCACCTGCGTAATATGGACCAAAGTCTGTGCAGTTAAGTCTGCTTCCGCATGGTGAATACCAACATTTGCTCTACATAAAAGAATGAAAAAGCTACTCTCCTAATTCACAGATCCATGGCTATAGGACAAAAGAGATCATTTTCAAAGAAAAATTCATAATTATCTTTTTTGAACACCAATCCCAATCTCAATAATGGCCCTGGGAAAAACTATACATTTGTTCCTGTCTGTGTGCCTCTGTGTGTATTTTCCCATCAAGCAAAGGCTCATTACCATTGAGGGAGATTTCAACACAGATCTCAGCCCTCCAGCATTTCTGATTTGGTAACCTGGAGTAGGGCTGTGAATTCCATTTCTAGCACGTTCTCAGGGGATGTTGATCATCTCACTGTGTCAGGCCCTGACTTCTCCGAATCATAGGGAGTCCATAGTTAATTTATACACTTTCCTTCTCCTTCGTGCAAGGAAAGCCCCGCCCCCACCATGGGTAGTGTTTTGAAGTAAATACACTGGCTATTTACTCAGCATTGAATTGGCTCTGGTTTCAAGAGTCTCAGGGGCTGGACGCTGAATTGGTCCTTTTCACAAAGGCCTGCTCCTGTGTTCTGCAGGAAGCAGAGGAGGTGAGAGGTTGGTCGAAGCTCACTGAGATTCTAACCCACCAGGATGAGGAACAATACACCTAGTTGTATCTATAGGAGTGAGTTTAATCTACACAATGATGTGTTCCTAAAAGAAGGCATGGAGGTCTCATAGAACACTGGGCACAATTCTAGGAGGATCTGGGATCCAGGGCAGCCTGGAAAGATCTGTTGCTGAGCCCCCATATCAACAGAAGAAGTTGAGCGCTATTGCCCATGCTTGCCATTCCTGTTAGGACAAGAGGTCTGCAAGGTAGGCGACAGCCCAGGCACACAGGCAGGAAGCAAAGCAATACCTCAAAAATAACCATGTCAGCCGGGTGTGGTGGCTCACACCTGAAATCCTAGCTACTCAGGAGGCTGAGATCTGAGGATTGTGGGTTGGAGCCAGCCTGGACAGAATGTCTGTGAAGCTCCTATCTCCAATGAATCACACACAAAGAAAGCCAGAAATGGAGCTGTAGCTCAAGTGGTAGAGCAGTGGCGTTGAGCACAAAAGTGCAGAGACAACACCCAGGCCCAGAGTTCAAGCCCCGGGACTGGAAAAAAAAAAACCTTCTCAGAAAAGGGCCAGAGGCATGAGTCAACAGCCAACCAACCACAAGCACAGAGTTCAAGCCCAGGTACCACCAAAATCTAACCAAACAAAAAGCCTGCATTCTTGGAGGGCTTTGCTGGACTGTTCTATTCACAACTACACACTTGTCCCTCCTCCCCTTGCCCCGCTCTCTCCTTTGCTATGGTGCTCATCAGTGGGTGATGCGTTCTGCGTCCAACTGCCCACTTGCTGTTCTCTTCTCTGTGAGATCCTGTTCAAGAGCACATGAACAGACTGATGACCGTCCTCTCTCATCTCCTCACCCTGATCCCAAGGCAGCCCTGTGCTGGGGCATCTAGCTGCCTTTATAATTGCTCTTGTAGCTGTCAGAACTGTGGGTGCCTGGATTATGTGTTCATATTCTAGAACCTACACAGTGGCCCAGACACTGCTCACTCATGCTCCTTGTACTCAGCCCAGCCTCCAGGCTGACAAGGAAAGCCTTTAGGAATGTGTGTGTGTGTGTGTGTGTGTGTGTGTGTGTCTCACAATACCCACACACTTAGAATGCAAGGCATTAGACTTTTAAAAGAATATATTTGAAGTCAATATTGCATTGGAAAGATCTACATAACTGTTTGATGACTGAGAATGCTCCGTTCTGGTGCCAGTAATTCGACTACTCAGTGGTCAACGGATTCCACGTAGGGGCCAGGACGGGATGGCAGCATGCTAATCTTCTGTGAATATGTGGCTATCTGGAGACAGGTGCTTCGGGCAGGGCCGCGTGTGCCCCAGGGATGTTTTCAAATGATGATGATTGTTATTATTATTATTATTTTACCAAGGGTGCTCACTAGTGTAAGAAACCGGCCAAGCACTCTTCCTGTTCCACTCACATTGCCTCTCTCTGTAATCCAGACTCTCCTTTCAGACTCCTAGGAGAGTTGATTTTCTCTTCCCCAAAAGTTGAACTATCTGAGACGTGCGTCACATGTGTCACACGTGCAAGTAATCCTGCTTCTCTTTGAGTCTCAGAGCGCTTGCCTGCTGGCAGAATCTGGAGACCGATTCGCCATCTCACCAGCCCACCAAGGCGGCCTGTGTCGCAGCAGACTGTGTCCAGGTGCAGACCCGAGGTCTGCGTGGGCCCGCGGCGGGGGTGAGCCAGCCAGCCTCCTCCAAAGGCTACGCTTCGCTTTATAACTTGAGACGTGCTCTTAATTAGATAAGAAGCTCTGCTTCCTGTCGGGAACTCATCCACCTCTTCCAAGGACATATACTGAGTCTGTTTCTCGGCCTGTACTCTGCCTTACCTTTCTGCTCATTGGCTTCACTTTGTCTCTTAGCTTACGAAGAAAATGGTTTCTTTAGCTCATGGTGTTTGGAGGTTCAAGGTCTGAGAGTGACGGCAGGTGAGGCAGAGTTTGGACCCTGGCAAGGGCTGCTGGTGGTGGCTTCCTTCCGAGAAAGCTGCCCGAGCCTGGGGCCTACCGCGCGCCTCAGCCACACTCCCTGAGCCCAGGTTCTTAGTCTGAGAGTGAACATTAGGGTGACACCGAAATCTTGCCATGGTAAGATCTGAATTCCCTCCCAGAGGAGAGAGCACAGCCATGCCCAGGCCTTGGTGGGGAGAGACATCGTATTTCCCATCATGAGCTGGACTTGCACAGTCGTTCTTTTGTCCATCATGTTCCCGCAAGTGCTTTCCATGCATGCCGGGGACGGGCAGGTGACATCGGCCTGTGTGGGGACAGCCCGGTGAGCGGCCCCTCACAGGCTCCCTGCTGGGCGCAGGGCACTGCGGCCACCCCTGTGGGGCCATTTTGTATACTTTATACTTTTTTGTGTATTTTATACTTTTGTGGTCTGGAAACCACAAAAGAGCTTGATTGTGAAAAGAAAGAAACGAATCGCTGCAGCTGAGACAACCATTCTTTCAGCGTGAAAACTCTGCTTTGTTTTAGCTTGTGCGGTGAAAAGCCAAGACAGCAGCACACCAAAAGCAACTTAGGTCGGCTATCTCCCGTCCCCTTCCTGTCCACAGCTGCCTGTTCCCATGGGAGGGGCTCCTCTGGAATGGCCGCGGCCAGTGGGCACGCACGGCCAGCGGCAGCCAGCAGCCGCTACGCCCTGGAATGGCCGCGGCCAGTGGCCACGCACGGCCAGCGGCAGCCGCTACACCCCCGGGGAGACGGGCTTGTACACAGACACGTATTAGTCAGGAAGGCCCCTAACTATGGACTGGGTTATCCTGAGAGGGCCTCTTCATTCGGGGGAAGGCAAGCATTCACTCCACTCTGACTAGCATTACAGATCTCAACACCAGGAAGATCATGAAAGGAACGGCTCTGGCTCGGAGCCATTATGTCAGTCATCTCGGCGCTAACTTGAAGTGCAGCCTAACCAACTTGACTTTGCTCCAGCCATCTAAGTAAGACGTGATCTTCAGTGCCCAACTCTGGAGAATTTGGCTTTGTTTCCAAGGAACCACTGCAAAGAAGAGGTTGTTTGCTCCTGTCGGCAGAGTGGGGGACTAAACTTAGCCTCCTCTTTGCTGAGCCGCATGCTGACGCTTGAGACGCGCCCTGCGCCTTCATTTGGCTTTGGAGGTTGCTTTCCAGGCAAGGCCTCCTGCTTCTGCCCGGCTGGCCTCCCTCCTATGCCTCTGACCCACTCTGTACTTCTTCCATAGCCAGGATTACAGGCAGGTGCTACCACACCACTGCTACTCCTCTGTTCTTCCCACTCTCATTTTACACACATACACACACACAGTGCTGTGCTGTTTTCCTGGACAACTCAGACAGACCTATGTGGCCAGGTGGCCTTCTACAAGCCACCATCTCTATAGCAACCGAGCACAGCTGCCCACTGTACCCTGACCTTCTAACCCAGACTTGCCCCACCCCCGTGAGGTAGCCTGGCCCCTTGGCTCTGGGGCCCCTACCTTCTCAACGCTGCAGGTACAGTTTGCAAGTGTTTTAAGCTCTGTGGATGTGTGCAGGTATTTTTTTTTTTTTTACCATTTTATCTAACACTTTTAACCAAGTGCTCAGTGAGCACGTGCTGAATAAAGGCAGTTTAATTACATCCCTTACAGTGCTTAAACGTGCGCTGAGGAAATTGATGAGCAGGCCCTGAAGTCCTGACAATGAGCCTTCTCTGTAAGAGGACCTTTTTTGTTCGATAATTTTAAGTGAAAAGATGTAATTTGAAAAGTGCCTCATTAGTGAGACTCGCCCTCAAATGCAGATCTGGTTCTCAGACAGCAGGTTCGGGGGAGGGAGTGATCGGCATGACGGGAGGGTGGAGATGTGTGGACAGTGAGGTGCGACCCCTCGGCCACGCCCACGGCCACGGACAGGAGGCCCTGATGGCCGGCCGCTGGGGATGAGAAAGGAGTGGGAACCCAGGGAACTCCAGGAGTTCTCCCTGGGTCAGATAGTGGTTCTGCGGAGATGTGAGCAGGGGCCCAGCCTGCACCTGGCTGTAGGGGAGAGGGGGTGGGGCGGGGCCGGCAGGTGCAGGCAGCTCTGGACTGGCCCTGGGGCCGGGTCCTGCCCACGAACACGGCTGGCTCAGCTCCCACCCCTGCCAGCGGCTCCCGGGCCCCTGGATCTGCCCCACCTTCCCCCTGGCCAGGCCGAACCCCAGCCTTGCCCACACAGTGTTTTCTTGGCACCAACTGCCCCGCTTGCCTGGACAGTCAATTTCATGCTCAGAAGACAAGGTGTACTCAGAAGCTCCCGAGGCCATTTAGGTCACAGGGCTCCCATCCTGCCTTCCTACCTCAACCCAAACTCTCATGCCAAGGCAGAGTGCGACCAGTGCACCACACAACCAGGAGAAGTGCAAGGCTAAACCTACCATGGCCGCACCTCAGAGTGAGGCCTGGCCGCGCTTTTGTATTTTGTAAGAAGCTGCTCCCCCTCCCATCTTGGGGCAGCACAGAGACGCGAGACAGGTCCAAGCAGCCACAGAGAGCCCGGAGGACACACCAGCTCTGACGTGTAAACATCGTCACATGCTCTCGCTTGCTTCAGGGATGAGTGTGTGAATCGGTGGCCCGTTTCCTCCAACTGGCTCCTAGAGGGGTTCACTCTGCCTGGACATTTGTATAACATTTAGTTCTGACACGCATTTGCATGGCTTCAGAGAAGATTGTGTGTGTGCATGCACGTGTGTGTGTGCACACGCGTGTGCTAGCTTCTACCGGAGTTTGGACCACAGTCTTGTGCTGGCACTCAGCACCTCCTCCCCTTCCCCCCCCCATGATGCTCTACCATTTGAGACACATTCCTAATGCTAGCTTTTTGTTGGTTCATTAGCGATAAGAGTCTCCCAGACTCACCTACCAGGGCTGGCTTTTGAACCTTGGTCCTCAGATTTCAGCCTCCTGAGTAGCTAGGATGACAGGTGTGAGCCACCAATGCTCAGCAAAGTTGCAGGTTTTTAAGATTACAAATAACTGGTGAGAATAGCATCCCATTTCATTATAATCCTCTCTATACCATTGTTTAAAAATGTAGCTGTTGTTTGAGGATTGTTCTGTAATTGGATGGCTGCTTGTTGTGGTTCGTTTGTTTTAAACAATGCTCATAGACCCAAAGGGACAACCTTATATTCCACATCTTGGCACAAATTACATTCCCCTGAGGGTTTTTTTTTTCCTGGGAGCAACTAACCTCAGGCAAGAAGGTAAAAGCTGACAGGTCCCGGCTGTCACCCGGGACAATGCCGCTGCTCACCTAAACACAGAACACAGGCAGAGCTTTGCTTTTCCCACCGTTGGAACGTGATTATAAGAAACCAACTTTCCATTTTTCTAAAATGCCTTCTGGATTTCATAGCATGTTCTTTGAAGTAAATATTTTACTTCTAATGGATACAAGCGGAAACATCACCAAAACCTCATCACACTTTCTGGCCACAAAACCTTAGCTAATGTGTAACTCTGGGTGTACCAAATGCTACAGAACTCAGAGGAAAAGGTGCCCAGCCCTCACCCCACCTCCCTTCCCTGGGGGCAGAGCGCAGATGCACCTCGTTACAAGTGTCTAAAGACCGACAGCTTACAGAACCCCAGAAACACAGGTCCTGTTCTTTGTTTGCCTTAGGTTAACAGTTTTCAGGCACGCGCAGTGTGTGAGCTCTGGAAAGCTGCAGCCACACGCGGCAGCTTGGCTGCGAATGAAGGGGTGAGGGAGCTCTGTGCGAAGGATAGGAGCCATTTGCCATAGGGCAGTGGAGGGCAGAGCACAAGCAGCGGCACTGAATTCCGCAGACGGAGGTGAGTACTATGAGCATTTACTGTCCCTCAACTCTAAGTACTAAAGTGACCTAGAACATAGGACAGAGAGGGTCTGAAAGGCCCCCCTCTCTCCCTCCCTCTCTCCCTCTGAGTAACTATGAGAAAGCCACTTACTCCATGGACTTATTTTATTTATAAAATCAGGCATAGGGAAGTGGCGCTGTGGCTCAAGTGGTAGAGCACTCGCCTTGAGCTGAAGAGCTGAGGGACAGCACCCAAGCCCAGAGTTCAAGCCCCACGACCAAAATAAATAAATAAAATAAAATAAAATCAGGCATAGTGGGCATAGTGGCTCCTGCCTGTAATCCCAGCTACTCAGGAAGCCAAACTTGGAGGATTGTAGTTAGAAGCCGGCTCAGGCAGATGAAAAGTCAGCAAGCCTCCATGTCACCCAGCAACCCGGGTGGCTACATTTGTAAACAGTTGGGGGAGGTGTGGGCAGGAGGGCAGCCATCAAGGCTGGCCCCTTGGAGGCTGCATTCTGTGAGCCCAGAGATCTTGTCCAGCATTCCTTCTGAGTAACAGATCCACCCCACAGAGTGTCGTTCTGCTAGCTTTTAAGCTATCTGGGACAAAGAATAAATGAGAAGGTGCAAGATGACAACAAGACCAACCACCAACACCCCCAAATGAACAAGAATGCCAGCACAGGGGCAGCCGCACACCCCCACCCTGGCATCTCCACTCATGGGCGCTAGACATTAACGAGCTGGCAGCTGCTCCTGCCCCTGCCTTTGCCTTCAATTCAGTCAATTATGGGATTTCCCTCCCTAGGAAGAAATCTCTTGTTTGAAATGAAGTCAATGGAAAACTGCATTTATTTCCCAGCCACATTTCTGCAACGCATTTCCCCTGAAGTGAACAACTTTTCTACACCGAGACACAAAGGAGACTTTCTCCCTGAGACAAACATGCATAATAAGCAGCGTGACTCATGTGGAAACTGATTTCCGGCACAGCAGAGTTGAAGCTCCTTGGAGCCACTCCCCAGAAGCACCGCTGACACCTATTTCAGACACCCACTTAGAGCTTCTGGAAGCCAGCAGAGAAGCACTACTCAGGAAAATCTACCAAGATATGAAAAGAATGGCAGGTGTCAGTAGTACCAGCACACCACAGATCCTCCCAGTTCAGTGGGCAGACACCACACAGCAGCAGCCAAGAACACAGGGCCCCTCGCCCACAGGCTAAGGACACAGGGTCCCTCTCCTCCAGCCCAAGGACACAGACCCCTCAGACCCTAGGCCAAGGACACAGCCCTCCCTCCCTCCCCCAAGCCAAGGACGCAGGTTTGCTCTCCCAAACCAAGGACACAACCAGCCTCCTCCAGGCCAAGGGAACGGCTCTCTCTCCCCTAGACGAATGCCATAGTTCTTCCTCTCCCAAGCCAAGAACACAGATAGCCTTTCCCCTAGACCAAAGACACAGGGCCACACACCCAGACCAAGAGCTCTACCCCACACCACAGTCATAGGACTCCTCTCCAATGACATGGCCTCCTTCTCCAGCACATAGCCAGTTGGCTTTCTTTCCAGGACCAGAGAAATTCAGTGTTTCTTATCTTGCTCCCAAACACTTGTCGATCAGACTAAGTGCCAAATGAACATAGAACACTGTCAAGAGATCTTTTCTCCAATTGATCAGCAAAAAGTTGGAAATGGAGCTATAGTACAAGTGGTAGAGCAGTAGCCTTGAGCACAAAAGCTCAAAGACAATGCTCAGACCCTGAGTTCAAGCCCTTAGACCAGCACACATACACAAAAAAACTTCTGTGTGGCTTAGTGTGTCCTGAGCAAGCTTCTGAAAGCATTCCAAGGTGTAGTAATTATGTGTAGGAAAGGGAAGAGATGAAGATCCTTCAGTGCTGTTGTCACCCTAGTGAGTGATCATCCCAAAGCTATTCCTCCCTGTGCAATACCAGCCAGGGCGCTGGGCATATTTGTGAGGACAGGTGCCATTAAACAATACACACAGAAGCTAGCCAAACCAATAAGCAAATAGCAACACAGCCCTGCAGAGGGGGAGAACCACATGTATTGTTGCTGCATTAACTAATGTATCATTTTCCAACAATAATTATGACTCAAAAAGAGGAAAATGCAACCCCTACACAGCGTAGATGAGAAGAGACAAAAAACAAATAGGTTGGTAGTAATATAAACTTGTTCAGCCACTCTGGAAGGCCGTATGGAGGTTCCTCAAAAGAATAACATAGAGCTTCCCTATGACCCAGAAATTCTACTCCTGAGCATTTATCCAATAGACCACAAACCAGGCTACATTAAAGCTACCAGCTCAACCATATTCATTGCAAAATTGTTTACCATAGCCAAGATATGGAATCAACCCAGATGCCTCTCAATGGATGAGTAGATGAAGAAAATGTGGCATATATACAAAATAGAATTCTATCCTTTCATCAGAAAAAATGATATTGTACCATTCATAAGGAAATGGGAAAACTTGGGAAAAATTATAGTAAGCAAAGTTAGCCAGACCCAAAGAAACATAGGTTCCATGGTTTCCCTCATTTGCGGTAACTAGAATGTCCCTATAACAAAAATCTACAAGTAAACATACTGAATAGTAAAAGAAAAAAAATTACACTGAGACATGATAAATTGTACAGGTCTCAAGACATTCACACAGTGAGACCAAAGGAAGATATTTCTAGGAGAGGACCACAAAGGCTCAATAGCTATGTGCATATGACCATATAAAATAATATTTATTGAAATGAACTCCAAGAAAAAGAAGCCAGAGTTTTTGTTGTTGTTGTCTTCTTTACCTTTTGTCTTGTTTGTAGTTTTATTGGTTTTGGGGAGGATAAGGGTAGGCACAGAAATGGTGGAACAAAGAATGAACAAATGCAGCCGTAAAACTCGATAAACACTGTTGTAAACGACCTATACAACTTGTAGGTCGGGATGGGAAAGAAAAACTGGAAGAGGGTGAGGGAAGGGGTAACACTGTTACATAAGAAATGTACTTGGCTGGGAATGTGGCTCAGTGGTAGAGTGCTTGCCTAGCATGCATGAAGGGCTGGGTTCTATTCCTCAGTACCACATAAACAGAAAAAGCAGGAAGTGGCCCTGTGGCTCAAGTGGTAGAGTGCTAGCCTTGAGCTAAAGAGCTTAGGAACGGCACCCAGGCCCAGAGTTTAAGCCCCATGACCAGGAAAAAAAAAGAAATGCACTCATTACCTGACTTTTATAACTATAACTCCTCTGTAACATCTATCTATCTATCTATCTATCTATCTATCTATCTATCTATCTATCTATCTATCTATCTATCTATATATGCGCCAAATAGGTAAGAGCTACTTGTGAAGGTTATCAAATGTTAAACTCAACACAGGAAGGCATCAAACCAGCCATCATAAATGCATTCACAGAACAAAAGGAAGTGACAAGAAGTAAAAGAACAAAGTAAGCCAGGTGCTGGTAGCTCACACCTGTAATCCTAGCTAGTCAGGAGGCTGAAATCTGAGGATCACAGTTCAAAACCAGCTCAGCCAGGAAAGTCTGTGAGACTCTTATCTCCAATAAAGCACTAGAAAACTGGAAGTGACGCTGTGGCTCAAGTGGTAGAGTGCTTGCCTTGAGCTGAAGAGCTGAGGGACAGCGCCCAGGCCCAGAGTTCAAGCCCCATGACCAACAACAACAAAAAAAGAACAAAGTAAAAGAAGGTAAGATAACAATCTCACATCAAGAAGAGAGCATCAAGAAGAGAAAAATTGTGAAAAGAGATGGGTAGAAGCTATGGAACTGGAACGTAGAATTAAAATAAAAAGTTCAGCAGAGGGCTCAGCTGGGAGGGAGCTGGTGACAGAAGGAATGCGCAAGCTTGATCAATGGAGGTTTTGCAGGCTGAAGAACAGAGAACAGAATAAAGAGAAATTAAAAATGCCATGAGTCACACCAGACTGTGCATTAAGCAAATACCAGAAGGAGAAAAAGAAAAAGAGGAAAAATCAAATAAATAATGACTGAAAGATCCCCAAATTTTCTTGAAAAAAAATAGCAACTCAAGAAACTTGATGAACTTCAAATAGGACAAAATCAGAGACCTACAGAAAGATACTTCATGGCAAGAGTACTCAGAATGAAAGATAAAGAGAAAAACAGGATTCACAGGAGAAAAGGAACCTCAGTAAGTTGACAGATGACTTCTCAGCAGAAGCAATGGAGGCTGAAAAACAGTGGAGTACTGAAAGGGACAAAAAAGAAATCCTGATAGAATCCTATACCTAGCACAAGCCACCAAAGCTAAATGTAGATAAAGACTTTTTCAGATAAACAGCGATGAAGATGATTTAGTACAGTTGATCCTTCTTATAAGAAATAAAAGGCAAATTACCTGACTATAATTCAAGTCCACAGAAAGAAACACATGATACAAATACGGATGTGCCTTGACGAAATCGTTCTGAGTGAGAGAAGCCAGACACTCAGTGAGAAATGTTTTATCCACTTACACGAGTTTCCAAGAGAATCAAACTTTATAGAGACAGGAAGCAAATGTCTTTCCAAGATCTGAAGAGAGGCTGCTCAAGGAGGCAGAGTTTCAGTCTGACCAGACAGTGGCTGGGGCGGGAGAAGGGTGTGAATGAACTTGGGGCTATAGAGTGGTTCATTTAAAAGTAGTGAAAACGGACCTGGCATGGTGGCTTAGGCCTGCGATCCTAGCAGTGTGGGACGTGGAGATGATAGAGGATTGTGGTTCAAGGTCAGGAGCCTCCATCTCAACACTATGGTGGTGTGTTCCTGCTATTCAAGCTACAGAAGAGGCACAGTTGCTCAGTGTCATGGCAATGGCTGGTGGCCTACTAGCACTCAGCAGCCACCCTGGTGTTCAGAATGACTGTTGTGGCATTGCAGGCTGTGCTGGTGTTCAGCTGACCCTTACTTTATTGAACAACAGCCCTAAAGATCAAGCACACTGGACACTGGAGATTTGGATGTGGAATTTTTTTTAATTCCCAGTTGAAAAGACAAAAATTCTTATCTTAATATGGAAAAATTGTTCGCTGAGATGACTCAGATCTATAAGATCAAATCTTCCATCAGTGGAACTGTGAGGAAGGGAAGCAAATCCCTGCTATGTTCACTGTTGCATCGAAAACCGAACACTTCCGGTCACAGTGCTGAATGAAGACTGAGAGAGCGTTGAGTCACAGGCACTCTCTGGGGTCTGGGAAAGCATCCCCTGCAGCAAGGGAGGAAATGCTACCGTGTCTGCAGTGCTCAACAGGGGGTAGTAGCTCAGTTAAATGCCTGGTGCATGCAAAGCAGACTGCTATGAAGCTGCCACTATTCCATAGATAGACAAAAAAAGCACGTTATATGTTAAAAAATAGGCAAGTCCTGCGGAGAGAGGAGAACTTGCAGACAGTGGCGTGCCCAGGACCAACAAAAACCATCCACCAATACTGGGGCTGCTCCCCTTCTCCTCTGGTTGTGTGACAGCCGGAGAGCGTGAGCACTGCTCTTCACAGACTTCTGCAGATTGAGGTGCCTGCCCCTCTCGCAGTGCACGTGGACTGGGATGCGCCCTTGGATTCCACGCCAACCCCCCTGTTGAATTCCACCAGGACCTGACACTGCGCTAAGTGAAGTGCTGGCTGCCTTCAAGAAGTCTCATCAGCACATGCCGGTGTCCCCAGAGGCAAGAGTCTGCTCCACGCAAGCGCATTTGTGCGCACGGGTGGGGACACATGTCCATGTGTCTATACAGGTGCACATCTGTGTGTGCATGAGTATGAATGCACATTTGCATGTTGACATGGGCACAGCTATATACATGTCTATGTTCACACGTGTACCTCGCACGTGTATTCAGGCCCGTGTGCACATGTGCTTACACATGTATTCCTATGGATGCATATTGATGTGTTCACATATGTACACATGTTTGCATGTTGTGAGTGCTCACATGTGCATGAACATCTGTGTGCATTTGCATGTGCAGGTTTGTGTGTTTAAATGTATGTGTATTTATGTGTTCACATGTGCATTCATATATCTACTCACACACATGTATATCTGGGCATTCAGACACACTGCTAGTTACTTGCAGAAAACACTGATGATGGCCACACAGACACAGATAGTCTGGGGCCCAGGAGACAGTGAAAGCTAGGGAACTCTGTTCTGGGGTGAAATTCACAACCTAGCAAATGATTCCCTGTAATCAGACAGACACACAGACAGACAGACAGCAAGACCAAGCCCTCCAACAGCACAGGAATGGGGTCTGGAGTGGTGGTGTCCAGGTCTCCTCTTGAGAATGGCCACCGCAGGGGGCGGTGCATGAGGAGGTGGGGTGTGTGTTAGATCAACACGAGTGTGCCTTCCACTTCCCGCCCTTCCTGGGCGGCAGCTCCTTTTCCGTGGTTTAGAGGGTCCTGTGGGTGTGGCCGTGGAAAGCACACGGGAGCCCCTGTCCCTCACCCCTGCTGCCGGTCACCCCCGCCACGCACAGCCGATGCTGAGATGGGCACCAACTTCAAAGGGAGGCCAGAGTCCCCGGGAGCACACAGCTGACCGATGCTCTCGGCTAAGAACACAGATAAGAAGCCTACACATTCGAATGCTCAGGAGCGTTTAATGTGCTAACTCACTCCAAAGAGCACACCAGACTGCTTAGCTCCACAAACCTTGGCTGTCGGCCCAAAGCAACAAAGTGTGACCTGACCCTCGGGGGCCCTCGCTCTCCACATCTGCCTCCGGCTCCTGTGCAGCTGGTGCTGGGACGGAGACAGACAGACAGACAGACAGACAGGCCCGCGGCTGGGTTGAGATTTTCTCTGAGGAGATGTGGAGGGGGTGATCAGAGCAAGGAGGTGGTTTTTCAAGCCCCCAGATCAGATCAGCAGGCCAATGGATGGCTAGCTGTGTCCTCCAGTTCCCACATTTCAAGGCTCCTCCCCCTCCCCCTCCCCCTCCTCCTCTTCCCCCTCCTCCCCCCCCCCCCCCCCCCCCCCCGCCCGCATCCATTCAAGGCTGCACTGTGAGTAATCCCAGCTCCAGTATGGCTCCTCTGGCCCTTGCAGACAGATTCTGTGTGCATTTCGGAACTGGCTCAAGCTCGCAGGCTCAGGGCCAGAACAAACTGTGGGTGTTGCTGGCTTTGGTCCTTAAGCAAGCTCCACAGTCAGACGCACAGACTCACAGAGGCCCAGGCTGCGGGATCCTCACGAGCTCCCTCAGCGCGGTGGGTCAGGTCAGACGCCAGGCCCGGGGAGGGGACACCCCTTCACACACACAATGCGGCCGGTTGGTTGGATAAATAAAGCCCACTACCCACTCCTCCTCATCTAAGCCTAGAGTGTGAACACAGCCAAAGGCTTTGCCTGTGCCCCTACCTGCCCCCCATCTTATGGCACTCCCCACCCAACATCAGTGCCTGCTCCCCGTCAAAACTTCAAAGGGGGTGATGTTGCTAGGAGCTTCCAGGCAGCAAGGACAAAAGGGGACCCTGCAAAGATGGGCTGGATGGGTATCTTAGGACCCCTTACTGATGATGACCAGCGTGCAGAGGTCATTGTCTTGCTCTGAACTTCTGCATTCCTCTTCATCATACCATCAGCACCAGGGAAGACATGCAGAAGAACACGAAACAAACCTAGGAATGGCTCCTCTCTCTCTTACACTTCCTGTCCAGCCCTCCAAGCAGACCTGCGCCCCTCCTGAGATGGCATGCTTCCCCAAGTGCCCTCTCCCAATCCTTTCTCCTTCTAGGGCCTTCAATACCAAGCACACACTCCACCACTTCAGCCCCACACTTCACTCTTGTTTGGAATTTGCATGTTCCAAGCTCTGGCCTCCCAGGGCTGCAGGGCCTGGGTGCTCCCCCCCCCGCGACCCCAGCCTCCCCTCATCACCCACTGTATTTTGTCTTCCTCATGGTTTTTGCTCAGCTGTGACTCCAACCTGGCCAAGGCAGACTCAACTCAGACCCTTGGCTTGTCTCTGCCAGGAACAGAAATGGCTTCCCCAGGTCTTCCTGGGGAGTGCTCCTGAGCCTTGGCTGGAGTCCAGCTCCTCGGGGAGGACTCAGGATGCCTCTCGACCCACACAGCTCTCCTGTGCCACAGGAACCTCTTACACGCTGGCTTTCTTCAGGGAACTTGGCCCTTCCACAAACACAGATCCTGTGTGCGCCCTGCCCACTAACCCAGGCTGAGCACAGCCGATCTCCTGGTTGGATCGGAGGATGGGACCAGCGCCGCACGCGGGCCGCAGCAGCCCTCACGGGAGGCGAGGTGCAGATGCAGACACGCATCCTTCCCAGCCACGCGGAGCCCCGCTTGCCAACATCCACACGGGCAGCCGGCAGCCGTGGACGCGGACACATGGTTGTGTCTCAAGACAGTTCCCCCTTTGCCACAGAACCAGGAAAAGTTACTTGTTTGTATTTTAGGGACTTTCTTTCCAAAGCTCTCAGAATCCTGTCTTGTGAACATTTTCTACTAAATCCGGACATTTATTTCGCTAGTTTAGCAGCCAAAGCTGTTAGACGTAAATACCATCAATGATTCCCTGGCTGGAAGCACCTCCCTCGAGAGCCACCCCGTCTTCTCTGTGTCCTATTATGTTACTGATTTGACAGCAGCATTTATTGAGAAGATAACGTCTGAAAGGCAGCCGTAGCAGGTGCCTCCCGAGCACCCGAGGCCGACTCTACCTTCCCAGGCCCTATTTGAACCCCAGCAGTCCCCCGGCCTTCCGAATGGGGACACTATGCTTGGCCACCTGCGGAGGCCCCAGCTGAGCACCACTGCAGTGGAGGTGAAGGGCAGGCCCGGGCCGGAAGGCGGGTGCCCCGGTTCCCTGGGTTCGTACCTGTTGCATTGCTGGAGTCCACGGCGCCTTCCCCGAGGTCACTGCCCATCTGCTCCCGGGGGTCCGGCCGGCTTCGCAGGGCCAGCAAAGCTGGTCCTCTGCTCCCGCCTTTGAGCGCGAAGGGGAGGCGGCTGGCTGGAAAGGACAAGGACGTGGCGTTAGCATTCAGTGCGTCGGCCGCGCTGCCCCAGCGGGGAGCAGCAGCCCCGACCCTGCGCAGGGTGACCAGGCAGCAATCAGCGCGTCGGCCCCGCTGCCCCAGCAGGGAGCAGCGGGCCCCGACCCTACACAGGGTGACCAGGGCTCCCGCAGGCTCTGCCCAGAGCCCTTCTGGCACCCGTACTGGCTGTGGCACCCACAGAAGCACCAATGAGGCTCTGGTCACCTTGTGGCACGCAGGAGTGTGCATGTCCACCTGGCCTTCACAGCCGTGAAGACCAGAAATGCACGCGCTCGAACGGGCGCCCAGCCCCCCCCCCGCCGCACTTCCCCTGGGGGATGCTGGGGGGGGGGCTTTCGGCTCGGCCTGTCCTGTCCAGTGCCTCCCGTGAACCCAGACTGCCAGGAGCTGCCCTGCAGCCCGGCGGGGACGGGACACAGAGTGGGGCTGGGCCCAGGCAGGCTGTCTAACACCTGCTGACGTGTTCAACTCAGCCATGACCTGCGATGTCAGTCTAGGAAGGTGCCAGCCCTGTGTCAGACCCGTGGGTCTCCACGCATGTCTTGGGTGTGGCAGTGTGCATGGTACAGTGCACGTAACACACAGAATTAATTCAGCCGTGCTTGCCCGCATCCTCATCCATGAGCATCTCATGTTTGAAAGAAACATCAACATGTTGTTCCCCATGTATGGCCACCATATCTAGTTCAGAGAGAGAAGAGGGGCTCTCTGGGGCTTGGCGTGGAAGTCAGGCCACATGGAAGGAGGCTGGGAGACCTGGACCGCTCTCTGTGTCGTGTAACGGCACAAGGACAGGAGGGAGGAAGAGGGGTAGAATTTGACAACAGAAAGATCACTGGAGATAGTCTCAGTACAACAAACATTAAAAAAAAACCCTATTGAGCCTAGTAGTACATGCCTGTAATCTCCGGTACAGGGAAGTTATAGACAGGAGGATCATAGTATCAAGCCAGTATTGCAAACAAAATAAGACCCCATCAGGAAAAATTACTGAAGGAATGTGAGCTATGGCTCACATGTTAGAGCATCTGGCCAGCAAGCATGAGGCCCTGAGTTCAAACCCCAATACCACCAATTTTTTTCATCAATCCTGTTCATCTGAGGAGCAAGGACCTCTGGGTAGAAGTGATGGTGTGTGACTATAAACAAGTATGCCTGGTCTCTGGCTCTCTGTTCTTGCATTGGTACGTAACTCTCAGGAGAGAGCTAAGGCCACAGCGTACAAAGTGAGAAACTACATGACAACTAGTTACAAATAATTCCTCCATCCTGAGTAAAGTCAGACAACATTTTATTGGTGCAAGGAAGACTTTGGACATGTACTAAGTACTGGGTTTAAATACAACCTGTATCACACAATGTGCTACCACTGTGCTATTGAGCTATGGCTCTCATGAGCAGGTAGACCCGTGTGGACTCAGAGCTCTGGGACAGGGTAGGGCCGGCTGGACATGCCCAGGCCCACATGGTGGCCAGGGTGGAGCAGTAGGCCAGTGCCAATGGAGGAGGTGGTGCGGTGGACAGGGAGAGTTCCAGTAGTCAGCCAACAGATGCTGGGTGTGTGTATTGGCTGAGTCTCCCCAAACTCAAATGGATGTGTTGTTTAAACGCGTTCCCCCAAATGACAATTTAGTGGATCCTAGGAAAGCATTATTTGGGACTAGGGAAGAGACCAAGTCCTAGGTCTTACTTCACTCAGATTCCCTTCAGTCAGATGAGGAGCATGCAGTGAGTGTTTGCAAGATACGAAGTACTGAATGAGACTGGAGATGAGCTCATGCCTTATCAAACACCCAACTCAAGCATTTCCAGAAGTGTATTTCACAGCTCAAGGGTCAGCACATTCAATCGTCAACAGCCCACACTGCTCACCTTCTTCATATTCCACTCCTGTCCCACCCGGTGGGCCTGACTGAAATCCCAACAGTTTTTGGCAAACCAAGACACTCCAGCCTGCAGAGACCTGTGTGTTTATGACAGGTAGTCTTTACTGCTCAGATCCTACACCTAACACTGCACTACACCTCTTCTGATCAAAACAACTTAAGGGTCTACTGATCTTACAGATCTTTCAATGTTCTAAAAAATATGTACTTCACATACAGAAGCATCCTTTGAACTGTGTTTTAGTTTAACTTCCACGTAACAAAAATCTCACACTACTCAACAGAGCCAAGATTTGAATCCTGGGCACCTCATGGTTGGAGTGGGCCACGCCTCTGATCTCTGTGCACTCACACACACTGCCAGCTACATGCATGGTGATGGCCACACAGGCATAGCCAATCTGGGGCCCAGGAGGCAGTCAAACTCTGTCCTGGGGTGAAAGTCACACCCTGAGGCCTGCTACTAACCATGATGGGCAATGTATTGCTTTTCCTGCCACTTCCCTTATTTTGCCCGTAGATTCAGGAGAGAGCTTGCCATTAAATAGATGAAGAGCTCCACGTCTCGTGTTTATGACATGCCATAGGCTACCACAACAGTGGACTCTCCTTGTCCCATTGCACGTGAGAGTCCCTGGCTTGCACACCCAAAGGAAGGGCTCACCCATCATCACAGTTAGGGGGCAAGGGCAGGCTAGCCTGGCGATGCTGGAATTCTGCCCCGTGGAGCCCGCGCTCCCCTGTAAATTTGAATCTCACACGGCTCATACAGAGCTGCTTTTGCAGCAGTTGGGAACACTTCTATGCTTACATCCTATACTCTAAGAACCACAGGGAAATGAACATAATACCTGCCTTTTCCAGAGCAGGAAGTTAGCACCGGAATTTAAGATGCACATTTTACTCCTGGTCAGCTGGCATCAACTGGTTCCCTAAATACTTTGAAGGCGAGGAACAAACGTGGAATGAAATAGGGGTCTGATTATTTCTTTATTTTCCCTTGGAAGCAAGTCTGTGGGTTTTGTTCAACTAATAGAATCCTCCTGGGAGGTGCTGAAAGGGGGAATTTCGCGAAGAAGGAGCACAGGGCCTTACGTATGCTGTTCCAGAACCAGGCTGACTTAGGATTGTCCGCTTGCGCTGGGGACTTAAAGCATCTAGCCAGCAGCCCGTGAGCATTCACAAGAAGCTCTCGCATAGTTAGTAAACTGCCGCACACGAATCACTTTTCTAAGTCAGGAGTGTGGAATATGGACAAGCAGCAGCAAGGCACGGGAGGGGCAGAAGGGCAGGGGAGGCAGAATGGAGCCGTGACCCCTAGGATTCCCTGCCCTGGCTGCTGGAGGCACAGCCGGCAGCCCTGATGAAGAGGTTCCACGAAGCTTTTAGAATGACTCAGGGGTCAGGCAAATGGGGCTCCTCCCCCCACCCAGGGAGGGGCAGAGAAGCACCTGCTACATCCCAGCAGCCCTGCTGGGCTGGAGACTGAGCAGAGACAGTGCTGGGCGGCTACCCTCCCTCCAGCCCCTCCCTGCTAAGCGCTTGGCTCTCAGAAGAACCATGAAGGACAGCTGACCCACCCACGTGACCCAGGGCCCCTCCCGAGTGGCCCAAGTGGGCGGCTCACTGTCCCTTCCCGAAGGGAACCTCCACCAGCCCACTCAGGAATTCCAGAGGACGCTGAGATCAGAGGAAACGGGCCCACTGGGGAAGTGAACAAATCAGGTGCCTTCTTGTCCAGTCACTTGATTGACGGCAAGAAGTCTGCGTGCATTTGTTTATATAGTGAAACATGGCGGGCCGGAATAATCCGGGTTCCCAAAGCAGAATGAGGACTCTTACTTCACTGCTTTTCATCTTTGATGCTGAAAGGGGCAGGAATTCAAAGCTGCTTTGAAAGTTCATAAAAATAAGATGGCGAGAGAAGGAAAGAAAGAAAAAGGTTTAATTAACTTCTTTGGTATGAAAGACTCTAGGTCTTGGTAATTTATAGAAAGCTAGAAGAAAAAAAAACCACCTCACAGTCCAGGGATTGGCCCTGACCCAACACACACACACACACACACACACACACACACACACACACACACACCCTGCGCAGTTCTGCTCAAGACACAAAGCCCTCCCCCTCCCCCTCCCTCTCTCTCCTAGGCACTACTGGTACATCTCAGCACTGGCCCAACTGGAAAACTGGCCTTTCTGTTTCCATTTGGAACTTACGAGAAAGAACACACATGTGGAGAAATGGGATGATGTAAAGAGAAAGAACTGGGCTGCAGGAGTGTGTCAAGTGGTAGCATATCTGACTCGCAAGGGCAAGGTCCTGAGTTCCAACTCCAGTACCAACAACCACAACTACAATAAGGAATGGTAAAGAGAAAGAATCTGCCATTCCAACTCACCCATCATCACTACGCAAAAACCACGGTCAAGGCGAGAACCGAAGGATGTCTGGGAAAATGTTTAAAAAACTTGTCATGGTAAAAAGGAAGAATGTTGGAAAGAACATTTCCAGTGAAATGTGCATTTTAACTTGCTGAAAACACGCACAAAAATGTAGAATAACGGATGGAGAACCCTGGAGAAGGTGGCCTGGGCCTCAGGCACCCCACAGGATCTCAGCCACCTCTGGTGGACCCCAGAAGACCCCGGGAGGGACTGGCTGGCTCAGCCCAGCCCTGAGATTTGAAACTCCAGCGTATTGGCTAATTTATGAATTACATACATTTAATAAAATACATTTTATGTTACTGACACTGGGAAATTAACTATGCAGGGAGGAAATTTGGGGAGATGGATACATGTTAAGTCTTTTCAGTGACAAAGCTCTGGTGGATCACTGGGGTCGTGGGAGCCAGTCTTCTCTGTTTCGTCTTGGTTTTGTTTTTGGCAGTGTTTGGGTTCGAACCCAGGGCAAGTATCCTACCACTCCTGGCACATTCTCGACCCTGAGAATCAGGATCCAAACTATGACATGGATGGCTAAAAACCATTGTGCTCAGGGAAGCCTGGTATCATAAAAGGGCAAGTACTGAAAACCCTTGGGTCTTCTCAAGTAACTGTATCAGCTGACAATGGCTGAAGTTAAAGAGAAAAATGAAAGCCAAACCAAATGCAATTTCCAGGTAGCTTTCAGAAGTCAGTAAGATAGGTTTTATTGTTTTAGGTAGAAGAATTATCTATGCAGCCTTTTTTATTTTGTCGGTCCAAGGGCTTGAACTCTGGGCCTAAGCGCTGTCTCTGGACTGTTTTTCTGCTCAACTCTAGAGCTCTACCACTTTAGCCACAGTGCCACTTTCGGATTTTACTGGGATTGATTGGAGGTAAGAGTCTCATGGATTTTCCTGCCCCAGCTGGCTTTGAATCACAATCCTCTGGACAAGACAGCCTCTGGGAGTAGTCTGGCATTAATGCCACAAGCCGGGGCCTAGCCTGCATGCTGGAAGAGGTACCGGAGACAAGGTGGCTGGCTGGGTGAGCAACGGAGTGGAGGTGCTCCGGGGAGGTCTGGAAGATAATGAGCACACCATGTCACAGACACGGTCATTTATAGAGAGAAACCTAGTCATTGCCCTTAGACAGTAATGAAACTCAACAGCGTTTGCCATTTGGGCATCAAAAGGTGAGTATGTCTTAGGGCTTATTCTCAAAGATCTAGCCAATTATTGATCCAGAAGACATCACGGAGCAGCTTGAGAATCCACCTCTAAGGTGAAAGTCTCTGGGTTTAGTCCTGGCTCTGCTGCCATCTTCACCGTTGGCCATGCACCCCTCTGGGCCTCGGGGACCTGGTTGGGGCCTCCGCACGGCAGCGGGAATGCAGGCACCAGAATATCCAGAGCGGCGCTGAGCACGCAGTTGCTGTAATCTGTGATGCTACACCAGCATTAGTATCCTGGTTTTGATCGCTTTTGTTTGCCCTCTACCTAATATAAGGGATTCAGTGGCCAAAGGCGGGGGGGGGGGGGGGGGGGCCTCAGGCAGCCAAATCAAGAAATCTGTTTGGAGGAAATTGCTGCTGAGGACATCCTGTTTCACCCAGACTGGTTCCTCAGGGTGAAAGTCACAGAATTAAATTTTCCTAGAGCATTAACCACTGCGCCTGAGCCTGCCACCAGCCTCCGCAGGCCCTCACCTGCGGAGGGACCTGCTGCGCTGCCTTCGGTGTCGGCATCGGAGCCTGAAGGTTGACAGCCTGCTCGGCTAGTGACTGGCGCCTCCCCTCCGGTCCCTGCTGCCCCTTGCTCACCCTTCTCTCGTTCCCTGCTTCACGTGTAGGATTGTTAGAACATAAGCAACCAAAACGGTACAGTGAAGACGTTCCTAGCCTTTCCCAATTCTCCTAAGCCAGGGCTGGAAGCACCCCAGAGGTAGGGCAGGGCCCAGAACAGGTGTTGGCTCTGCAGAAGAGTCCGCTCGAAACCCATCAGTGAGCGCGTGTGCCCCTGGCTTTCCTTCTTCCCGAGGAACCGAAGCATCATGCTGGTCTACGCCCGCCTGGATGCGGCAGAGGTGGACCAGCTGGGGGCCCTCGGTGCCATCCTGCTCAGCCTAGCCAATCACAGCTGCGCAGTGCTCTGCCAGGCCCAGCCCTAGCCCGACAACCGCAGGAAACAGCAAAATCAGCCCTAACCTCAGAGCTCTGTGCGCTTCCAGAAACAGCAAGCTGCGAGGAACTGGGAAAGCAGACGCAATTCTTCCCACCAGATCTGAGCCTTGAATCGAAACCCCTGCAGTCTGGAGTTCTCTGCCTGCCCATCAGTCCCACCTCCAGCTCCACGTCTGGTCATTCCTGGGCATCCGCCTCGTTCTGCTTGATGTCATCTGCCCGGCCTGTACAGCCAGCCTCTCCCGAGTCAGGACTTCTCTGCAAGGCCCCTTCACAGGTTTCTAGGCCCTGGCACTCAGTGATGGCTCTCTGGTCTACCAGGTGCTCATCTGGCTGACTGATTACCACCTACCCTGAATTCCTAAGAACCTGCATTCGTGTAGAGATGGCACACGTGTCCCAAGATACCCAGTGAATTTGAATCAGCTCTGTGATCAGCTCTGTATCAGCCTCTCAGCATCTTTCCTGGAACCCAGGCCCTGGAAAAGTGCTGTCCCCTGCGGCTGTGAGCCCCGAGCTGCCCACCAAGCCCTGGGAGGCAGACGGACCCCACAGGAGACTATCACCTGAAGCCTCTTCCCTGACGAAAATCTGGGAGGAGAATTTGCTTGAGCAACAAAGCCATCATTTTGGACCAGACACAGCTTGCTTGTGCTGGGAGTGGAGGGAAAGGCCCTTCCTGTTTTCTCCGTTGCTCTGGGTGACTTGCTATTCGTGGCATAATCAGATCCTCTGCACTCAGTGTCAACCCAGCGGGCTGCCTGGCCGCGGTCTCCACGAAGCAGAGCTTTGCTAACAAACCAGCTACCACAGTATGCAAAGGTGTTGTGAGGATAAATGACAGTGCCTATAAAGTGCTCTGAGCTCTGGGGAGAAAGCACAGAAGAAGAATAGAGCATTAGCACATAATTATTCTCATACGGAGTGGGTGGAATTGCAAAGAGAAATCACGTCAAAGATGTAAGGAAACTTAAAAGTCTCAGACTTTAAAAGGCTGAGATGATTAAAACACCGAGTTGTTTGACAGGAGAAAATTAAACTGTTCTCCTGTCTCAAAAGATATAATGCCACTTTTTCATTACTTACTGCACCCCACCATCTCTTCTTCCTGCACTAACTCTCCCTGAGACTTCAAATGCTCCTAGACAAGGATGAACATATAGCTGTGCTCTAAAGTGACAGCCGGGCCCAGGAAGAAGCAGCTGTGGCAATTTGTCAGCCTCAGCGCCCGTAGTCATGATTGTGAACAGGATCCAAAATGCACCATCTGGGTGCCCGGGCAATTCCTAATTCTTAATTGTGGGGACAGCAGGAGGCTCTGGTCTCGGCAGAGACAGAGGCGGGGCTCTGGAAAGGCTATGGCCACATGGGAAAGGTAAAGAGCGGGCCCGGGACCATCCCGCCCCCTCGGCCCCTGTGAAACACAAGGTCCTGCCCCTCATGAGTCCCTGCGACCTCACTCACCTGCCCAGAATGGGCACCTCCCTGCTGCGGGCTGGAGGGAGGCCGCACCCCTGCATTGCCTGCCAGAGAAAGGCAAGCTCACCTGGGACAGCAGCCCACCTGCCAGAGAAAGGCAAGCTCACCTGGGACAGCAGCCCACCTGCCAGAGAAAGGCAAGCTCACCTGGGACAGCAGCCCACCTGCCAGAGAAAGGCAAGCTCACCTGGGACAGCAGCCCACCTGCCAGAGAAAGGCAAGCTCACCTGGGACAGCAGCCCACCTGCCAGAGAAAGGCAAGCTCACGTGGGACAGCAGCCCACCTGCCAGAGAAAGGCAAGCTCACGTGGGACAGCAGCCCACCTGCCAGAGAAAGGCAAGCTCACATGGGACAGCAGCCCACCTGCGCCCCTCCCCCTTCCTACAGACAGGGATGCAGGGGAGACCATGGGAAGAGGAGGGGCTCTGGGCCGGCCTGTGCACAGAGCCAAGGAGACCAGCACCCCTCCATTTCCAAGGCTTGACCAAGCAAAACATCTCTACATCTATTTTAAATTCTTAGATAATTTTTTTCACTCAAATCCATCTTCTTATGAAGAAAAAGGTAGGTTTGAAAGAGAATAGTTTCCAGAAATAAAAATATAAGCACTGGAAAATAGGTTTACAATTATCTGTAAAATTAAGTTGCTGCGAGGTAGTGGACAGAAAGGTGGAACTGAGGAGCCCCACAGCTCGTGGGGGAAAAAGCCAGAAAAAAGTCCAACAAGCTGGAGAGACACGGAAGAACGATAGAAAACATCTGGAACACTGTAGTCAGAGTACTCAAGGAAGAACAGGAAGGGAATAATACAGACGACGCCTCCAAGGAGACAATGGAAAAGAAGTTTCCAGATTGTTGAGCCATAAAAATGCTCAGACTTGTGAACTATGAGACTTCCCCAGGTACACTCTGTACCAGCCCAAGCCTCTCCAGAGACAGACTGATAAGACATGATGATTATCATAGATAGATTGATAGATGATTGATAACTATCCACAGGTACCCTCTGTACCAGCGGGGGTCTCTCCAGAGAGACTGAGAAGAGATTAAAATGATCATAGAAAGATAGATAGGTGATAGATGATTGATAGGGATGATTGATATAGAAATGATAGATGATAAACTGGTAGATGATAGATTAGAAGCCAGGTGATAAACAGTTGATAGACAGATAGCTAATAGACGAACAAGTATGTCAAAAGATTTATTTTCATGAATTGGCTCATGTGATTAGAGAGATGACAAGTCCAAATCCTGGTAAAAATCACTTTCCAACTTGAATTTGAAGACTGTCAGAACCAGGAGGAGCCAGTGTCCCTGCGGAAAGGCCACCGGGCAGGTGAGCTCTCTCAGCCGGAGCAGGGACAGCCTTGGTTTTACTTGGGTTGATTGGGTGAGCCTCTCACATGATGAATCCAAACAGGCCAGCTCCCAGCGCCGGGCGCACAGAGTACACACGGCAGACCCCGCCCACGGCCCCGCCCCCGGAGGGGAAACACAAGGAGCCACTGACATGGAGGCAGAAGTCACTTCTAGACCTGTGTCCATCACAGAGCGAATGAAGTGAAAAGTCAGGATCCAAACCACAGCTGACACCTATTTAATGTCCATCCAGACGTCAGGAAGACAAATCCTTCTCACTGTATAAAGTTCAAGCCCATCACACTGACTTCATGCTTATTGAAAGCTCCTTACAGGGCGCATATAGTGGAGCAGGCTTCAGTCCCCGTGTGTGTGTGTGTGTGTGTGTGTGTGTGTGTGTGTGTGTGTCCACACGCTTGCAGGAAGAAGGCAGAGCCGTCACAAACAGCACCTGCATGTCCCTGTGGGACAGAACCCAGGGTAAGAGGAATTCCACAGACACAGCCCTCAAAAAGGGTTCTCACGACAGTTTGAACTCTCTCTGGCAAAGTAACAAAAATAATGGAAGGTGTCCGATTTATCACATATTTTGAAATGATGTCTCCATTTTTACAAGTAGTAGTGTCCAAAGTGTCCAATTTTGGGTGCAAACACTGAAGAGGAGGCATGCGTGCATAGACCTTCATCTCTACAAGCAGTAGACAGGAGTGTCTGGTGCGCCCTCACACCCACCTTCATCGTCACTGAACACTAGTACCTGAGGTCAGTCGTTTTCATTTTGGTCATGTGAGTATTTCGGTGAATCTACTTATTACTCTTTGCCCAGGACTTTTCATATTTCAAATCGTTTCAGAGCTTAAATTATTTGTGATAGAAGCAAAACCTACATGGACATCTCTTTAAGATGCACAATAAATAGTTAGGAGATACAAAGCAATGAACATAAACTTTTTCATAGGTTTGAAAGCTTTTTTTGGGGGGGGTCAGTCATGGGGCTTGAACTTAGGGCCTGGGTGCTGTCCCTGAGCTTTTGTGCAAAGGCTAGTGTTCTACCACTTTGAGCTACAGCTCCACTTTCTGGCTTTCTGTAGTTCGCTGGGCTTTCCTGCCCAGGGTGGCTTTGAACTGCACACAGTCCTCAGATCTCAGCCTCCTGAGTGGCTAGGATTACAGGTGTGAGCCTCTAGGGCTCGGCCCAAAGGAAATTTCAGATTTGTAAAATGAGGCCGAGGCGTGGCACAGGTTTGGACTGAGGTGTGACTTACGGATTCTGTCATGCCATTCTGCTCCAGGGAGTGCAGAGCATGCGCCGCTCCTCTGTGGAGAACAGTTCAAGCGGAAGGGAAAGGTGCCCCTGACCACAGAGCACCCGTGCAGGGGGGGCTTCCCACGCTCAGCAAGCCCATGGACCCCCAGCTGATGAGCAGCGGCCTCTGTGGTCCAGGGTGTCAGCTGGAACAGCCCAGTGAGACAGGGCCACCTCAGAAGAGCGTGGGGGGGAGGGGGAGGGGGGAAGGGGGAGGGGAGGCTGCTCTCCCGATGTGCTGATGTCAGCAAATTCATGTGCTCAGCAACTTACCCTAATATTTGATTGCTGTACTTCAAAACAAGGAGAGCGAGAGAGAGTGAGAGAAAACTACTAAGTTTTAGGAAAATCACAACTTTTTGACACCTTTACAACGCTGTGAACTCTGAAAACCCACATGATTCTGGAGTATACTAATAGAGTGCTCGCATAATTTTACTTTTAAAAGTGCATCTTTAAAAATGAGTGGTATAAAAATACCAAAGGCACAAAACTTTTTTACCTTATTATAAACCTTCCTATTCGTTCTTTCTGAAGAAAATAGGCTATCTACTGATTACATAAAACTCCAAAGATTTATAATTTAAATGGGGGGGGATGGACTAAAAAACTACAGTTTAAAGAAATTGGTGGATATTTTTGTATATTTTCTCACACATCTTTGACTATAGCTCGTGTTGCCTGAAGGCTCCGAGAGACACCAGAGGTTTCTTCCTTCACTGTGAATATTTAGGACTCCCCAAAAAACCATTAGCACTTCTTCATGAATTGCTTTCTTATAAATGATGCTGGCTAGGGGTATGTAGACACAGAGAGGGCTCCCTGTACACACACACACACATGTGCACACACATGTGCACACACATGTGTACACACATGTGCACACACACACCCTGAGTCAGGCTGCCTCAGGCCCCCGGGAAGATGGCAGGCTTTGGTCTGAGCACCTCCTTTACACTTCCTGTCTACACACCATCATGGCACAAGGTCTTTCTCTGCCCTGGGACCCGTTTCCCTCCCAAATACTTTCTCACACTGTGCTTAAGACAGCTCAAGGGTGTGACAGGAATGTGACTTAGGTCTTCTTATCTGTGCAAAAATGTAGTTAAAAGTGTAGGCTGTGGAAGCAAACCTTGCCCAGTACCACGGCTACCGATGACGCCACACACGAGGCGCACGGCTGTCATCTGGGGAGCGTGGCAGGTCTTCTGCAGAAAACCAGGTTCTCAAAGATGCTCACAGCTACCTAAGCTCAGGAAGACCAGAGCTCAAGTCTCAGAGAGTGCCAAATACTGCACACATGGATGGTATTTGTTTCACCTACTGACACACAATGTCGTTGAAATAGCTGTGCAGCCTTTGCTGGTTTTCATGAGAATCCTGTTTTAGGAGCAGAAGAAGGGGAGGCCGGGCCAGCCGGCCCTGCCCGCTTCCCCCTCAGTGTGTGCCTAAGGGAGGGACAGGGCAGAATAGGAAGGAATTCCCGAGACTGTCTGACTTTTCCCTTTCTATGCATCTCCTCTCCAGACATCCTCCTGGCCTCCTTCGGAGAGCAGGGAGAGCGGTTCCGTGCTGGCCCTGGCAGGACCTGTGGGCACAAGGACTCCTGGTCCTGGATCTGTGCAGCTCAATTAAGGAAAATTTCCTAGTGGCAATTAATGTCTTATCTTAATAGGGTCCTGATTCCTTACCGTAGTGTAAAATAATAATTACGAGTTACCAGCTCCTAGGCTTTACCAAGACTGCCTTGAACGATCAGTAAAGCAAATAGCGGCTTGGGAAGAGAAGCCTCTGAAGGGGTTTGAGCCAGCACCTGCCAGCAGGCCTGACTGAGATCTTTCTCCATCACTCAAAACCATGACCCTCACAAGCTGGGGATATTTTTTCTTTTTAATGCAACCCACAAAAGATGGGGTCTGGCCTTCTTTATCACAGACATTTCTGAAGCCCCTCGGCTGGTCACCTGGTGGGTTGAATAGCTCATTGACAGTGACAGACCAGGAATGACAGGGTCTCCAGTCCAGGATGACTGGAGGTGAGGCTGGGTGGGGGAAGTCGACCAAAAAGAGGAGGGAAGACAGCCGCCCCATGGCCAAAGCCAGAGAATCTAGCTGTTCTCCAGGTGAGCCATGTGGCTTGTGATGGGGCCACATACCCTGAAGTTGTGAGAAAACACAGAGGTAGCAGAAAGAAGCTGTGTGTCCATGTGTGCATGTGTGTCTCTGGGTGTGCATGCGTGTGTGCCTGTGTGTGCAGGTGTGTGTGTCAGGTGGGGGTGTTGGGGGCATTGTCCAGCCATTCTCCGCTGCCCCCTCCTGGTGGCATGCATGCGAAGGCTCCGGTCTGCTCCAGAATACACATTCCTGTCCCTGGTGAGCCCCAGGAAGGCCCAGAGTCTGTTGTGGTCACTCGGCACACCATGTCCTCCTGCAGTCCTGCCCTGAGCGCCACCCTGCCACCCACCCAATGCCAGTTTGATCGTCTGGTCTTCATTGCTGCAAGGTTTCCACAAGTCCTGTGAGATTTTCTGAAGCCTTCTACATTTTAAAGCCGATTTTCCCCTTTGTTGTTCTGATTGCAAACCAATCCAGGCCTTTTGCATGCTACTGCTTGCTAGCTTTGCGGAAAATGTTCCTCAGGCCATGGGCCCCAGGCTGGACTTGTGTGTACCCAGAAAATGAAGTCAGTGTATGGCCAGTGAGAAGAGTTAGGCCTCTTCAGTTAAGTAGATAGGAATAAAAAATGGTAGACAGCCCGCACTGGTGGCTCATGCCTGTAACCGTAGCTACTCAGGAGGCTGAGGTATCTTGGTTTGAAGCCAGCAGGGATAGGGGAGTCCGTGAGACTCTTAGCTCTAATTAGGCACACACACACACACACACACACACACACACACACACACACACACACACACACACAAATCCAGAAGTGGAGCTGTGGCTCAAGTGGTAGGGCATTAGCCTTCAGCACAAAAGCTGAGGGACAATGCCCAGGCCCTGAGTTCAAGACTCAGATCCAATAAAAGAAAGAAAAGAAAGGGATGAAAAAAGGAAGGAAGGAAGGAAGAAGGAAGGAAGCAAGGAGAGAAAAGTGAGCAAAGGTGAGCAACACACAGGACCATCATGACACTGCTTCTTCCCATAATGCCTTGGGTGTCCACTCAACCAATGACAGGAGCTAGGCAGCACCTACAGAAACCACCAAGCAACCCTGTCCAGGGAGGGGACAGGACCCTTGGGTCTGCTCCACTGGACCAGCCCCAGCTCTGGGCCCTCTCTAAGGAGAGTATGTACTTCTGCTTTCAAATAAACTTTCTCTGTCTGTTTAAAACATCTTCCTGCCTTTTAATTCTTTAATCGGCAGGAAAACAAACTGGACTCCCAGATGGCATCTGAGCTCTGCAGGGAGGGGGCTCTGTTCTGTCTCCCCTTTTCAGAGAGGCAGTATTGCCGATGCCTAAATGCAAAGATGAATGCAACAGATACCCGGAAATGGGCATTGAACAATGCTATCAGAACATTCTCACTGTCTAAAACTTCAGACACATGCACGCATATGGTGTGGCTCAGAGCTTTTTTGTTTTATTGTCCTTGAAAGATTATGTAACATGCACTTTAACTAAGAGACACTAACTACTTGTCTTTCAAACTTGCCATTGTTTATAATTGAATTTTCTAGCTCACAGAAGAACAGGCTCCACATCTAACATACGTGTGTAGCCAGAGTGAAAAGCAATACCTTCTCACGCTTCTACCTAAAAACAGGGGCTTTTTCTTAACTCTGCCACTTGTGCTTATAAAATTTACTCCATAATTCACAGAGAACTTACAAAATTAAACCCTTAAAAACCAATAACCCAATCAACAAAGGGGTGAATGAGCTAAAGAGAGTCTTCCCAGTAAAAGAAGTAAAAGTGCTCAGTAGATAAGGGAAGACATGCTCAACATCCCTAGCCATAAAGAAAATGCAACTCAAAACATCGAGATGCCACCACAGCCCAGTTAGAATGGCCATTATCAAGGAAACAAACAAAAATAGATACTGGCAAGGATGTGGCCAAAAGGGAACTCTACCACACTGCTGGTGGGAACGTGAACTTGTTCAACCACTCTGGAAAGCAGTATGGAGGTTCCTCAAAAAAACTAAGCAGAGAACTTCCCTATGATACAGCAATTCCACAAAAG
This sequence comes from Dipodomys ordii, assembly GCF_000151885.1. Lineage (NCBI taxonomy): Eukaryota > Metazoa > Chordata > Mammalia > Rodentia > Heteromyidae > Dipodomys > Dipodomys ordii. The sequence continues at coordinate 2,042,107 of NW_012267293.1, read as the reverse complement.
ATTACAAATCGGAACACAGGACAAACCAGCTACCGGCACAACCATACGCACTGCAACACTGTTCACACAGCCAAGGTATGGAATCAGCCTAGACGCCCCTCCGTGGATGAATGGATCAAGAAAATGTGGTATCCATACACAATGGAACTTTACTCATCCACTGGAAAGAATGATATTGTACCATTCACAAAGAAATGGAAAGACCTGGAAAAATTATTAAGTGAAGAAGTGAGGCGCAGAGAGAAAAAGGTTGTTATGTTTCTCTGTTATGTGAAAGCTGGATTTACCTACAAGCTCATAATGTGCTGGGTGGCATGCAAGTGCATACAAGTGTATTAACCAAAACATGGCAGACTCAAGGGAGATCTCACACAGTCTAATTCCTTAGAAAGACAAAATCAAAGTTCATCCAAACAGAACACCAGAAAGCCAGTGCCTGAAAGGGGTGGGTTGGGGTCAAGGGGCAAGGGGAGAGGAGTGAAGATGGGAAGAGGGGAAAATGTAAACAAGGATCCAATGTGTAGCCTGCAAAATAAGAAGAGTGAGGGAAGGGCTGAGTAGGGGAGAGGTGGGTGAGAATGAGGGAGGGAAGGATCAAGATGTATTCATACACTGCTCTGCCACATGGCAACTCCATGTAAAACTACAGCAGCACGAAGATTTAATCATGAGGCTGGGAAGGTGGCTCAGTGCTAGAGCGCTTGCCTTACAAGCATGAGGTCCTGGGTTCGATTCCTCAGCACCACATAAGCAGAAAAAGCTGTAAGTGACACTGTGGCTCAAGTGGTAGAGCACTAGCCTTGAGCTGAAGAGCTGAGAGACAGCGCCCAGGCCCAGAGTTCAGGTCCATGACCGACAAAAAAAAAAAAAAGATTTAATCATTTGGTTATTTGTGTCTCAAGGTCCCTAAAAGATGGGGTCAAATGGCACTGGAAAAGATAGATGACTTTAGGTCAGGTGGTTAACAGAGTTAGCGGGTATTATGTCCATATAGGTCGTTATCTCTTTTTTAAAATGTCACTGAGATTATATGTGTGTGTGTGTGTGTGTGTGTGTGTGTATACATATAATTGTAAAATCTATTCTGGAAGAGTGCACCCTTCGGTGCCATTTAGGAAATTTTACAAGGTTTTGTGGCCATTGCTATCCCAATTACCTAATAGCAGAATATTTTTATAACCCCAAGAGAAAGTGTATACTCCCGGCAGCCACTTGTTCCCTCTGTCTGCCCCAGGCCCTGGCAAGCTGGAGCTCCTTCCTGTCGATGCGTTTATGTGTTCTGAACACCTCATTAAGAGAAAATAAAACCACACATGGCCCTTCATGTCTGCGTCTCTCACTTGGCATAATAGGCTTTTTGTTTGTTTTGCTTTGGGAACTTTTTCCTTGGTGATGGCAGATTCACACTCAGGGCCCCGCACACACCCAGGGTCCTGCACTTACTAGCAGGCTCTGTATTCCTCTGCCACACCTCTAGACTGTTTGTTTTCATTATTTCTCGAATAGGGTCTTGCTTTTTGTCTAGATTGGCCTGCATGTGATCTTCCTGTGTGTGGTGGGTGTGCGTGCCGCCAGGCCCAGGCATAGGTAGAAGAAATCAGTCTCCAGAACTTTTTGTCCCAGCTGGCCTTGAACCTTGATCTTCCTGTCTTTGGCCTGCAGAGTGCTATGGTGACAGGTTTGAGCCACCATGCCAGGCTCGCAGGACATTTGCAAGGCTGCCCGTGCGTCTGCTCATCGCGCTGCTGTGTTTCTCTTCGTGGAGGAGAGCACTCCAGTGTGAGGAGGTGACAGTTTATCCATCGCCTCGTGGGCTTCGGTAGGGTCTCCAGGCAGGTATCATCAACAGGCTGCTGGAAACATTCAGACTCAGATACTTGTGACTGTGTGCCTTCAGCGGTCCGCTGCAGAACGTGGTGGAATTACCGACTCACCTGCAATGGCTGCGTTTAGCTTCTGCAGGAACTGAAGCTGCTTGGCAGAGGGCGGCGCCTCTCCCTCCTCCCATTCCCACCCTCAGCCGGGGCTGGAGGGCCGCTGAGGGGAGGGAGGCCGGAGGCTGACTGACGAAGGGCGCCCCACCGATCTGGGGACTGGGCTTGTTTTTGTAGTTTGGCTTGTGTTTCCCTAATGACAGAAGTTGAACTTTTTTTTTCACATGTTACCATTAGAGAAAGAAGATATATTCTGCTATTCCAATTGGTCTTTTGCCCATTTCTAAACTGCATTATAGGCCAGCCCGTATGTCCACCCATGCTGGACACTGGCTTCTTTCTCACCTGCGTCACAGTGTCCTTTGAGGCACAAACATGTTTAGTTCTGATGAAATCCAAGTTTTCTTCTATTTTTTTCTCTTGTGGCTTTGGCTTTAAGCATCATATCTAAGAATTCACTGCTTCATGTAAGGTTTTGAAGATACACACATTTTCTTCTAAGAGTTTTTAGGTTTGGTTGTTACATTTAGGTCTTTGATCACATTTGAGTAAATTTTGGTGCAGCGTATGAGGTAATTGTGTGAAGTCGCTCTCAAAATTTTCCATATTTATGAGGAAATGTGATTATCTAACATTATTAATAGCATCTGAACTCAAAGAAGTGTCCTAACTTGTATTATTTCTAAGCACTTTTGAAGCTTAATGAATCACACATTTAAGATGAGACTATCTAGGGTAACAAATTCACAGATTTGGGCAAAAAAGCTGGAAAAAATTGGCCTCAGAGCTGTCAGTGATTAGGTCAGTACAGCAGTGTTAAATCAGCACAGTACTGTGACCACGATCAACTCTGTGATTCCAAATTTTCCTCTTTGTCCAAAAGAAAGCCAAGGAAAATGTGCCCACACCCTGAGCTCGCTGGCTTTGCCTCACTCTGGAGTAGAAGCAGCCCACAGCGTTGTCCACACTCTGTATCTTGTTCCCAGAAGATTGCTCCGGAAACTGTGTCCTGCTTCACAAGATGACACGCTGGACACGGATGGCCCCAGGTCCCTGCGTTCCTGCCCTCCATGCGCTCACCAGCCCCAGGGCCCAGAGAATCTGAGATGTGGCTCCCGGGTGGAGGAGCTGACATTCCGCACACCATCTCATCTTCATTAAACTTCATTAAAATACGTACACATAGCTCGGGGCTTCTGCATTGAACAGCACACTGTGTACAAAACCTGGGCAGAAAACTGACAAGAACAAATACGAATGCAAATAGGATGGTCCACCACCGTGCGAGCTATTTCCAAAAATAAAAACAAAGGTGAAAAGTGAGGTGGGGTGGCCGGCTTCGTTCATGGGGGTTACTTGAGCTCGATATTAAACCACTGCCTGTCTGCCAAGGGAACGTGTGCCCAGACAATGCTGACTGGATGTGTCCTACTCTCTGCCAGGCTTGTAACTAACATGAAAGGTGTCACTGCTAATAGCTTCTCAAACCCTGTGAAAATCTTGGAAAGCATACCCTCGTGGGACAGCATGCAGACAGAAGTGTAAGACATCTGCCACGGCGGCTGAGAGCAAAGGCGCAAAGACTCCCACGGCACTGTGCAGCGCGGACAGAGACGGGCCTCGGCGCTCGGCGGGCAGAACCGGCCCATCCACGTGCCCCGCACTCAGCCCCAAGACATTCCAGGTACAACATCATACAGTGCGTTATCTAGGAAACAATGCAATTCTATGCATTATCCTATGGCATCATTGTGATTTTCTCCAAAATCTAAGGCGTCCCCATACTGATGTAAAGGAACATTTCAAGAAGTTTCTCTGAAAAGAGGAGGGCTAGCAGACTTGTCTGTCTTCATTTCTGCATAACAAGAGAAATACCACCGAAGAGCAGATGCAGATGGCCCATACTTCTAATCCTAGCTACTCAGAAAGTGGAGAGCTAGACTCCGCTTTGAGCAGGCAAATCCAGGAGACCCTAATCTCCAATTAACAAGAAAAATGCTAGAAATGCAAGCGTGGCTCAGCTGGTGAAACACCATGCATGAGTAATAAAGTCTAATGAGAGCACAAGCACCTGAGTTCAAGCCCTAGTATCAACACACAAAGAAATATCACATTAACCAGGCACTGGTGGCTCACACCTGTCATCCTAACTACTCAGGAGGCTGAGATCTGAGGATCATGGTTCAAAGCCAGCCCAGGCAGGAAAGTCCATGAGCCTCTTATCTCCAGTTTACCACCAGAAAACCAGAAGTAGCACTGTGGCTCAAGTGGTAGCACGCTAGCCTTGAGCTGAAAAGCTCAGGGACAGCACCTAGGTCCAGAGTTCAAGCCCCACCACCAACAAAAAGAAAAAAAAATATCACCCAACTGAGTCCAATTAGGTTGGGCTAATTAGTCATTATCAAATTTTCCAGGTAGTAGTCTAAAGCTGGAAACAGAAGAAGTCTTCACCATTGAGAAGAACAAATCAGGACCATCAGGCTGACAAGGAGTAGATGGGCAGAATAGAAAATCTAAATAAAAGAATTTAAAACCACCTGGATCCCAGGGGGAAAAGCAGCTTTTGACCTGGAATAGCTTTTGCATTGTTTTACTTACTATTATTTTTTATTATTGGTGGGATTGGACATGGAGTCTCATGAAGACCAGGCAAGTGCTGTACTATGACACTCCATCCTCAGACCAAGTCTGGAATAATTATAACATGGTAAGACAACTTATCATACAGTTCAAACAAGTATGTTCATTGTGTTCGGTTTTCAAAAAAAAATTTAAGGCTGACATGTTTTTTAAGACGCTTTCAGGAAGTTTACCATCAATACCTAAACGAATAATGAAAAGAATGTGATGTTTCTGTAGCCTGGAAACAAAGTTGCACATAACGCAATAATACAAGGACCCCAAGGATCAGAGACCCTCTGTGAAAACACTGGATCCCTCCAAAGGCCAAATAACACAAATTAACAAAATAACAAAAAAACCACAAAGTTAAAGGGAAGGATGATGCAAAGGGACAGAAATTCCACAAATGGAAAGGTGAAATGAGCGTGACCTGGACACCACTGGCTTGAGCATTTGTGCTTTCTTCTTGTGTTACTTCCATTCAGAAAATGCATCTGAAGCAGCAGGACTCCTAGGAATAGATCTCCATAGAAATGATTTCGCTTTCAAGGCATTGTTGAAAGGGGAAAACAAGTCGCTGCAGCAACTGTAAATGTGTTTTTCTGCATACTTTGAAAACGCATGCACACACACACACACACACACACACACACACGCGGCACTGCCACACTGCTCTTTGTGGCTGTATAAATGTGGGGGGAAGGAGCACTTGATCCTGAGTCTCCTCATCGCCCACTTGGAGGAGGCTGGCATTCTGAAACTGGAAAGTCCTCCATATGTCTCCGAAGCTTTGGAAGGACTGGATCAGAGCTCCTCAGACAGGGCTAACAGTGAGCCTGTGCTTGGATTTGTGTGTCTTTATTAGTGCTAAGAATAGTTCTCAGGCAGGTCAGGGGCAGGATGGGCAGTGGTTTGAGGAACCTTTGTCTTTCTGTAGCCTTGTTGAGCAAAAAAAAAAAAAAAAGGGAGGAAAGCCGCAGAACCCCGAGGTCCCAGGCTGGAGGGAGGTATGGGGGGGCGGTGGGGGAGCTCACTGCCCCCCTTGGGGGCAAGCATTCCTAGCGGACCCTGTGGAAACCCGTGCTTTCCTGCTCTAGCTCCGCGTTTATGGGGAGCGCAGCGCAGTGGGCATGTTTCCCAGCCGGCTGGTTGCTGGAGAGCGCTGATGTCACTGCCTCCACGTGGAGCGGATGCGGCTGGGACTTCCACCTGGTCGGGATAACTGATGGTCTTCTAGGAGTACAACGGCCTTGGCAACGTTTGGTGTGCACAATAGCACCCGCTGTCACCCTTCCTTAGCAACCGCTTCACACCCGGACTTTGAAATCATCCATTATTTTGGAAACAGGATGAATATTTACTGTTCCTGAACTTTCCAAAGGTCATCGCTGACAGCATGCCTGCCGGCTTCCTCTGCCTCCCCCAGGAATCGGCCATTGTGCGGTTGGTGGGAGGGACCAAGGCTGCATTGGCTCAGGAATTTTTCTTTTCTTTTTTTTTTTTTTTTTTACAATTTTCATGCAGAATTTTTACATTTTTTTCTAATAGGAAAAATGGCCCCTATGTTGCCTGCCCTTTTTTTCACTTTGTTAATGATTAACAGAAAGACTAAAACTGGTTGTTAAGGAAACCATTTTGTGGAATCAAATTCTAAACTCTTGACTTTCCTTTAAAGCTATTTATTAATGCATACAGGTAAGCTCATCATTAGCAAAATGATAAAAATTAGTTGATATTCAATCTGTAACTAATACTAGAAGTATCAAAAGTTAATTTTTCATGGAAGTAATTGTTGCCACATTACTTCCAGAAAGGGATCATTTCCTATTCTCATAGCTGTAACCTGAATAACTAATTTAATCAGCTACCACACTGCCAAAGGCCTCCAGTAATTGTATTAATTTGGCATATCCAAGAAGTAGAAGAAAGGAACCCATAGCACTACGCTGCTCTTCGTATTAACTATTTTCAAACATCTATGAAGTGAGAAAAAGAAATAACCAAACTGTTCTTACCAAAGATTTTTAGCTGTGAAATTCACACTAATTAAATTTTAAACTTATTTTAGATTGATCCTTGTTAATTTTTTAAACCAAACAGATTTTTCTTACTAATTATGCATGCATCTAACACACATTTTAACTTTTCAACCATCAATATAAGAAAATTTGAGCCATCTTTCTTACTCCTAGTCACTTATAATAATGTCTAAAAGATTCCACAAGTTCAGAAGTCAGTGGACATTTTTGCTCATTTCTGTGAAACCAAATTTCCATAGTTAAGTCATGGCACCTGACAGCTTGAGCACACCTCCACATCAGGCTTTTTACTGGTTACTTGCAGATAAGAGTCTCACAGACTTTTCTGCCCAAGTTGACTTTGAACAGAGGTCTTGGGATCTCAGCCTGCTAGGTAGATAGGATTACAGGTGTGAGCTTCCATTTTAGAGAGGAAACTGAGGTTCAGAGAGGGTACAACATCTGCCTGGGGTGGAATAGACCAGCATCAGGACCTACACTAGTTTGTATTTCTCTTCTTTAGAGACATACATAATTCCTATTTGTCTATTTGTATTGTCTCTCATTCTCTTCCCCTTACAAATGAGGCGACCAGCGGAGCAGGGCAGGGACCCTGCCCCGGCTCCTGCTGTCACCCAGCCTCCAGGGACAGGTGTGTTCTCTTTCTCTGTTGCTAAGAACAGCAACCCTGCTGGAACTCAGATCTCTGCACGGTGGACGGTCCACCTCACCTGGAGCCGCACACACCTGTGGACTCCTCTGTGGCTGCCAAGCCCTCTTCTAGGCAAATGCCAGAGCCACAACCCGCTCTGAACGAAGCCAGTGGAAAAAACTGGATGGACAGCCTCCAGCAGTGTACCTGCATTTGATTTGTCTGCTATTTAGTATTTCATGGCCACAAGAGTACTGGTCCAAAGCAGGCACATACTTTATACCTCCTGAGCCTAAACGGACCACCCTGGGGACCAGTCCTCAAGTCTGAATGGCATGGTTCCCAGGGCAGCCCCTGTCCGGCCTGCCCCTCCCCTCCCCCCAGGCCGCCCATCAGCCTCGCTTCCTTTGAAACAACAGCTTCACCACACACCTGTGCAGCTCAGGGATGAGACGGTGAGTCCTTGCTTGGCTTGGGGTGTATGTGTTTTAACGCTCTCACACGGAGTCACTTCCCGCCTGGGTTCTGTGTTCCTACTACAGTGTGCAGGCCTATCCAAGGTCACTTTTGTGCAACACACCATTTTGCAAGAGCTTCGACTTCTACTTTGGGGTGGTGCCACCCCTGAGCATCTTTCCTGCTGCCCAGCCATGCAAACCTCTCCCGAGCGTGGGGAGAATGGAGGGGGTTGCCCCACTTCTGCTCGCAAGTGGACTGCTTTGCTATCAGCACCTACCTCAGCTCCAATGGACTGAGCCGTTCACCTTGCACCAACAAGGCGTGCGGATTTCCACCGATCCATAGTCTCTCCAGTGCCCAATTTTGTCTAACTAGGTAGTCGGAATCATCCTGGGTGATGTTTAACTTTTATGTGTGTGATTACAATTACTAAGTCATGGCATACCTTCTCGGTGGTTTCTTGCCCTCTAGCTGGCATTTTCCTAGGCTCAGTCTCAAGTCCTTCACAGGTGGGCCTGGCGCCTCGCTGTCCTTTCTGATGCTGCCTACGCACGAGGCGTCTGGCTGTACGAAGCTCACTGCAGTCGCGGCTGTGGCAACGCTTTCCACACTCAGTCTGCTAGGGATTGGTGGTATGACCATGTGAGCGAGGGACACGTTTTATTTTGTCTCTTATGCAAAGAGACAGTCACTCTCCATCCCGCAAGGTTTCTCCTCTATATCCCCATCGTTTACCCAGCAGGAAGGCTATGCAGCAACTACTTTCTGAACACCAATTCTTTTTTTTAAATTTTTTTGTCAGTTGTGGGGCTTGAACTCAGGGCCGAGGCGCTGTCCCTAAGCCTCTTTGTGCTCAAGGCTAGCAATCTACCACTTGAGCCACAGCACCACTTCTGTGTTTTGAGTGGTTAATTGGAGATAAGGATCTCATGGGAACTTTCCTACCTGAGCTGGCTTCAAACCAAGATCCTCAGATCTCAGCCTCCCAAGTAGCTAGGATGAAAGGTGTGAGCCACTGGTGCTCGGCTGAACACCATTTCTGAACTTAGTCTTAAGTGCTGAAAATCCAAAGACCAAGTTGATAAGGATGAAAAATGCTGTGTAGGAACGAGGAAAGTACCAATCCTAAAAGCTAAAAGATAGGGAATGCACTTCCCACCAGTCTCTGGCTAAATGTGGTCAAGGCCTGGACCGGCTGGGTGGAGAGGCTATTGAGCCCAGGTGGTCATACAATGCTGGCCAGCCCTCGCTGCAAGGGGGCCCTCCACAGCTCCCTCCTGCCGTCCTCATCTGGATGCCCACGGCCTCAGGAGGAACACAAGAGGAGAACGGAGACACCACGTCCATCTTCCTCCCCCCTCTCCCCCTTTTCTTCTTCCTCCTCCTCCTCCTCCTTTTTCTTCTTCCTCCCCTTCCTTCTCCTTCTCCTCTTCCTCCCTCTTCTTCTTCCCCCTCCTCCTCCTTCTTCTTCTTCCTCCCCTTCCTTCTCCTTCTCCTCCTCCTTCTTCCTCCTCCTCCTCCTTCTTCTTCTTCCTCCCCTTCCTTCTCCTTCTCCTCCTCCTTCTTCTTCCTCCTCCTCCTCCTCCTTTTTCTTCTTCCTCCCCTTCCTTCTCCCTCTCCTCTTCCTCCTTCTGTTTCTTCCTCTTCCTCCTTCCCCTCTAGCTCCTCTTCCTCCCCCTCCTCCCCCTCCCACATCCCACTGCCTGGCCACGAAGGTGCTGGCACAGAAGCTGCATTGTAAGCACTGTCTACAGGTATTGAGATTCTGGAACCAAGCTTTCCCGCCTGACCTTGAAGCCAAGAATGCGACAGATGCCCCCTGCTTTTGCCTCCTCTCCCTCTGCTCAGCTGGAGAAGGGAGCAACCTTCAAGATGCAATTCAGACATACTCAGCATGCTAAAAGGATGGAAATCTCGGCTCCTAAGGAAAATCGGTCCACCAGCCCAGATGCTGCTCTTCAAAGACTGAAGCGGTTTTGTGCAGAGGTGTCTGGGCCTTGGGTGTTAAACACCACGTAGCTCCGGTGCGGCCGGGCGCCTTCTCAGGACAAAGTTGCCCATTTTTGCCTCGGGACTGATTTGTGTACATCCTTTCCTTCTCTCTCATTTTTCCTGTCTTGGGTTATTCACATCTATGTCCTTAAATAGTACAACTCTATATTCAATTATAAAATTCCTTGAGTTTTTCTAAGAAATCCAAAGTTTAACAAATGAAAACAGTAACATCTAGTGACTTTTTTTTTTTCCCTAAACATTTGGCATGAAAACGCAAGAATGCAGAAGAAACTTTAATACCACGAAAGGCATCTTCTGGAAACATTTCATGTTTAATGAGTGCTAATAGGTAATGCAAATCTGGTATGATCACAAATGCATGTGTGTTTATACCACATCCAAATGTCTACATCCTAAGGGAGCAGTTATTAATCCTAACCTGCTTCCCAAACCATCCTGCATTGTATGAGGAGACTTTTAAACGTTAGCATTGACACGTGTAAAGAAAACTCTGGAGCCGTGCAGACACCTGACTGATGCACTGCTCTGCCCAGGGCCAACCTGCCACGCCCGAGGCAGCCGCCCTCCCCCGCCCCAGCTTTGCAACCGCCGTCCTGCCAGAGCGCTGTCTCTGGGCACGGACTTCCTTCCTCCTTTTGCTCCTTCCTGTGACAGGAAGCAGCCCGAGGCTGGCTGCTTCACAGGCCTCACCTTGCTCGCAGTGCTGGCCATCGGCCTTGGTTTGCCTGAGGCTCATCTTTCAACTCTTCTGTCGCGCCTACAGCGTCTGACCTGACTCCATCAGCATTTGCTTCCTGGCTGTTTAGCTTTCTGCAATCCCTATGTGGTGCATTCCGTCTGGAGGTCAGGCATCAGAGCAAACGAGCCAAAGAAAACACACGCAAGTGAGGAGGTGAAAAATGATGGCAGACCCCAGGGAAAGGAAGCCCTGGCTCCCAGAGGGAGGGCATCACGTGAGAGCCTGTGGTCGGTAGCACGATCCCTCCCTCCCCGCCCCACAGCCTTGTCTGGGACCAGGTTGTTTCACATGGCAAAGTCCACATTTCAGATGCGATTAACTCAGGACAATGTATTGTTCTGGGTTATCTGGGTCACCTAACATAATCACCAGGTCCTTAAAAAGATGGAGACAGGGCACAGGCTGGAGAAGATGTGCCTAGGAGAGGAGACTTTGAGAGATGCTGTCATCTGAGCCAAGGAGAGCTCAGAAAGGTAAAGAGGCAGATGCTCCCTGAGCCCGGGAAAAGGAGGTAGCCCTGCCACCTCTTCACACCCAGAGTCCGGTGTTGGTCTTCTAACTTACAGGTAGTAGGCAGATACATTTACAGTGGTTGTTGTATTAGCCATAGATAATAAGGACAAATATTCCCTGGAAAGGAAAAGGACCTAAGAATATGAGAATGAATGTAATTGATGTTCTGCCTAATCTAAGTGTACTCTGAAGGTTCTAATTAAAGCCTATTCACCTCGAATTCCTTAGATCAAAAGTTCTTAATAATTCCAAACTGAATCACAAAGTTAGCGTGTGGCTCAGTTAAGGACTAAGCCATGTGAGTCACTGACAAGTTAATTGTTCTCTGGGATTTTCCCTGTCATCCTCCTCATGTACCCGATTTATCACTTCAGAGGACCACATTGCTCAGTCTCCTCACAGGCCAGAGACACCACACCTTGCTTTCATTTACAGAAATCTGTTTGGCCAGCCTAACTGGAAATCACTCAACAATCCAGTCAGAGAGTCTACAGTGGGGCCAGGGTGTGGGAAATCTGATTATGGGTATTACCAGCTGCCTAAAAAATAGGTTGAGCCCAAGGGGTAGTTCTGATGTGAGCCAGGCCTCCACCCTGGGCTGGAGATCAACACGGCTTCAGTATTTTTCACTTGACCTTCAGAGATGAACACAAGATTCAATTATCTCACGCTCCCCTGACGTTTCCCACAGAATCTGGAGCTGGGCTAACTCAATTCATCACATCCCTGGTCCACACACAGCTGAGGCTTCATCCTAACTGAGTTCCAGATCTCTGGCACCCAGCAGAACATCACAGACTGCATCTTACAGCGTGCAAGTGATGCTTTCGTTGTGTTGGCAGAGCTCCCGGGCAGGTGCCTCCTGAATTCACTGGTACGTGGTATGGGGGGAGGGGACAGCCACACTTCAATAGCCAAGTTCAGTCCTTGTGTGTGTGTGTGTGTGTGTGTGAGAGAGAGAGAGAGAGAGAGAGAGAGAGAGAGAGTTCTGGGGCTTGAACGCTGAACCTGGGCGCTGTCCCTGAGCTCTTCAGCTCAAGGCGAGCACTCTACCACTTGAGCCATAACACTACTTCTGGCCTTTTTCTGTGTATGTGGCACTGAGGAATCGAACCCATGGCTTCATGCATGCAAGGTAAGCACTCTACTGCTGAGCCACCTTCCCAGCCCCCCAGTTTGGTTCTTGCGTGTGAATTATCTGTGATTATCCCAGTTGCAATTATAAAAGAAGAAAGGACCCCCTGCAGAAGCATGGCTCCCCCCCACCCCTCGCACAGCTCACCTCGCCCAGAAGAGTTCGGCCCTTGCGCAATCATGACTGTGTGATTCACACCTGCGATCAGATCACAGCATCCTCAAAGGCAGTAAGTATCACTTGGCCAGCTAGTGATCTGAAGTTGGGTTTTAGATGTTTTGTTTAGTTAGCAAGTGCTTCCTGAGAGCACACTGCACCGAGCTTTTATGGCAGCTGCCAAACTCCCAAGGAGGCGGCTGGCCAGCCCGGGCAGCTGTGAGGGACACCGTGCAGGTGTGCCCACAGTCAGAATGTTTGTCGTGCCTTTTGAGTGTGTGAATTGTCGGTCCTCCCGAGATAGAGTACAGGAAAGGCTCAGGACCACATTTCCAGGCTTGTGCCCCACCATGCCTGTGATCTGGAACATGTATATTCACTTACACCATTTCTGCAGAACGAATGGATGGGTAGCTACACACACTCAAAAAGAGGCCGCCGCTCAGAGGCACCCAGGATTCTGTTTTCAGCCTAGTTTTGAAGTAATAAGGTGCACTAATCACAGAAGACAGGAGAAGAATTGGAGGTGTAGACATGAGCCTGTGTTCACAGTCATGCTAACGTCTGAATTTCACACTTGGAACTAAAGCACCTAGAGCAAAGGCTGTACACCCCTCCACGGGCTGAACAGAGCTGCTAAAGATCTCTTTAACCAACAAAACGACACACTGCTTCAGATCTAGGAGCCATGGTAGAGTTCAACCCAATCCAGGCACAATGATTCTAGTTCAATCCAATTTATTATAGAAAATCAGAACGAATCAGGCCATGGAACCAGACAAGCTCACATTGCTAGCTAGCTTAGCACCCAGCAGTAACCAGGTTCTGAGGGTGTCTAGTGGATGGACTGGTGTCAGACTGTGGACGTGCAGCTTTCTGCATAGCCACTAATTCATTCATGGATTCCCTGTTTGGGGATCACATACTTCATAGGAGTTCAATGCAAGTGGTCACAAGCAAGGGCAAGCCATTTAGTTAAATGTGCACTTGAAAATTTCCACTCGCGGTATGCCCTTCAAGTGGAGACCAAGTGTCTCCAATCATGTCTGCTTTTATTTTCTTCTCTTCCATGGAGGTTGGGGTCACTGTCAGTCCACGGGCCTTTATGGATGTCGGAACAGCCAGCAGTATTAGGGAGAGTGCAGGCTCTCATTGGCCACAGGCTTGGGAGAGAGGCTACGTAATTGGTGTGGAGGCAAGAAGCGGTGACTGTTAGGCTACAAGTGCTGGACTTAGGTCCCCATAAAAGTGAGAGTTTGTTTTTAAAAGAATATAGAGCAGCACTGGGATTGTGACTTTTTAGTGCCAGAATTCCTGGTGAGTTGGTTGTTCTAGAGGAAAGCTAAAAGCAAATATTGCCATTTTACTCCCCAAACCTCAAAGGCCCTGTGATTAGGACTTCAGACAAGTTCTAATGCTAAAATAATAGGTTAGTATTCATTCAAGAAACAAGATTTAGAACTCAGCAGGAGGAAGCGTCTTCCTTCTAAACTTCAATGAGATGCACTCCTCAATCTTCACAAACCACGTGCGATCATGAGACATTCAACAACATACATAACAACTCAACCCCGGGCTTCCAATCTGCAACATGGGTGTGGATGTAAACCTCCCGGTACACTAGAGGAGCTGGGGTTGCTCTTCCCTCCTCCCTACTACTTATTTTTTACTTGCCTGGAGGAAGAAAATTTTTATGGAGCTGGAGACTTTAAAATCTCCTTGCTCTTTGAGTCAATACCTATATCCAGTAGGCAAAATAAAGCTCAGAAACTAACTCAAGACAATTCTGGTTTACTATCAGAGACACCCTCACATAGGTGATTAGACTAAACTTCCAGTCTTTGTGCTAAGAATATTGTTTTTGTTGTCCTGCTTCTATACATGGACCTAGATTCTCGTCCCCTTGGCATTGTCAACATTCACGCGTCTGTCCTATGTCTGTTGTCCTATGCACAATAATACCAATAATACCCTCCCACAAAATTTCTGTACTACAGTTGGTGTCAGAAAAGGTACAAGCAGGAAGGAAACACAATCTGTCTCATGACCAAAAAGACAAATTAGCTACTTCCCTAAAGGGAAGTATTAGCAAATTCTGTGAAGATGAAGGCACTGTAGAATAACGCCGCTGTCTGTGTGGAAGGAAGGAGTGCGGCGCGTCTCAGACCTCGGAGATGCTCACGTGAGTGGCAATGAGGGTCCACAGTTAACTCTAAGTTGGGGAGCACACAAGGTGAGCATCGTGGTTGTTCAAAGAGAGGCGCTCGGGCAGGATGTGTCCCCTCTGACAGGGCAGACGATGCCAGATGAATTGAGCCATTGTACACGCTTGAGTCTTGTTTCTGGGCTCTGATGTTATTTTCCAAAACATCACTAACCCATGTTGAAGACAGAGTAAACATGAAACATGATGAACATCAAAATAATTTAAATTAAAATTTTCCATCACGTGAAGAAGATTTATTTCACACACGATAGTTTATGGAAAAACTGGGCGGCTCTCTTCCTGTGGCTTTTCTAAAACAGAGATGATGAACAGGCTCGTTTATGCGAATGAGGCCCCGGATCCAACCATGCAGCCCTTAACTGTTTCTTCCTCGATCGCAGTGGCTTTGTAGGTGACTCGGTTTCTTTTAATCAGAGGAGAGAGGAACTTTCCTGTTCCTGGAATTAGAGGACTAAAGCAACTTCATGAACCTTTGCTAGATTCTAAAACTGGACATTTAAGGAATAGACCTCAGCTCTTGAACATTTCCATTTTGAGTATTTTTGATATCTACTGATATGATTTTTCTCATTCAAAATTTAGTGACGGATTTAAAAGCTTTATGCATAATAATGGCAACGGCGCTAGTACTGCACCAGGAACTACTCTTGCTTCATTCTAGTTGAGTAATTTGAAGTATTTTCTCTCCAGTAGCTATTCCAAAGTTCCACCTCACAAAGACTTGTGGTTGATGGCATAGAAGATACAAATATAAATAAAACATAGTCTGCTTCTTAAAATAAACAGGTTAAGATTGACTAGTTCCCGCATGGAAGCATGGACAGACGATGGGTGGTGAAGGTCTGCGACCTCTGCTTGTGCAGACCCCAATAAACACCCACTGAAACAACCGCACCCAAAACCAGAGAAATCCCAGACAGAGGCGTGAAAACACAGTTTTGTGTGCAAGCCCTTCGCAGGCATTTACTGGAAATGATGCGCTAATGTCTGTCAGCAGGAAAAGTGAAGACTGGCTGTGCTGGGGTGGAGATGGACGCCCAGCTATGCTGCGGGGCCTCCGGCCTCCGGGTGCGCTGCGCCCCACTTGCCCTCGCCTCGGCCTCCCTGGGCTTTAATAGGCTGAGCACGTGGAAAATCCTCCAACGTTCCTGCGCATGGGAATACATAAAATAATGGATGGAGAAGCGATGGGATGGAGTTGGGGCACCTCTTCACCTTACCCAGCTCCACCCACACAGCAGTGCCGAGTAGACACAGAGAACCCAGGGTCGTTCAGGGGCGCACAGTTCTAGAAAACACTTCTCCTGGGAATCACTGCCCAGCAAGGCAACATTCCCAGCTCCCTTCCCCATCACTGTCTTCTGAGCCTGCTGCCGCCGATTCCGATTCCTTAACTAACATCCCACCCAGTGGGTGCTGGGTCTGCCGCCATCAGACGGGCCTTTGGAGGAGAGATGAAGGGGGCTGTTCACCTGCAGCTGGCCTGCATGCCGGCATCCAGCACCAGGGCAACCTGGGAATGTCCTGAGCTAAAGCCACTGGAAGAAATGTCTGGAAAGTTCTTCAGCCCAGAAGTTACTCAGCGTAACTGCCCTATTGACACACAGTGTAACACAGCAGATAGAGTGCCTTCATGGGGGGCTGGTTTAAAGACCTAGCCGGAAAATGACCACTTAGCCTTGTGTTTGTTAGTATTCTACTCTTTCTTTCCATGATGGAAAAACAGCTTTGCTGTGTTAGCTGAAAGTCCTGGCTCTTACCATGCCGGCCATTCTATTTTTTTTTTTTTTTTTTTATTGTAAAGATACTATACAGAGGGTTACAGTTACATGAGTGAGGTAATGAGTACACTTCCTCTTGAAC